>NC_081414.1:24673074-25012716 GCF_030272615.1 Cryptomeria japonica
ATGTCAGATGGCTTGATGGTCAATTTCACACATATAGAAAATAATTTCCAGTAGGAAGTATACTATCAGTGGTGGCCTTTGCAAAAAACAATACTCTTATTCCACAAAAGGAAATTCAATCTCAATAATACAATTCAATGCATATGGTTATTTTTGTTTGTATTTTTTATAGACATGCAAATGATAGTATAGAGGATGATAGAAATTTTTTAAGGGAGTACCATTTCAATGTGAGTGATAACTGGATGCACTCATCAGAGTTTGTTCAATATTGTTCAACATATTTTATATAAATTTAAGAGAAAGAGGATTCCAAATGACTAAACATCTTATATGGTTAGATAATTCTACGAGACAATTGAAGAATGCTCAAATGTTTTATTGGTTTAGCAAGGATCACAAGGAATACAATATCCAACATATATGGAGTGTTTTTGAAGCTGGACATGGTAAAGGATAACATGATGGATTTGGTGGATGTTTTAAGAGAATTCTTTCTAGAGAGCAATTAAAATTTGAGGATAAAGTAAAATTTAAAGATGCACGTGTAATTGTAGATAGGTGCAATACAACATTATCTACTAGATCAAGTGCAAACTCTACAATTCAGGGATTCTTTTGGTTAGTTGAAGAAGAGAGCATTGTGCCTAGACTTGATTGTGAGACAATTAGCAAATCAACAAAATGGCATTCTTTTAAGAGTTTAAATGCAAGCACATGGACTATCTGGACAAGGGAGCTTGCATGTTTTTGTCAGTTTTATATTTCAGGTGATTCAGATGTAAGTGAGAATACTGAATGGGTTGAAGAGTGGAATCAAAGATTATTGACACCTACTCAAACACATGATCAACATGAAACAAAACATGAAGCTAATGATCAACTATTTGCATCAGATGATTATGACCATGTTTCAGACCTTGTACAAAAAGGTAATTTAATTAAATTTCATTTTTTTTTCTTTATTACTACACCATGTACATCATATGTCACTTTGTTAATTGATTTGATTTTGTTTGCATGACATGTGTATGTTGTCATTGCACCTAAAGACAATGAAGAGGAAATAGAATATTGGTTGGCTTAATGTGTTGAGACTAAACACAAGTTAATTAAACCTCGAGAAGATGATGGTGTCTATCATTATCCAACTAGTTCAATGGTGGTTGTTGGAACTTGGCTAAGGAAATATTTGACAAGGAAGAATGGTTTTCCTTCTTTCGAAGATTATGAAACACATGAGAAGATTATACACCACTCACATTTGATTGTTGCAACAAATATATGTTAGTGTAGGTTTTTTATTTCCTTAAGTTAGGGGGTATTTATTTTTTTCCTACACATATATTTATTAAGCTTGCTTAGGTTATTAGGATTGGTTTATATGAGGACACATGGTGAAATACTTTAGCTACATGTGTAACTCTCCACCTCACATGGGTAGTTGAGTTACACACCCTCTTTTGGCTTGTTTTGCCACCTCTCATAACTACTATTTTGTCATTTCCTAAGTGGGTTATGGGGTAGTTGATTTTCTCACCCTCTTTTGGCCTTATGTGCCAACTTTCTCAACTCCTTTCTCATCTTCATGTAAGGAGGTTATGCCACATATTTTGGCATTTACCAAGAAGGTAAAACCTCCCACTTTTAATGGGGAATAGGAGTTAACGCACCTCTTGGATGTATATGCTATTATTTTTCTATATAATAAGCATTATACTCTCACCTTCACTAGTTTAGTGATAGCTCGGTGAGATTCTTCTCTAAATTCTCTTCTCTGTTCTATTTTTTTCTCTCATATCAAATTTATCTTCATTAAGATATTTTGATCTTCAATCATCTATATTGCTTGGAGTTGCATGTGATCTACAACCGACATCAGATCCTAGCTCGGTTCTCACTTCTCGTAGAATCTAACAATATACAACTAGTGAGATATCACAAGAGACCTAATTGAAGCAGTCACCGATTAGGGGGAACCTCAAAGAGATCAATCCAGACCGGTCAGCAAGAGTAAACACAATGGAAACACAAGGACATGATGGAGGCAATGTAGAACAAAATGAATTATAACATGAAAACTAATTACAACCAACCGGTAACAGCCGAGTTATAGAAACCAGCTCACAGACCTGCCAAAACATGCTCAAAGTACAAAATAGGTCACAACTGGGACCTCAAATCTCAGAATCTATCTTCTATGCTTAGTCTAACTTCTTGGTTACATTCTAATTCTCTATTACAATTATTTATATGATCCAAGGGGATCAAGTCGACCCAAAGAGGGATCAAAACCTGAAGAATAAGACCTAACATGCAAAACCAAGAAGTTCGGCCTCCACCAAGGAAGTTCCTCTGGAAAATCCAAAGGATGAAGAGTAGATCATGGGAAAAGGTCGGCCACACACAAAGGAACATCGAAATCAATGCTCAGGGATCCGCAAGATACGAAAGGGATCTGGTAGATCACCAATGCAAATAGGTCCAGGCAACTGGTAACAGGAAACCGTCAACCGGTAACAGGAAACTGTCTCGGAAACCAGTAGCAGTAACTTGCCGAAAAATGATCCAAGTGATTCAAGGTTTGGGAATAAGGAAGATTGTCAAGTCTTCAAGTAAAATCCAACTCCACGGGTTCCGGTGAGCCAAATCCGGGACACACATAAAGAAATGTTGAAGACTGCAAACAGAAAGCAAAACAAAAAGGAAATATTTTTTTATTGATGCAAGATTGCTATGGACTGAGGATGCTCCTGCATCACTAATAAAGAATTATGGACAAGTTCTATGGAAGATAATGATACAATTATAGATGCATTGGAAAAAAGAGAGGATACAGATGGTACAATGGAATAATCTAGTTATGTATATAAAGTTTTATACATAAATTTAAATGTATGTTTTTCAATTATATTGAGAGTGCTTTACATAGTTAAAATTCATTTAGTACTTTGATAGATTCTAATTGTAGATCCCTTTAAGCCATCCTAATTGTAGATCCCCTTAAGCCATCTTAATGAGATGTCCCCTTAAGCCATCCTAATTAGGATCATCCCCTTAAGCCATCCTAATGAGATGTTCCCTTAAGCCATCCTAATTAGGTCCATCCCCTTAAGCCATCGTAATCAGGTCCATCCCCTTAAACCATCCTAATTAGGTTCATCCCCTTAAGCCATCCTAATGAGATGTTATTGTTTGGTATATATATTTAATATATATGTTTTGATATACTTTTATTTATCACGTTGATATATTTAATACATTTGATATAGTTTTATTATTGTTTGATATAGGTTCATCCCCTTAAGCTTAAGATGGTACAATGGAATAAGTAAATAGAGGTATGCATAAATTTTTAAATACATGCTTTTCAATGATATTGATATTGCTTTAGTACATAGTTAAAATTCATTTATTGTCATTCTGTACTTTCATAGATTCTAATTCTATGTCCCCTTAGCCATCCTGATTAGGTCCACCCCCTTAAGTCATCCTAATTAGCTCCATCCCCTTAAGCCATCCTAATGAGATGTTCCCTTAAGCCATCTTAATTAGGTCCATCCCCTTAAGCCATGTCCTAATTAGGTCCATCCCCTTAAGCCATGCCCTAATTAGGTTCATCCCCTTAAGCCATCCTAATTAGGTCCCCTTAAGCCATCCTAATTAGGTCCATCCCCTTAAGCCATCATATCCTAATTTAAACAAATATGTTTATTTATGTCCTAATTAGGTCCATCTCCTCAAGCCATCCTAATTAGGTCCACCCCTCTAAGACATGTCCTAATTAGGTCCATCCCCTTAAGTCGTCCTAATTAGGTCCCCTTAAGATGTATCCTATTTTTATATATCTAACTAATTTTTGTACTTAGATCCTAGTTTTTGTTGTAGGTGGTGTCAACAAGTACTACACATCTAGATGTGCATTTGAAAGTTTGTGACAAATTAATGAATTCCCATAATATAGTAAGAATCAAATGTTCAAAGTTCGTGACATTTTTTAATATAGTTTTAATATCAAGTTCATATATTTAATATATAATTTGATATTTTGTGTTATTATTGTTTGATATATAGGTCCATCCTCTTAAGATTTAGATGGTACAACGAAATTTAAGTAAATAGAGGTATGCATATATATAGTTTTATATAAATTTAAATACATGTTGAAATTCATTTACTGTCATTTTGTACTTTGATATCTATTCTAATTAGATATATCCCCTTAAACAATGTCCTAATTCTAGGTCTCCTTAAGCCATCCCTTTAAGATTTATCACATTTTAATATCTAACTAAGTTTTGTTGTAGGTAGATCCTAGATTTTTTTGTTGGTGGTGTTAACGAGTCATGAAAAATTGATTCAAGATTTCTCATAATATGGCAAGCATCAATTGTTGAATGTTTAATTAATTTCTATTATTAGTACATGTACATAGTGCAATGTTGAATTTTTTAACCTAATTGTCTCTATGAGCATTGCAATTGAATACCTATGAATTGGATCAATTTTGTATTTATTCTCGAAGTTCTATATAATTTTTAAGTGGATCAATTTTAATGTTATTTCTTAGATAAATTGAGTTCTATTTTTAAAATGTGGATCAAATTTTAATGTTAAATTTCTAAGATCTATAATTTATTTAGTATCCATCAATTGTGTACATTTCTTAGAAGTTTACAGTATATAATTTATTGCTTCATTTGTAATGTTAAATGTGTATATTATTTAAGATCCTAAATCATTAGATGTAAATGAGATTTGTTATGTGTTCATTTATTGAATAAATGTTTGATTTAAATTCTTATATAAGTTCCTAAATTGGTACTAGCATTGTTAGAAATCACTAAAACATGTAAGAAATCATATTATAAATTTCATACATGTACAACAAAGTACTAGAAAGCATATAATAATGTCCATGAAATACTAAAGCATACATAATAAAGTTCATGAAATATTGGTCAACATATATGTGTACAAAGAGATCTAGTCCATGAAACAAGTGGACTGAAATAAGTTTGTGAAACATGAATATAAAAATCTATACAGTCCTTAAAATCAAGAGGACTCCCTAAAATCAAGACTCCTCTTCAATCCACGTGAACTAGGATAAACAAAATCACTATGTAGGAGAAAAATGAGCTTGAAATTAGAATTTTAAAACTATTTAAAATAATATAATTTTAAATTCACTTTTTAATTTAAATAAAATTAGCTTTAAATCAAATACCATATGAGTCTGGTCATCTCTTCCCTCGTCTAGGTGTTATGGGTATTGTCTCTCCTATCTCATGCTATAGAATAAAATGATTTATCAGATATATTTATTGAATGACTTAATTTATAGAATCATATACAAATTATTGTACCTTCTCATCTCCTCTTGGCACATCCAGATGCTCTACATCTCTATGTGTAGGTGTTATGGCCATGGTCGCACTTGTCCCAAGTTGTAGTTCAGAAAAAGTATTAAATAAACACATGTATGAACACTAAGATTCAAGTGAAATATTTGATTGATTTTAAATATAATCAAAACTAAAAAATACTATTGCAGCTTGTTGCTCATATCGAGACATGGTCTGAGTGGCTATATTAGGAACAAAAGTGTTATTAACAATGTCCTACAAGGTCAGATAAAGTACATGTCAAGGTCTACAAATTGATATTGATCCATTTAAAATATTTGTACAAATTAAATTCACATATGTACATATTAAAATAAAATTATTCACCTAAAATGCAACCAATGACTCCTAAAATTGACCAAGATCATATGAGTTTGCAAAACCCATCCTCATAGTAGTGTCAACCTACATATTTCACATGAAAATATTTAAAAAATTTAAGTAATTCAATTTTTAATATAAATTTCTACATGCATACATATAGAACTTTATTTATAAATACAATATTATTCAACATATATTGACTACCTAACCTGCAATAACTGATACTAGCGGAGCACTTCACACAACCTCGAGTGGATGATCCGACGTGGAAGTCAGTGTCACTCCTCAAAAATGTACTAGCATTAGTATATTTATAAATTTAATGTATGATGAACAATGTTAAATTTAAATCAATCAAACTATACCCCAAAAGGTGTGCCGAGTTGCACAGATGTCGACAGAAAACAAAATTGAACAAAAGAAGAAGTCGATGTGTCTACAGCCATGGTCTAGGCACAAAACATTTGAAGTTATTAAATAGTTTATAATATATAATTTATTTCTATTATAAATTAAAATTAAAAATGCTCTTTTTTTATAAATTCAACATGTACCTACTTATGATGATCCATCGAATGATTGTCAACACATAGAAAATATACATATGAACCAATATCATGATTTGATGCTCCATGTGCAGCTGAAGTGGATGGACCACGTGCACCTGAAGTAGATGCACCACGTGCACTTGAAGTGGATGCATCATCACCAGGGCCATAACATAATCAATTACGTGTGTGTGTGTGTGTGTGCATATTTGCTTTTTTATTCCTTTTTCATTTTTGTTTTCAGTTTTTATTTCTAATGTGTCTTATTTTAATTTCATGGGTTTTTTTTATATAAATATTTGTGTGTATATATACACTCACTCATATATATATATATATATATATATATATATATATATATATATATATATATTCTTATTTCTTTTTCATTTGTCTTCTTTTTATGTTTATATTTATATTTTCTCTCTCATTTTCCTCTTTCTTGTTTTTTGATTTTTTTTCCTTTTTGGTTTATTTTTATCAATTAATTATTTTATTTTTATTTTTTCCTTTGGTCATCCCTCCTTGTTCTTTGTGCCTCCTCCCTATCTCTTTTTAGGCTCTCTGGTCTGCTACTTGCTCATCTTTATATTCTGATTGCTCTATATCATCATGATGATGGATCACAGAGTGTGATTCGAAACGTTGATGATAAAAAAACTTCACACAATCTAATCTAGAAACATTGATTCTTAATATATGGATTGTGGAAAGTTAATGTCTGTGATTACAACTTGTACAAAAATGGGGTGTTAACACACATGGAGTGGACCTATTGGCTCCATCTCCTCCTAATGCTCCTCCATCATCACAATGAGCTACCATATTAGTAGCTTGTTCACTAAGATTAACAGAGAGCGCACTTAATGCTCATAATATCGATATCATTGAGCCTTGATGAATAGCAATAGGAATAGTGGCAGAAGGGGGATCCATAATAGGCTAGCGAGAGATGATTGGGGTCAACTCATGCCCCCAACCTTTGTTGCGGCATGCCGCCACCAACATCCTAGAATGATATGATGTCAAAGTAATTGGGTTTCTAACCCATAACAAACTTTGCATATAATTTACTCAAAAAATATAGTGGGACCTCTAAATTAGTGTGTGGTGGTTGGTCAAAGATTATCCATCACCACTCCCAAAAATGAGCCACCATCGTAGGATGCTAACACCAACTCATGGATATGCATGATTTATTTGGAGAAATTGGTAGTTTAGTGGTGGGGTCAATGAAAAACGAAGCTAGGTGGGCTTTCATTATTTTCAGGTATAAAATTTGCCTATAGGAGAGGCCATCTGAATAAAATCGTCAACTCTCCTCTCTCCACAAATGATATGAATCTAGGCCCACATCAATGGACCTACCTACATCAACAAATTTTTGCATCGAAGATGCAAAAGTCACTAAAGGGAGGGAGGGCATGTATGGTTCATTTAGGATTGCATTTTTTTTTCTTGAATGGATGCCAAATTATCACTGATCCTAGCTTGATATCAAGCCTCATCAGATCTAGGGGGTGGAGGGGGTGGAGGGGGTGGAGGTGGGGGATATTGATGTGGAGGTGGTGGAGGTGGAGGTCCAAGAGGTGGAGGGGGTGGAGGTGGAGGTGTAGGTGTAGGGTGTCGAGGTGGTTCAGGTGGAAATATTTGATGTGGGGTGGAGGTGGGGAATTAAGCAACTTGTCTATGTCAAACTCATCCATTGTGTCCATCTATGGGCAATCTCTGCATGTATACATGAACAATATACATAAAAAATAAATCATAAGACTAAATATAAAGAATCTATAGATATTTAAATTATTTTTAAACATATAACTAAAACTATACATATTAAATCATATGTACATACATACATGTATTGAAAGAAATTACAATCTAACTATAAATCAAACTATGTACGCATCATTTGAAACTTTCAAGCACATGTACATGTATTATAACATTCAAAATTTAAAGATATCTTAACACAACTTTAAAATACATGTATATACTAAAAAAATGTGTTAATTAATGTCTTAAGGGGTCCTATTTCAGCTAGAGGTCCTAGTACCGAATGTTGAAAGTATACATTGAAAGCATGTTTTAGTATGAAAGCTCACTTAAGGGTCATGATTGAACTTATACATGAGTACATGATGTCAAGTATATGGAAGCTTTTAAGAGACCTCCTAATTGGTGATCTAATTGTTAAGTATGTCAAACTTATGATAAGATGGCTTAAAGGGAGTTCAACATGATTATATATAAATGAAAGCAAGCTTAAGGGGTCATTTGATTGAGGATGTCTTAAGGGGGCCTATTTTAGATAAGAGAGGTCCTAAGATCTTGAATGTCAAGCGCATACATTGAAAGTACATGTTAAAAATATGAACTTGAGCTTAAGGGTCATGATCAACTTATGTACATGAGTACATATATGTCAAGTATGGAAGATTAAGAGACCTTCTAATTACTAATCTAATTGTTAAAAATATGTCAAGAACATGATAGGATGGCAAGTAAGGGGAGTTCACTGCGATCACAAATATAAATGACAGCTTAAATAAGGGGTCACGTGCATAATTAAGAATATAGATTAAGGGGTCCTAGTTCAGCTAGAGGTCCTAATCATGTCCTTATAGGATGGCTTAAGGGGAGTTCAATGTGATTTGATAAATAAAATCTTAAGGGGTCCTAGTTCATCTAGAGGTTCTAATCCTAAATGTTGAAAGTGTTGGATTGGTCAAAAGGACCAGAATATTGAGAGGGGGGTGAATCAATATTCCTACAAAATCTAAAACTTTCTTACAAACCTTAAACCATGTACTGATATCTCAATTTCATTAAGCACATTAACATCAAATAGAACATGTAGAATAAACATGAAAACATAACCATAAGAGGAACACCGGATTTTATACGTGGAAAACCCAAATGGGAAAAACCATGAAGAGTGTTAGCTATCAAGAGAATATAACTAGTTATATGATGTTTCCCAAATGGGGTGGCTCACTACCAGATTACAAAGGCAACTCACTATCGAAAAGCTTACTGCAACAACTCACACAACCTACAATGGATCTGATGAAAGATCTTTGCACTACTGATCACAACCACCTGCAATAGATCCGGTGAAGGATTATTGCACTGCTCTGCCAAATTAGTCGCTTGCAGTAGATCTGGTGAAGGATTACAACAACATTGCCTGCACTCCAACTCTGCTCCAACTGCTTTGTTGTCTACAACTCACACTTCACATACTACTTCTTACCACTCATTCCATGTCACATCACCATGCATCCACACACTTCTATATATATACCGGAAAGATTACACACTAGGATAATGTGTCGACCAAGCCCAGGTAATACACTACTTGGATAAACACATTATCTAATAAAGCCTTAAACAAAAGAATGATATCCAAGTTGGCCTCCACAAGATCTTTGTATGCTTCCCTTACACAATTCATTCACTGATGCATACACCTTAATTGTTGGCATTTTGCATATAGATTGCATTAATGATATGTTGTCATTGATGTCAATTGAACTGATAATGGTATTCATGTTATTGTTGATATTGTTGTTTTTGATATTGGCTAGTAACCGGTAAGAAGATATTTGTGGAAGATGTTGTAAACCGGTGTGTTAAGTTTGTGAGTTGAACCGGTAAACCGGTATAAAGGGTTAAACATTTCTATGCAATGTAACCGGTAAACCCTATCAGTTGCTAAACCCTAACCGATCAAGTTTGTTGGTTTATTATCTGATGAGCGGTAATGATGGAGACACGTGTGATCATTGTATGAGGATAATTTCAAATTGTTTTGGCATGTTTGGTTATTGTCTAGGGAAGGGGAAAAGTGGATTGCATCTAATGCACAACACGTGATGAGTTACAAAGTCCGATGAAGTGGTGATCCTGGAGCGGTTGGAATTTTCTTGAAGAATGTGAAGAGATTGTCATGATTTCTAATGGTCAATATTGTACTAAGTTGTTTGTAATCTCGATGATGAGAATTATGTTTTTATTGTGTTACCGACCTAATTGATTTGTATTTAAGGTCAATGAAGTTGTTTGTAAAGGTTGTTGGCAAGATTGGCAGAAACTTGTTGAGTGTATAGTTTCCTAACCAGTGAATGGATCTGCACTTTGAGTGAAGGCAGATTGAAGCTTAAAAGGATCTGATCAAGAAAATGTAGTGCTATTCAGACAGATCAAGAAAACCTGTTGTTTTCTAACAATTACAGCAGAAGTGAAATCCCTTAACCGGGTAAGCTCTAACAAGCTTGGTTACTCATTAAATCTTCTAACAAGGTGGTCCATTAGCTTGAATTCTTAAATCCTCCAGCAAGGTTACTCCTAACATGGTATTGTGCTTTTCATCAAGGCATATTTGTAAATCCCTTAACCAGGTGATTCCTAACCAGAATTAGTTCTTAACAGGACTTATTGTAAAGCTTTAACAGGCTTGGCTCCTAATAGGGTGAACTTCAGAAGAGTTTAGATAGCTATCCTTGTGAGTCTCATCTCATCATGGTTTTTACCTATTTGGGGTTTCCACGTATAAACATTTGTGTCAAGTGGTGAATGTTTTTGTGGTTATGATCTTATTTGTTGATTTGTTTAACTTCTGATAAGGGATGATAGCTAGAAGCATTGAGAGATGAATATGTTGAGTTATGATTAAGCATTATTGATGTTTACAAGATTGAAGTTGTTTACTGTTAAGTTGTCATAATAGTCAAGCCGATTGATGTCAAGTATTCTTATGAATATTGATCTTGACTGAGATATGTTTACTTTGTGTGATTGAATTTGAGTTTGGGAACTTTGTATCAGTTTTTCAATATACTGATTCACCACCCCCCTCTCAGTATTATACCGGATACTTATTCTTTCATCATACCATCAATCGGTATCAAAGCATCTTAGGTCCTCTTTAATCTAAAAGCCTAACAGCTTGAGGAAAAGATCTTGTAGATCATGATGAAGAAAGAAGGTCCGAAGTTCAACAAAGATAACTATAGAATATGGAGCGACAGAATGAAGATTTACATTAAGAGTCTTGGTAGTCAGTATTGGGATCATATAGGAACAAAGTATATTACACCTACTAGAATCCTGACTGATGATCAAAAGAAAGAAAAACAAGAAAATCACCAAGCATTAGAGACTATTATCAGTTCCCTGTCTGATGTTGAATATGTAGATGTTCATGGTCTTGAAACTGCACATGAAGTATGGCAAAAACTTGAAAAGATTTATAGCGGTGATGAACATGTTAAGATTGCCAAAGAGGAGAGTTTAAGAGGAAAGTTTGATGACATGAGAATGTCTGAAAGTGAGAATATCCAGCAATATGGTCAAAGGATTAAAGAGATAGTTGGTGAAATAAAGAGTGCAGGAGGCAAAGTGGAAGATGCCACAATAATCAGTAAGGTACTAAGAACCCTGCTACCAGTATATGCTATCCGAGTTGTAGCTATTCAGGAGTTGAAATCCATTGACAAGACAAAGGTAACTCTTAACTCTATTATTGGCAAACTTACTACTTTTGAACTAAATGGCTATGATGGTAGTGTTCAAAAATCAGAATCTGCATTTAGAGCTTTTGTCTCTAATCCATCTGTGAGAAGAAGTAGAGATACCGGCCATGGTTATGAATCTAGATCCAGCAGAGATGTTGATGATGAAGACAGCTTAGTGGAACTTGAAGCATTGTTGGCAAAACGACTGCCTAGAGGCACTGGTAAATATAGAGGTAAGCTACCTTTAAAATGTTTTGCATGCAACAAGATTGGTCATATAGCAGCTAATTGCCCTAATGGTAAAAATGAATACAAGAAAGAGAAATTTAAGAAGTATAAGGGTAAAGGCAAGAGAGATTATCTTGTAGCTATTGACAGTGGTATTACTGATGAAGAATCTGATGATGATGCTAGTGAAGATATTGTGTTTGTAGCTATTAAGGAAGAAATATCATATCAGAAGGCACTGGTATCTAGGATGGATAACTTTGATGATCGGATCATTGATAGTGGTTATTCACGTCACATGACCGGTGATTGGAGCAAATTTCTTTCCCTGAAGGAATTTGATGGCGGTATTGTCAGATTTGGCAATGACTCACCCTGTATGGTTAAAGGTAAGGGAGTTATTTCTCTTAATGGGAAGAGCAGTGCTGACGATGTCTATTAGGTTGAAGGCCTAAAGCACAATCTTTTGAGTGTGGCACAACTTAATGACAGAGGATACCCACTGTAGTTTAGAAATGGTATGTGCAAAATCTTTGACAGCAAAGGTGAATTGATTGTAACCGGGAAATAAACAAGAGGTAATCTATTTCATCTTAATCCTAAAGTTAGCAACTATTTGATTGGCAAAATAGATGATAGCTGGCTTTGGCATAGGAGATTTTGTCATATAAATTTTGACAATATTGTTAAAGTAAGCAAGTCTAAGATAGTAAGAGGTCTTCCTCAGCTAGACAAACCGGTTAATGCTCTTTGTAAAGAATGTTAGTTAGGAAAGATGACTTCTTCAACTTTCAAGAGCAAGTCCTTCTCAACAGAGCACTTGTTAGATTTGGTTCATACAGATCTATGTGGACCAATAAGAACAAGAAGCATTCAAGGTGATAGATATTTCATGATCTTCATTGATGATTATTCAAGGATGATGTGGGTCACATTCTTGAAGGATAAGAATGAATCTTTTGGTAAATTCAAGGCATTCAGAGCCTTAGCTGAGAAAGAGACTGGCAAAAAGATAAAATCTTTGAGAACAGATCAAGGCGGTGAATTTACTTCTGAGGAATTCACTAAGTATTGTGATGAGAATTGTATCAAGCGGCAGCTTTCTGCACCAAGGACACCACAACAGAATGGTATAGTAGAAAGAAACAACTGGTCAATGGTTGAAGCTTCTAGGACTATGTTGATACAAGGAGGTGTAGCAAAAGCATTTTGGAAAGAAGCTGTAAGTACAACTGTCTACACAATGAACCGAGTTCTGGTGAAAAGAGGTAAGGACAAGACCCCTTATGAATACTGGTATGGGAGATCACCTGATGTTAGCTATTTTAAGATATCTGGAAGCAAATGTTTTATTAAAAGAGGTGATTACATAAGCAAGTTTGAAGCTAAGAGTGATGAAGGCATATTTCTTGGCTATTCCACAAAGAGTAAGGCCTATAAATGCTTCAACAACCAGACACAGAGAATTGTTAAGAGTGTTGATGTTCGTGTAGATGAATATCTTGAAGTTTCAGAAGGAACCAGTTCAGAGAAGAAGGATGAAGATCCTTGCATTTTGCTTTTGGAACCTGAAACTGGTAAAGCAAATCCTGATGTACTTGTTCAATCGAAACAAATAAATTCAGAAGAAGATGATAATGAAGAAGTTGAACCTGAAGAGAATGATCATATTATTCCTAGGTATGTGAGACTGAATCACAGTCCTGAACAAATTATTCAGGATAAGGATGTTGGAGTACTAACTAGAAGGAGAATAAGAGAGAACCCTTACATGATCTTCGCCTTTGAACCTAGAAGTGCTAAGGAGGCATTTGGTGATGATCATTGGATTAAAGCTATGGAGGAGGAGTTGAATCAAATTGAGAAGAACAACACTTGGACCCTGGTATCTCGATCGGTAAACAAGAATGTTATAGGTACTAAATGGGTGTTCAGAAACAAGTTAAATGAAGATGGTGTTGTAGTTCACAACAAGCCAAGATTAGTATGCAAAGGTTATGCACAAGAAGAAGGAGAAGATTATGGAGAAACTTTTGCACCAGTAGCAAGACTGGAAGGCGTCAGAACGTTACTTGCATTTGCAGCTCTTAAGAAGTTCAAGGTATACCAAATGGATGTTAAGTCTGCATTTTTGAATGGGATATTGGAAGAAGAGATTTATATAGATCAGCCTGATGGTTATGCATTGACAAATAAGGAAGACATGGTATGCAAATTGCATAAAGCTTTGTATGGATTAAAGCAGGCACCCAGAGCATGGTATGAACAACTTCATACTCATCTGATGAAGATATGCTTTGCTAGAACTAGTGATGGCAACAACATTTATCTCAAGTCTGAAGGAGATGAAATATTGGTCAGTGAAGTATTTGTTGATGACATTATATTTGGAGGTAATGATGACATGAGTAATTATTTTGCAGACGAAATAAAGAATGAGTTTGAGATGTCATTAGTAGAGGAAATAAAAAAATTCATAGGCTTGCAGAAACAACAAATGAAGAATGGCATTTTCATTACTCAATCCAAGTATGTGAAAGAGGTTTTGAAGGCTTTCGGTATGAGTGACTATAAACCATTTGGAACCCCAATGGTTACAAGTTGTAAGTTGTCCAAGGAAGATGAATCTAAGTCTTTGGATGAAAAGGAATACAAGTCAATGATTAGCAAATTACACTATGTTGTTCACAGTCGACCGGATATTGCCCATGCAGTTGGTATTGTTGCTAGATTTCAGAAAAATCCAAAGGAGGCACATCTGATGGCAACCAAAAGAATTTTTAGATATCTGAAAGGTACTATTGACTATGGGTTATGATATCCATATGGTGGAAATTTTGATTTGAAAGCATACATAGATGCTGATTGGGCAGGAAATATTGATGACCAGAAGAGTACTACCGGTGGAGCATTCTTTCTAGGAGGAAGGTTAGTTTCATGGAGTAGTAAAAAGCAGAGTTGTGCTTCACAATCTATTGCTGAAGCTGAGTATGTAGCAGCTTATATGAATTGCACACAAGCTATGTGGATGAGGCACATTTTGGAAGGTTTGAAGATGAAAATCTTAGAACCAATAAAGATTTTGTGTGATAATACAAGTGCAATAAACATTTCTAAAAATCCTGTTTTGCACATAGGACTAAGCACATTGAATTTAAGTATCACTTCTTGAGGGAAAAAGTTCAAAGTAAAGATGTTATCTTGTAGCATTTTCTACCAAGGAGCAGCTTGCAGATATCTTAACCAAACCTCTGCCTAAGACCACTTTTGAGTATCTTAGAAGTCAATTGGGGGTTGTCCCTCTTCATGAAGTTAGTTGAGCATGATGTTGATTGCGTCAGTCCCTAAATTACTTGTAGAATCTTACATGGATTGATGAAGTGGATGTATTCCACAGGGGGAGCATCAAGTTGCAGTATGATGTTGATGCACAGTGAGCACATAATTACATTTTTTTACTTTCACTTTGGCATTGTTGTCAAATGGGGAGAAGAATTATGTGTCTAATTAGGTGAACCAACGGCAGGCTGAAGATGAATAGAGCAAGGTGAATACTTGGTAATGTAAACCAGGATTCCTATTCACCAATCTCAGCAGCAATCAGAGGTGTTGATATTTGTATTGCCATCAATGCCAAAGGGAGAGATTGTTGGCATTTGTAGTTTGTTGGCATTTTGTATATAGATTGCAATAATGATATGTTGTCATTGATGTTAATTGAACTGATAATGGTGTTCATGTTATTGCTGATATTGTTGTTTTTTTATTTTGGCTAGTAACTAATAAGAAGAGATTTGTGGAAGATGTTGTAAACCGGTGTGTTAAGTTTGTGAGTTGAACTGGTAAACCGGTATAAAGGGTTAAACATTTATATGCAATGTAACCGGTAAACCCTATCAGTTGTTAAACCCTAACTGATCAAGTTTGTTGGTTTATTATTTGATGAGAGGTAATGATGGAGACATGTGTGATCATTGTACGAGGATAAGTTCAAATTGTTTTGGTGCATTTGGTTATTGTCTAGGGAAGGAGCAAAGTGGATTGCATTTAATGCACAACACGTGATGAGTTACAAAGTCCGATGAAGCGGTGATCATGGAGCGGTTGGAATTTTCTTGAAGAATGTGAAGAGATTGTCATAATTTTTAACGGTCAAGATTGTACCGACTTGTTTGTAATCTTGATGATGAGAATTAGGTTTTTATTGTGTTACCGACCTAATTGATTTGTATTTAAGGTCGATGAAGTTGTTTGTAAAGGTTGTTGGTAAGATTGGCAGAAACCCGTTGAGTGTGTAGTTGCCTAACTAGTGAATGGAACTTCACTTTGAGTGAAGGTAGATTGAAGCTTAAAAGGATTTGATCAAGCAAATGTAGTGCTATTCAGATAGATCAAGAAAACCTGTTGTTTTCTAACAATTACAGCAGAAGTGAAATCCCTTAACCGGGTAAGCTCTAACAAGCTTGGTTACTCATTAAATATTCTAACAAGGTGGTCCATTAGCTTGGATTCTTAAATCCTCCGGCGAGGTTACTCCTAACAGGGTGTTGTGTTTTTCATCAAGGCATATTTGTAAATCCCTTAATCAGGTGATTCCTAACTAGAATTAGTTCTTAATAGTACTTATTATAAAGCTTTAACAGGCTTGGCTCCTAACAGGGTGAACTTCAGAAGAGTTCAGATAGCTATCCTTGTGAGTCTCATCTCACCGTGGTTTTTACCTATTTGGGTTTTCCATGTATAAACATTTGTGTCAAGTGGTGAATGTTTTTGTGGTTATGATCGTATTTGTTGATTTGATTAACTTCTGATAAGGCATGATAACTTGAAGCATTGAGAGATGAATATCTTGAGTTATGATTAAGCATTGTTGATGTTTACAAGATTGAATTTGTTTACTGTTAAGTTGTCATGACAGTCAAACCGGTTGATGTCAAGTATTTTTATGAATATTGATCTTGACTGAGATATGTTTACTTTGTGTGATTGAATTTGAGTTTGGGAACTTTGTATCAGTTTTTCAGTATACTAATTCACACCCCCCCCCCTCCCAGTATTCTACCGCATACTTATTCTTTCATCATACCATCATTAATTACTGAAATGGGACAGGGGTCAACCAAACCCATAGATGTTGACCCATAAACACAAAATAGTAACTCCAAACTCCAAAAATACAAGCACTATGCATACCACAAATATTGAAACATGAGACATGAAAAATACAACTGACATAACCGAAATAGCTGATACCGAGACACGCAACTGACACAGGGACCAATATACACTAGAATAAGCACAACTTAGAATTCCGGAGATGAGGATCTTCCAGAAATAACTCTAGAAGATTATCTACACCTTACTACATCATATCCCATAGCAATATCAGAACTACACACCTCATCTACATATACGTCATATCATTTTCATATACCATCTGGACCAAACCAGATAACTGATTTGACATCAATAACAATAATGAAAATATTCACACAAGTCTAACAATCTCTCCCTTTGTCATTGATGGCAAAACATCTCAAAAAGAAAGAAACATATCTGCATACAACTCCCCCTAGCTCATATATCTCCTTGAATCCAAAAAATTGCCTTTCTCCAAATGCTTTTGTCCCCCTTTGACATCAAGAGCAAAGGGTGCCCAAAAGAACTTTCAATTGCTCTTCTTTGGAAAGATTGGCTTGTACTTCTCCTTCAGTTCTGAAAGAAGAACCTCCCAAGAATTCACAGCCACTTTAATGCTAACCGATAGACTCTTACACTCCACCAACAAATCAACAATATGGGAAAAATTGTTTGGAGCAGATGGACTTCACTCATACTCAACTGCACTATTAAGCAATGCTGAAAAGTGCTCCAATTTTGCCTCAACAATTTCTTTCTTTCTAGAAAACACTTACATAATCTTCTCTTTGCCTCTACAAATACAAAAGTTCATCTTGAAGAGAATTTATCCTTTTCCTCTACTCACCATCCTTGTCATTCAGAAAATCAAAATATTTACCCAATGAACTCAATTCATCTTCAATGGCATCAATCTTAGCTTTGTGCTTTACTGCAACTACTGGCCATGAGATACAATACCTATAGATTGTGCTTGCATCACGGATACAGTCTCTCAACTTGTTTATGCATACTAACAGGGCTCTCTTTGTTGATATGTGCCGACTTTGGTTGTTGCCCTAAAAATGCATGTTATAAGCGGTTGGGATGCTTAAGGCATTGTAATGTTGATGTACTATTTTTGCTGGATAATAAGAAAGATTAGACGGCTATGTATGGTGGACATAACCCATTCTGGGTGAACCACGTTAAATCTCTGTGTTATATGTGTCCTATTTTATTTCTTTATCTTTTGTATTTAAATCTGCATATAATTGTTAGTTCATATTTGCTTCGGATCTGCTTGAAACCCTAACAATTGGTATCAGAGCGAGGTTTTCTGTAAATTGGCAGGACTTTCAGATTTGAGTGGGAGCAATGGAGGATTCCAAATTCAAGGTCAAAAAGTTTAACTGCCAGAATTATCAGTTATGGAAAATGCAAATGGAGGATTACCTGTATCAAAAGGATTTGTGGCGGCCATTAGAAGGAAAGGCAAAGAAAGTGACCACAATGTCAGATTAAGAATGGGACATTTTAGATAGAAAGGCACTGGGATCCATTCGATTGTGCCTTGCACCGTTTGTAGCTTTCAATATAACAAAAGCAAAAATGGTTGTAGATTTGATGGCGACATTGGCTAAGCTGTATGAGAAACCCTCGGCTTTGAATAAGGTATTTCTTATGAAGCGTTTGTTTAATTTGAAAATGAGTGAGGGAGGATCTGTAGCGGAGCACTTAAATGAATTTAATACAATTACCAGTCAATTGTCTTCGGTAAAAATTAATTTTGCAAAAGAGGTTAGGGCTCTCTTGATTTTATGTTCTTTGCCAGAAAGCAGGAATAACTTGGTTATGGCTGTAAGTAACTCTGTCTTTGGAAAAAATACTTTGGTATTTGATGATATTGTTGGTGTTATCCTAAGCGAGGAAATGTGAAGGAAAAACACAGGTGAGACTCCAACATCATCAAGTAGTGTTTTGAATGTGGAGAATAGAGGAAGATCAAAGGAAAGAGGAAAAGGCCCTTGGAATGAGAAGTCACGAGGGAAGTCAAAGAAAGGACGCTCTCAATCTAGAGGAAAGAAAGATTGTTGGTACTGCGGAAAGCCTGGTCATCTAAAGAAAGACTGTTGGTCTCAGAAAAACAAAGAAGGAGACAAAAATGAAAATGACAGTAAGGAAGCTAATATTGCAAGTAATAATTTACAAGATGCTTTAATCTTATGTTTGGATAATGTTAATGATTCCTGGGTAATAGATTTTGGGGCTTCATTTCATGCTACACCCCATAGAAAATATTTTCTAGATTATGTTCAAGGTGATTTTGGATAGGTATATTTGGGTGATGATGAGCCTTGTCAAATTGTTGGAAAAGGAAAGATAAAGATCAAGTTGCAGAATGGTAATGACTGGTTTCTGCAGGAGGTAAGACATGTTCCTAACTTAAGAAGAAATTTAATTTCTGCAGGGCAACTAGGTAGTGAAGGTTGCATAGTTACCTTCTCAGACAGTATCTGGAGGGTCACTAAAGGATCATTAGTAGTAGCTAAAGGTGTGAAGGTAGGCACATTATATCTGTGTACTGGTAATACTTACTCTACCTTAACTGCTACAAATAAAGTTACTGCAGGGACAACAACAATAGATGTTGCAAGAAAAGATTCAATAATGTGGCACCATGGGCTTGGTCACATGAGTGAGAAAGGGATGAAAATCCTTCACTCCAAAAATCTATTGCCAGGACTAAAGAAGATTGATTTAGAGTTCTGTGAAAATTGTGTTTATGGCAAACAGAAAAGAGTCAGATTTCTCAAGGTTGGGAAAGAGAAGAAGAGTGAGAAGTTAGAGCTTGTGCATTCAGATATATGGGGACCGACTCAGGTATCATCTCTTGGTGGCTCTTGTTATTATGTTATTTTTATTGATGACTCAACCAAAAAAACATGGGTATATTTCCTAAAACAAAAATAAGATGTTTTTGAAACTTTTAAGAAATGGAAAGCTTTGGTTGAGAATGAGACAGGAAAAAAGTTAAAGTGTCTCAGATCGAATAATGGAGGTGAGTATTGCAGCAAAGCATTTGAAGATTACTGCTCCTTAAATGGGATTCAAAAGCAGAAGATAGTTCCAGGAACTCCACAGGAAAATGGTGTGTCGGAGAGAATGAATAGGACTATCATGGAACGCGTGAGGAGCATGAGATTGCATGCTAGATTGCCCTTACATTTTTGGGCAGACGTTGTACATACTGCAGTCTATTTGATAAATAGAGGACCTTCAACCCCTTTGGATGGTGGTATTCCAGAGGAGGCATGGACTGGTAAAAAGGTAAATTATTCTTTTTTGAAAACCTTTGGTTGTGAAGCTTTTGTCCATATTGATAAAGAAAACAGAACCAAGCTTGATGCTAAATCTCATAAATGTACCTTCATTGGATATGGGATAGATGAATATGGCTATCGGTTATGGGATTTTGAAAATAAGAAAATAACTAGAAGTGAAGATGTTATATTCAATGAGAAAGTTATGTATAAAGAACAGATGCAGGAAAAGAAGCATGAACGGGACAAGCAAGAATATGTGGTGTTGGATGAGATTCCTAAAAATGAAATGCCCCAGGTACCTGATGCTCAACAATAGAATGTCCCACAAACTCCTGCAAGTGTTAGACGTTCTACGAGGTCAAGTAGACCCCCTGAAAGATTTTCTCCTTCTTTGTATTCTATATTATTAACTAATTCTGGTGAACCAGATGAATATGAAGAAGCAATGCAGGTGGATGCCAAACAACAGTGGGAGCTAGGCATGAAAGAGGAGATGGACTCCTTGATGAAAAATAAGACTTGGGACTTAGTCCCTTTACCTGCAGAAAAAAGAGCTTTGCCTAACAAATGGGTTTATAGGCTAAAGGAGGAGGAAGGAGGTCAGAAAAGATATAAGGCCAGACTTGTGGTAAAAGGTTTTGCACAGAAAAAGAGTATAGATTATGATGAAAAATTTTCTCCAGTTGTAAAAATGACTTCAATTAGAATTGTACTTAGTCTTGTGGCTGCAGATGATTTACATCTTGAACAATTAGATGTCAAAACAACTTTTCTCCATGGAGATTTGGAGGAGGAAATTTACATGTTGCAACCATAGGGATATGAGATCAAAGGTAAGGAGAACTTGGTGTGCAGGTTGAAGAAAAGTTTGTATGGCCTAAAGCAAGCACCCCGACAATGGTATTTAAAATTTGATAGTTTCATGGCTGAACACAGTTATCATGGATGCCATTCTGATCATTCTGTATATTTTAAGAGATTGGATAATGGGAGTTATATTATATTATTGCTTTATGTTGATGACATGCTTGTTGCTGGGTCTAACATGCAACATATAAATGATCTTAAACAGAAATTAGCTAGGTCATTTGCTATGAAGGATTTGGGTGTAGCTAAGCAAATTCTGGGTATGAGGATTACACGAGACAGGAAAAAGAGAACTTTGAATTTGTCCCAAAGTGAGTATATAAAGAAGGTGTTGAAAAGATTTAACATGTAGGATGCAAAAGCAGTTAGTACACCTTTGGCTAGTCATTTTAAATTGACTAAGGAGATGTGCCCAAAGGCACTAGAAGAGGTTAATAAAATGTCTAACATCCCATATTCATCAGCTATTGGCAGTCTGATGTATGCAATGGTATGCACAAGGCTAGATATTGCACATGCAGTGGGAGTTGTGAGCAGGT
Source organism: Cryptomeria japonica (assembly GCF_030272615.1). Taxonomy (NCBI): domain Eukaryota; kingdom Viridiplantae; phylum Streptophyta; class Pinopsida; order Cupressales; family Cupressaceae; genus Cryptomeria; species Cryptomeria japonica. The sequence continues at coordinate 24,694,952 of NC_081414.1, forward strand.
TTATGAGTAATCCAAGTATGGAACATTGGAATGTTGTGAAATGGATCCTTCAGTATTTGAAAGGAACCACTACGAAGGCATTGTATTTCAAAGGATCTAATGCTGCTCTGAGTGGATTTGTTGACTCTGATTTGGCAGGTAATATTGATTCACGGAGGAGCACTACAGGGTATGTTTTTACTATAGGGGGAACTGCAGTCAGTTGGATTTCTAGGCTGCAAAAGGTTGTTGCACTTTCAACCACTAAAGCTGAGTATGTTGCTGCTACAGAAGCCAACAAGGAGATGATTTGGTTACAATGTTTTCTGGAGGAATTGGTTCAGACACAAGAGGATCGCCCATTGTATGCTAATAGCCAGAGTGCCATTCATCTTGCGAAGAACTCTGCTTTTCATTCAAGGACAAAGCACATTCAGCTCAAGTACCACTTCATCCGGACTATTTTGGAGGAGGGTTAGTTACGGCTTGAGAAGATTCACACAAGTGAGAATCCTGTCGATATGTTCACGAAGGCAGTTCCATAGGAGAAGCTGATTTCTTCATCAATTTTTGTTGGTCTTCTTGATTGAAAATTGTGGAATGTATACCAATCGAGTCCTAGTGTTTTTTTTTGTTGCCCTAAAAACGCATGTTATAAGCGGCTGGGATGCTTAAGGCATTGTAATGTTGATGTACTATTTTTGCTGGATAATAAGAAAGATTGGACGGCCGTGGATGGTGGACGTAACCCATTCTGGGTGAACCACGTTAAATCTCTATGTTATCTGTGTCCTATTTTATTTCTTTATCTTTTGTATTTAAATCTGCATATAATTGTTAGTTCATATTTGCTTTGGATCTGCTTGAAACCCTAACACTCTTCGCATCATCACAATCCTTTAATAAAATTTGCATATCAATACCTTTCTCTTTTGAAACTTTAGCCTCAATTGATTGCTCAAAAAATTTCTCCTTGACAACCTCATATAGGGATTCTGGAAGTATATTACTGACATCTTCAATACTGATGATGTTCCGAACCAAATGATTAATCATAACATTTTTAATCCTTTACGACTCAACAGAAGTCAACCACATCTCACCAATTTTCTTGATACCATCAATGCTACCAATAATTTCTAGCTGATTGGATTCATCATCAGATTCCTTTTTTTCTTGCTTAGTAGCAATTGATTCTCCTTCAACTATAGGAGACTCTGAATCCTCAATTATTATAATATCTTCCTCTTTTTTATCCTTCTTGCTTTTATTTGATTCTGAGACACTCATAGACTCTCTTCTTTTCCTTTTCCCGAAGGAAGAACCTCCTTTAGCAGAATCGGTAGTAGGGGATAACAGACCAACACTCCACATATCCATGAAGGATTTGAAATATGTATTGCATGCCTCCTCTTTACTGTCTAAATTGTTTAAATATCTAAAGATTTTCCTTGCAACCGGAACACCAGACTCCCATATCACATTTTATTTAGCCGAGAGAGATCCCAGACAATACATGACTAGACAAACAAGCAGTGATCCAAACCGGAAGGGGTAATTATGTTCTTTTGACATCTTAATATTTTCTAATAAAATTTCCCTTAATAATTCACACAAGTCAAATGATTTGTCTTCCATCACAAGCATATGTACCATCTACACATCAATTGCCAAAGTTGTAACCTTCTCTATTCCTGAAATAGACCTTATACGAAATGTCGTATGCAACATACCTCACAACATGATTGATAATTTTGTCAATGATTAAAGCTCCATGATCGCCCTTTATTTCGGTTAGGGTTTACACCTCTCTATTCTTTATTGACTTCTTAGCAATAAAATCTCCATTGTCGCACAAAACAATGATAGCTGAGATAATATTCTTCGTGATTGGATAAGACTTATCCAACACGATGTTGTCATTCCACACATGACTAAGGATCACTCTAATTACTTCTACATCATCAAACCAAGGAAATTATGTCCACAGATTTAGTCCTTTGTTCTCCAACTCCTTGATTCTCTGTCGCTTTGCATTACTCAAACTGCTTTCCACATTCCTAATCTTCTCCGGGTCAAATTCATCCAGGGATACCGTTCCCACAATCTGAAATTCTGCACTGCTCAATTCTCCAACGATCATCTTGCCTTCCATGATTGTTTACTTTGCTCTCTTGCTCTGCTGCTCTTCAACTATCCACAATACTCTCAAACACAAATGATATGACAATGCAAAATGAATTTAAATATCGATACTTATCTTGCCAAAAATCTCCTTTAAGGTTTTGTCACAAAGAAATGTCTTGTTGATGATGTCAGCAAAAACCATAGCTTGTCGGATAGCCTTCTTAACACAGTCACGCCACATCAACGACATGATCCACTCAGACAAGGAGGAACAAAAGATTTCTATTTAATAGAAGACTACCCTTGAGTTGAAACAATATGCTCAGTTACTGGAGGAAGAGGTGCCTACACCGATTTTGGGTATACCAAGCTCACTTCTATTATTCACCTCCTTCTTTCTCCAAACCAGATTTTCTTTCTTCTTTGATCCATCATTATTCATTACATTCTTCTAAGCTGATTTCTCCATATTTCCATTACCACATTGATTAGCATAATGTCTGGACTGCTTGCACTCAAAACAACTGATGTTCTTTTTCACTGAATTTAGTAGAAGGGTTCTAGATATGCATTGATTAGCTTTAAGACCATAACCATTGCATGTATGACAATATCCATGAAAATTTATAATTCATCTTATTTTCTCTAGCCGAATTATGCTTCTGACTCATAGCATGGTTTCTATAGTGATTCCCATTATGACCAAACCTCTTGCAATTATAACACTGAATACTTCTACAGTTTGTAGCCTTTGTGCATTAGGTTGATGAACCAATGGCCTTCTTGCATTAGTATTCTGATTCCAGGTCTTTCCTACATCTTCTGATTTCTTCTCAGCTTCTGCCTTAACTTCTTTGCTTTTGTCTTTGTCATTCTGATCTGCATATTCTCCGGGTTGAAATCCAAGTCCAGTCTTGTCCAAATGAGCTATTTTCATGTTGATCAATTCTTCCAGGAGCTTACTATTGTCAAGAACCTTATTGTTTGCCTTCATCTTCTTTACTTCTTTCTCTAGCTTCTCACATTATTCAATCTTCATCTTGATTGATTCTTTCAGGGCTTCTTCTATCTTATTATTTTCCTCAATCTTTTGCATCAGATCTTTAACAGTCTCATTCGCCTACTTCAACTGTTTCTTAATCTCCTTATGCCTCAATTTGAGTTTCTGGATTTTCTCTCTCAGCTTCTGCACACATTCATTCGCTACTTTCACATTCTCTTTCAATTCCTCATTCTTTGATTCAACACTTTCCAGATCTTCAAGAGTTGTCTGCAATTCTTCATCCAACTGAAATTCTTCGGTCATACACATAGGTGCCATGATCCAACCAACAAGGATCTCCCTAAAGCGGTTAAGCTTGCAAGTAAGGGACCAAAGCTCTAATACCAATTGTTGGATTGGTTGAAAGGACCGGAATACTGAGAGGGGGGTGAATCAGTATTCCCATAGAATCTAAAACTTTCTTACAAATCTTAGACCATTTACTAATATGTCAATTTCATTGAGCATATTAACATCAAATAGAAAATGCAGAATAAACATGAAAACACAGCCACAAGAGGAACACCATATTTTATATGTGGAAAAACCAAATGGGAAAAACCATGGAGAGTGTTAGCTCTCAAGAGAATATAACTAGTCATATGGTGTTTACAAAATGGGGTGGCTCACTGCCAGATTACAAAGGCGACTCACCGTTAAAAAGATTACTGCAATTAGTATAAATGAACTAAAAAAAACTGCATCTCCACATGCAAAAAATCAGTTCCAGGTTAAGCTCATATTACAAATCACAAAACCTACAACAAATCTGGTGAAAAATCTCTGTACTACTGATCACAACCACCTGCAGCATATCCAGTGAAGGATTACTGCAACACTGTCTGCACTCTGACATTGCTCCAACTGCTTTGTTGTCTACAACTCGCACTTCACACACTCCTTACAACTTATTCCATGTCACATCACCATGCATCCACACACCTATATATATATCGAAAAGCTTACTCACTGAGATAATGTGTTAGCCAAGCCCAAGTGATACACTAATTGAATCAAAACGTTATCTAATAAAGCCTTAAACATAAGCATGATAACCAAGTCGACCTCAACAAGATCTCTACATGCTTCCCTTACACAATTCATTCACCGATGCATATACCTTAATTACCAGAATGGGACAAGGGTCAACCATACCCATAAATGTTGATCCATAAACACAAAATAGCAACTCCAAACTCCAAAAATACAAGCACTACGCGTACCATGAATACCAAACCACGAGACATGAAAAATACAACTGACATAACAAAAATAGTTGATACTGGGACACACAATTGAGACTGGGACTAGTATGCACTAGAATAAGCACAACTCAGAATTCCAGAGATGAGGATCTTTCGAAAATAACTCTAGAACATTATCTGCACCTTACTGCATCATATCCCATAGAAATATCAGAACTGCACACCTCATCTGCATATAAATCATATCATCCACATATACCATCCGGACCAAACTGGATAACTGATTTGACATCAATGACAACAATGACAATATTTATACAAGTCTAACAAAAAGTGCACATTGGAAGAGCTTAAGGGGTTATGATCAAACTTATATGTCTAATTGTTAAGTACAAGTGAAGTATGAAAGTTTAAACCTAGTTCATGATCAAGAATGTAGAGGGGTCCTATCTAATAGGATGTCACTCAATTATAAGGTAGATTAAATTATTAAGCTATAGGTCATATATAGGGAGGCTCAATGGGTCAAGATCTAGTTCATGTGTCTTAAGGGGGTCATTGTAGGATGACTTAAGGGGAGTTCAACATGATTACATAATTGAAATCTTAAGGGGTCATGTGATTGAGAATGTCTTAAGGGGTCCTAGGTCATAGGATGTCAAGGATGACCAGTTGGCTTAAATTGTTCATCTAAAGGTCCTAATCAAAATTTTCACTTGTATACATTGTTCAAAGTACATGTTAAGTATGAAAGAGTTTAAGGATCATGTGATCTAACTTGTATGTCTTGAATATACATGTCAAGTATGGAAGCTTAATAAGAGATCCTAATTAGTGATCTAATTGTTAAGTACATGTTTTGGATTTGGTTTTGGTTTTGGTTTTGATTTTGGTTTTGACTTTTGTTTTCATTTTCCTGTTATGTGCTTGTGATTTGGGTTTGACTTTCATTTTCATTTTTGTTTTCATTTTCATTTTCATTTCCTTGTTTTTATGATTATGCAAAACAAAATATTTTACAAAAAATATAAACTACATAAATTTAAAAACATGAATAAATGTAAAATAATAAATTTACTTTAATATTAAATCTAACATCAATTTTTTTTTAAAAACAAATTAAAAATAATATTTTTTCATTTAAAATAAAAAAAAATACATAAAAACTAAAATAGGAAAAAAGAAAAAAAAAGCCTACTTGGAAGGGTTGCTAGGCAGTTGACTGCTCTCTGAATTGAGATCCTGAGTTGTGATGGTGAAAATAAACGGAATCCCATTTTTCCAAAAAAGTTAATACTTTTTAGAAACGAGATCCCAATTCGTTTAAAATGGGATCCCAATTAGTTTGAAACAGAATCCCGATCCTAAATTTTAGGCTTGAGATCCCACCACTAATGAGATCTTGTTTTGTTTTTTAGCCCAGGATCCCGAAGTGAAACAAGATTTTGATTCATTTTGGTTGAGATCCCATTGCACACCACACGATTTGTGAAAATTGGCTAAGTGTAAAACTTACACTCTAAGTGGACTCAACTTATTTCTCTTACCCTATTAATAGCCAATTGTGGAATATTCTCTTACAGTTGTAAGTGTTGTCGATTATGATAGATTCTATGATAGTTGTAAGGTGTGTAAGAGCATTTTTCATGCCTGTTTATGACAAAAGTAAGGCACTCAAGTTTGGAGATTTGAATGAGGAGTCAAAGAATCTTGTACAAGTGTCATTTACATGCTTAAAGGTGGTGAAGAAATTTATCAAGTGGAGTTGGAAACCCGTGCCTTGTAGCTTCCTCTAGAAGTTACCTTCACACTTGTATTCTTTATTTAATGGATGGCTTGGAGTGTATTTTGTAGGTACTTTTATGCTATCAGAATAGCTCTAGAAACCAACACTATAAAATCGTGAGAAGAAGACTTTCTCTATAACTGATAGTAAAACATTGTTTATTCCTAATACATCGAGCATATTTTTGAAGTGTGGGGTTTTTTCTCAAAAGGGTTTTACCCACATAATCTTGCGTTGTGATATTAGTACTTGCATATCTTCTTTTATCATCTCTTTATTGTGCATCTAATACTATAATTGTAAGGATTTAAAAAAATAAAAAATTATATATTAATTATAGAGTGTAAATCAAGTACAAAATATCCCGTGAGAGATCAGACTAACAACAGACACTACTAGTGTCCAAAATCTGTCATAGTATGATATACAACATAATTGACTTCTCTAGCTAACAATGATCATTAAAGGAAGTTACAAAAGACCAAAAATAATTGTCTCCACTAGTAAACACTGTAACATATACATTGACATCCGACATACCAAAGTAAGATAAAAAATTCTAATAAAGACCAAATATGTATTAGATAGCATACCAACAACCCATATGTATTGGATAGGAACAACACAGATGAGACAATATCCAAATATAGATGAGAGCTCAAGTATCCATTTGAGAGGTCCATCTCATAGGACCTTCCATCTAGATAGCAGTCTTTGTTCCTGGGATCACACCAACTTCTATTAGTCAGGCTTGGTATCGTCGCTCCATCCGCGTCCCTTCGTTAATCTCGTTCATGAAGGTCTGTAGTGCATTAACAAATGGAGATCTTTAAATTTTAAACTTGGGCCAAGTATAACCATGGGATATCTCTGAGAGATAAACTCGAATGGACCCCTCCTCCATGAATCTTTCAAATTTCTTAGCCGTAATCTTCATCACCAATGTGACCTGCACATTAATATTATAAAATATGAGTCTTCTAAGAGACTCTGTAAGCATTATTTCCCTACTTTGAAATTTATCCTCATTTCTAAACTTCCAAATGACCCAAATAATTTCACAGGAGAGAACAGACCAAAAAGAATTAGTGTCCTTTTTCATGCCTTTAATGTAACCATGAAGAACATCAAAATGAGATAGACTGTTACAAAAATTTATTCCAAATAGACTCCATACTTCTTTAGAAAAAATACAATTAAAAATGATGTGCATGCCATTTTCAGGAGTTCTACATAGATTGCAGACATCAATGTCATTCTAAGTGTTCTTAATAGGTAATCTATGTAGCATTAATAACCACTTTAAAAACTTCTTTTTGGGGGAAATGTTAGAATGCCAATGCAGAGACAAGATTTTTTGCCAATATTTGCTAGAATAATTACAATTCTAAATAAAAGTCATATGTGCAATAAGATCATCATTAGAAGATAGACACTCATAAATCATCTTGGCCTTAACATTCCTCTGTGCAGATCCATCCACCCATGTGTATGGGGTAAATCTGCCATCCCTCATCTCACATGGCCTAGCTAGCTCAAGATTGAGACATGCCTCCCTTACCATAACATAAGTGCACCAATTGGAAGGAGGAAATTGGAACCTTTGGCTAAGATCACACCAAGAAAGAAGAGTATCATTAGAAATAATATCACTAAAAGTACAAATGCCTTTTTGTGCCCATTACCTGGCAGAACACCCTTGCATTAGGGAAAGAGGCTTACCTTTGTGAGTTAAATTCCACCAAATAGATCTTCACTAGAAATAGAATTATCTCTAAAAATAACCTCATTATTAGCAACAAGGTGTCTAACGAGTTCCTAGGCCTTCCAAATCACCCTAAAGACATTAGATCCAACTGGGGAAATAGAAAACCTACCAGCAATTAAGTCACCGAAGGGGAGCATCTTCCACGATTTAGCTTGTTTAGGAACAACCATTCTAATATTATTTCTAACAAGGACTTTCCAGGGTTCATCCCCCTCCAGAGCTTGAAAAATCCATTTGGCAACAAGAGCAATGCCTTGAGTTTTAAGATCTTTCGACCCAAATCCTCCCAAGGTTTTACTAATACAACACCATTTCCACTTGACTAAATGCCACTTTTTATTACCTCTTCCATCTGACCAGAGGAAGTTCCTTGTGAATTTTTGGATATCATTAATCTGATAGTTATTGAACATCCAAACTGAGGCATAATATAAACTGTAAGAAGAAATAATTTTTTGGTACACTTGAATTCTACCTACCAAGGAAAGATATTGTTTGTTTCATTTGTTCAATTTGTTGTACAATTTACCTTGTTAGGTCCCTGAGGCAATTGAGAGGGGGGGGGGGGGGTGGTGAATCAGTTGTCAAATAAATTCAAACCAAAAACAACTTACCCAACTTAATGCTCAATACCGGTAAACCAATTAAGTATGCCGGTAGAGAGTGTTAACAGTTAATTGCTATACCGGTAAAGATTAATGCATGAAACATAAACACAAAGTCATCCACAACACATAACACCAATATTTGTACATGGAAACCCTGAAGGGAAAAAACCATGGTGGGAAACCTTACCCACAATCAGATGATACTACTGCAGATAGTAAGTGTACATAAATGGGGTCTGCACATGCAGAAAGGCCAACAACCTAGAGCTCACTACTCAATCACAAAAAGGGAGTCACACTGACTACAGTTGGATGGTTAAATCCAATAAGAATGTACTGCACAAAATAGCATCTTCATATGCTGGATTCAGTACTGGTGTAATGCTGATATGCTTCCACAAAAACCTAGCTTCACCTTCAAATGATGTCTTTGTGTATAGCTCTTCTTAATCTCGCATATACCTTCTCACAATTCTTTTTCGCATTCCACATTCGATCTTACAAATAAGATCTTACATTTATACCATAACCTAAGACCAATTTTAGTAGGTCGGCTCTACAAGATATTACAATAAAACATTTTACAAACAATATAATATCCAATGCAATAACCGATTAAACATGTCGGCTTAAAGCATTTACAACAATAATTAATCATCTCCATAGCGTGCCATGTTGATCTGGAAAAGATAAACCTGCTGGTGTGACCCTAGGTAACCCTGGACCTATTTGTCGGTAAAAGAAAATATGCAAATATGAATATACCAATGATTAATTCTTCAAAATAAATTGTCCACATGATGTCTTCGACATTACCAAGTGCCTTCCATATCATTCCAAGTGTCGGTGATCATTATATCCTGTCGGTGAACCATATACCAGTAACTGTGCAGTAGTTACTTGCTTGCCGGTGAATGCTGCTGGATCTCCAAAGTGCTAGTGTTTTAGTAGGTGTTGACATCAATGACAAAACCATACCAAAATACCAACATACCTTTGATCCATATCCATATCTTTTTAATACAAGGGTTCACTAGAAACGGGATGCCCAAATATCTCACCTGTTTAGAGGGTCCACCCCCATTGAAAGCCAAAGGGGAGGGGTATCATCTTAGCCCAACAGAATGGATTTAAAGGAGGAAATTATAGCTCCAAAAGCATCACAAAAGATCTTAAGCTTAGCCATAAGAGAGTCAATGTTATCTTCCTCCAAACTGAGTAAGAAAGCGGTGTCATCCGTAAAATGAATATTAATCAAGTCCATACTGTTGGGCAAGGAGATGCCTCTCACCTTTGGAGAGAAGGAGGATTCTTTGAGAAGGTAGTATATAGCATCATCAACAATCAGAAATAAAGAAGGAGCAAGGGGACACCCTTGTCTAATAGATTTGCTCAAGGTGATGGACTGGGTCCGAGAACCATTGATTTCAATTTGGGTTGAAGCATCTCTTAGAAGGACAAAGACCATATTGCAGAATTCCTTAGGGAGACCAAAGGCTTCCAACATCATAAGTACAAAATTCCTTTCAACTTGGTCATAGTCTTTTTCAAAATCAATGAGAAGCATAGCAACCTTCAGTTTGGAATCTTTAGCCCAATTCATGGCTTCCCAACTTGTGATTAGATTTTCCAGAATATACCTCCCTCGAATGAAACCTATCTGTCAGTTGTTGATAAGCCTAGGAAGAATTTCTTCTAGTCTGAGGGCCAATATTTTTGTTGGAATCTTGTAGGAGACATTTAGGAGGGTAATGGGCCTCCCATTTTTTATGAGGGATTTGTCCTCATCTTTTGGGATCAACTTACTTACTCATGTATTGATCTGAGCCCCCAAAGAACCTTTTTCTATGGCTTCCTGGTAGACTTGTAGCAGATCAGTGGCAATCCAATCTAAGTTCTCCTTATTAAATTCAATAGGAAGACCATTCGGGCTCGGGGCCTTGTCATTACTCAAGGTACCAATAGCTTTGTGGACTTAATCGAGAGAAATAACCTTTCTGAGCATAACTGAATCCTCCTTGAGGATTTTTTTTTAGGGATGAGGGCTTTACACTTTTCAATGGCAGGGAGGCTATTAGGGGAATGATCCTCCGAAGTGAAGAGATTTTGGTAGTAAAATAGAAAAGCAACTTTGATACCTTCATTGTTAGTCACCTCAACACCTTCCTCCAAAATCCTATCAACCTTTTCCTTGCACTCCTTTTGTCTCAACATATTGAAGAAGAAATTTGATCCCTAATCTCCGAATTGAATCCAGTTAAGCCTGGATCTTATCTTAGCGCCTTGAATTTTCTTATGTTGAAGGCCTCTAAGATTGTGCCTAGTTTGGACAATGACTAAAGACAAATCAAAATTACCAAGGTTCTTTTGTACAAGAGCCTCTTGAGTCAGCAAGTTATCAATGAGTTCTTTTTCCATCCTTATACCATCCTTGGCGAATTTCCTACCAATAGTTTGACAAAAAAATTCCAGCTCTCAACATTTTTATTCCACTTCTCAAAGGTAGATGGGGAATGTTGATCCCATTTATTAATCTATCTGATCATGTATAAAGCATCCTTGACATCTTGATTCCGAAGGAACATGTTATTGGGCTTAAAATTGGCCCTCTTCTCTGAGTTAGGGACATAATTAAGATTGATGGCAATATGGGAAAGGATCAGATGGTGATCTGAAAGGGTATAGGAGTTGACTTTGACAGTGGACCCAACATCATCCTGTATGAATGAGTAGGCAACTTTATTAGCGTAAAATCAGTCGAATCTAGAGTAAATCCTCTTCCTTCCTTGTTGGGAGTAGCACTAGGTAAACTAGATGCCTTTATAGTCTTTTTTCATACCAAATAGTGGGTCAAAAAGCTAGAGCTTAGACTTCATTCTTTCCTAGTGTAATTTCTCCCCACATTTCCAATCCATGTTGAGTCCTCCAATTTTATCCTTTGAATTTTCAATCATGTTAAAGTCCTCTCCAATGATCCAAGGGATCTCCACGAGATTGGCTAATCATTTCCATAGTTCAATTTTCTCCTTGTACCCATTGAGAGCATATAAGGAACAAATACCAACTTTTGTATTCCCATCTTGTAGGATGATCCATGGAACTCTGTTGCAAGGGGAGAATCCATTATCAATAATCTTGGGTGCCCGTTTCCTATCAACCAATACAACAACATCACCTTTTCCCTTGTCATGGTTGGTGGTAAACTGTAAAGCATCCTTCCAGATGAATTAGAGGTTAACTTCAAGCATGAACTTAGTGGCTTTCACTTCTTGTAAAAGAAGAATGTCTAAATTCTTATGTTGGTTGAGAAATCTCCTAACAACATGTTTTCTGTTAGGGCATTCTAAACCCCTAATATTATAAGAAATGCATCTTAAATCCATGTAAACCATTAATTAGAAGTTTCCTTGGCAACTTTAAAGGTTTGGAAACATTTGGGGAGATCCTTTTCAGTATCCTTTCTCTTAGGGAGGGGAGATTGTTTTCCTTTAGGTCAACCACTCTTCCTTCTGACTTTGGTGAAGAGGTTGTTTCCTGTGGCGATTAAGACTTCACACTCTTCGTTTTGCACAATCGTAGGAAGTTCCTGATAGTTTGAGTGCTCCTCTTTGGTGACTAAATCGCCAGACATGGATTCCTGATCCATATCCGAATCCTCAAATAGGGGATTGGTCCTGGTAAGGTCAAAGCGTACAATGGCACGATCAAGGGAATCGGTAGAAACCGTGTTGCTAACAATGGGGTTTGCATTAATAACCTCAAAATAGGAACCATCAAAGCCACTAACCATAGTATGGGCATCATTAACGGAAATCTTGCTAGAATTAATATTGACGGTGATGGAATCCTAATCATTCCCACTAGAGGGATAAAGAAGCCCAGAGTCACAATCCTGATCAATTTCAATATGGGGGGCAAGAGAATCAAAATTGATACTCTGCACTGCGGGATTCAAATACCTGAAGGGAGTATCAAAATTAACGTCCTCGATAATTTTAACACTAGTTAGGTTTCCTTCTTTGATGCCTTTAACAATAGTTTTAACCAAAGAGTTCTTTGTGTTGCCATCGTTAACCCCATCTTGAGAATTATCCATTTGAGATATCTCCATCATGGAGCTCTTCGAATTTTTAAGCTATTCAATGGCAAGTTGTTGTGCATTCTCTCCTAACCTTATGACTCTTAGGGAGGGAGAAGGAATCGGGTTGGTTATGATGATATGATGAATCAATAAGGATCCAAACAACTACTAAGAGGGGGGTGAATCAGTAGATAGAAAACTGACTAAACTTTCACCAAACTCAAAACCCAACTCACAAATCAATCACTGAACTATAAACTACAACTGCACTGTCAAGTTTACCGATTTACTGGCATAACAAAATAACAATGTAATAGATCTGAAACTCTCAAACTATTTAACCAAAACATCAAAACACTCTACTAACATTAGTAAAAGCATTATTCAGATCACTTCCAGCCATCTTAACATATCTAAGTGGATTTACCAGTTAAACAAATTAACCATATCAAAACATAACCATAAAAACCATTCACCACTTGACACAATGATTTTTGATGTGGAAACCCAAATGGGAAAAACCACAGTGGGGATGAATACCCACAAATATTCTGAAGTTCGCCCTGTTAGGAGCCAAGCCTTGTTAGAAGCTTTACAAAAATGTCCTGTTAAGAACAGATCCGGTTAAGGACCACCTCGATAAGGAATTGACTATAATAACCTGTTAGGAGTAACCTTGATAGAGGATTTAAAATCCAAGCTAATGGATCACCTGGTTAGAGGATTTAGAAAACACTAAGCCTGTTAAAGCTTACCCGGTTAAGGGATTTAACTGTTGTAATTATTAGAGAACAAGGTTTTGTTGATCTGGTAAATAGCACTACTCTGCTTGATCAGATCCTATTCATGCTCCTATCTGCCTTCAAACATTTTGCAGATACTCCTTCTAGTTCAACAATCAATCACACTAACACTTAACCAAAATTTCCAACACTACTACAAAACAACTCATCGACCTTATAAGCAAAACAATAGGTCGGTAACACATGACAAACCTAAGATCTCATAGAGATTACAAACAAATCAGTTCAAACATGACCTTTAGATCATATAGCAATCATCAGCATATTGTACAAGACAACCTTGACCGCTCCTTGATCACCGCTCATCGAATCCTGTAACTCATCACGTGGTTTCCACTCCATGCAATGTACTTGCTCATTCCCAAGATAAAACAATTATCTCTACACGCCAAAAACCACTTGAAACTCATCACGTGCAACATTCATACGTGGCATCATCATCTCTGATCACTATTTGATCATCAATCAACACAACCGATTCACTAAGCTCCATCGATTAGGGTTTGGCATATCAACAGGTAGGGTTACTGGTTGATCTCACTGCTTTAACAGTAATATCGGTTTCCTTCACTTACTCAACTACCAGTTGCAAAAACAACTCCATTACCGGTTACAATTGAAATCAATGACAACAAAATAGTTCATCAATGCGATCTTCATGAAATGCCAACAATCTCCCCCTTTGGAATTGATGGCAATACAAATATCAATACCCTTTGATTGAGAGTAATGCACATACACAGGTATAGTAATCCTGGTTTACATTTTACCATGTACTCTCCTTTAACTGAGTTTCCATGTCTTAAGCTGGTAACTGGCTATAGTTCTTCTCTCTATCAATCATACAATTCTTCTCCCCATAATCATACAGTTCTTCTCCCCCTTTGACAACAATGCCAAAGTGAAAGTAAAACATGCAGTGTCAAACTTCATTGTTTTGCAACTAGCTACTCCCCCTGTAGAGTAGCTCCACTCTACACCAATCCTGCTCCAAGATCTTCAATAAACTTTGGGATTGATGTCTTCCACATATGTTCAACTGACCTCATGTAGGGGCACAACCCCTAGCTGACCTCTAAGATACTCAAAAGTAGTCTTAGGCAGAGGTTTAGTAAAGATATCCGCTAGCTGTTCCTTGGTAGATACATGCTCCAGTAACACATCTTTACTCTGCACTTTCTCTCTCAAGAAATGATATTTCAGCTCAATATTCTTGGTTCTAGCATGTAACATTGGGTTCTTTGAAATATTTATTGCACTTGTGTTGTCACATAAAATCCTTACCGGTTCCTGTGATTTTCAACTTAAAACCTTCCAGAATGTGTTTCATCCAGATTGCTTGGGTACAATTCATATACATTGCAACATATTCAGCTTCAACAATGGACTGTGATATACAACTTTTCTTCTTACTGCTCCAAGATACAAGCCTTCCTCCAAGAAAGAATGCACCTCTGGTTGTGCTCTTCCTATCATCAACATTACTTGCCCAATCTGCATCTGTATAGAATTTCAAATCAAAGTTACCTGTATATGGATACCATAATCCATAATCAATAGTACCTTTTAAATATCTGAATGTCCTTTTAGTTGTAATCATGTGTGTCTCCTTCGGGTTCTTCTGAAATCTGGCAACTAATCCAACTGCATAAGCAATATCCAGTCTGTTGTGAACAACATAATGCAGTTTCCCTATCATAGACCTGTACTCCTTTTCATCAACGGATGCAGAATCATCTTCCTTAGACAATTTACAGTCTGTAACCATTGGTGTCCCAACTGGTTTACAGTCTCCCATTCCAAATGTCTTCAATACCTCTTTCACATATTTGAACTATGTGATAAAGATACCATTCTTCATCTATTGAATTTGCAAACCTGTGAAGAATTTTATCTCTCCTACCAGAGACATCTCAAATTCACTTTTCATCTCATTTGCAAAGTCATCACTCATGTCATCATTGCCTCCAAAAATAATATCATCCACAAACACTTCACTAACTAGTATCTTATCTCCTTCAGCCTTGAGATATATATTGTTATCTTCACTGGTTCTCTAAAAACCTATCTTCATCAGGTGTGAATGTAGTCTTTCATACCATGCTCTAGGTGCTTGCTTCAAACCGTATAATGCCTTGTGTAGTTTACACACCATATCCTTTGCATCAGTCAAAGCATAACCATCTAGCTGTTCAATGTATACTTCCTCTTCCAATATTCCATTTAGAAATGTTGAGTTCACATCCATCTGATATACTTTGAATCCCCTATATGTTGCAAATGCAAGTAGAGTCCTAACACCTTCCAATCTAGCAACTGGTGCAAATGTCTCACCATAGTCTTCTCCTTCTTCCTGTGCATAACCTTTGCATACCAATCTAGCTTTGTTTCTTACTACTACTCCATCTTCATTCAGTTTATTTTTGAATAACCATTTAGTACCTATTACATTTTTGTTCACCAGTCTGGGTACTAGGGTCCAAGTATTGTTCTTCTCAATCTGGTCAAGCTCCTCTTCCATAGCTTTGATCCAGTGATCATCTCCAAAGGCTTCCTTTGTTGTTCTAGGCTCAATAGTGGAGATCATACAAGAATTCTCTCTAATTCTTCTTTTGGTTAACACTCCACCATCTTTATCTCCAATAATCTGATTAGGATTATGATTGAGTCTTACATACCTTGGAATAACATGATCATTATCTTCAGGTTCTTCTTCCTCACTATCTTCATCTTCTGCAAAATCTACCTGTTTCAGTTGAACTGGTACCATAGCATTCATTTCAACAACTTCTGGCTTCACCGGTTCTGGCTCCAAAATCAGAATGTAAGGTTCATCTTCCTTCTTCTCCTCACTGGTTTCTCTTGTATCTTCAGGACACTCATCCACTCAGACATCGACACTTTCAATGATCTTTTGTGTCCAGTTGTTGTAACATTTGTAGGCTTTACTCTTGGTGGAGTAACCAAGAAATATGCCTTCATCACTCTTAGCATCAAACTTACCAACATAGTCACCTCTTTTGATAAAACATTTACTGCCAAAAATCTTAAAATAACTGACATTAGGTGACCTACCATACCAGTATTCATAAGGAGTTTTATCCTTACCTCTTTTAACCAATATCCGATTCATTGTGTAGACAATTGTGCTAACAACTTGTCTCCAGAAAGTTTTAGCAATGCCTCCTTGTATCAACATAGTTCTAGCAGCTTCAACAATTGACTGGTTGTTCCTCTCTGCAATACCATTCTGTTGTGGTGTCCTAGGTGCAGAAAGTTGCCTCTTAATTCCATTGTCTTCACAATATCTAGTGAATTTCTCTGAAGTAAATTCACTACCTTGATCAATTCTTAAGCACTTTATCTTCTTACCACTTTCCTTTTCAGCTAAGGCCCTGAATGCCTTAAACTTGCTAAAGGCTTCTGTTTTTTCCTTCAAGAATGTGACCCACATTATTCTTGAGCAATCATCAGTGAAGATCATAAAATACCTATCACCTTGAATACTTCTAGTCCTTATTGGTCCACAAAGGTCTGTATGAACCAAATCTAGCAAATGTTCTGCTGAGAAATATTTGCTCTTAAAAGTTGAGGATGTCATCTTTCCTAACTGACATTCCTTACACAGAGCATTCATCAGTTTGTCCAACTGAGGCAAACCTCTTACTGACTTGGACTTACTGACTTTGACAATGTTATCAAAATTTATATGACAAAGTCTTTGATGCCAAAGCCAACTATCATCTACTTTAGCAATTAAACAGTTGTTGACTTTAGGATTCAGGTGAAATAGGTTACCTTTTGTTTGCTTGCCAGTTGCAATCAGTTCACCTTCGCTCCTATGGATTTTGCACATTCCATTCTTGAATTCCAATGGATAACCTCTGTCATTGAGTTGAGCAACACTCAAAAGATTGTGTTTCAATCCTTCAACCCAGTAGACATCATATGCACTGCTCTTTCCATTAAGAGAAATGGTTCCCCTTCCTTTTACCATGCAGGGTGAGTCATTTACAAATCTCACAACTCCTCCATCAAATTCCTTCAAAGTAAGAAATTTACTTCTATCACTGGTCATGTGGTGTGAACAACCACTATCTATAATCCAATCATCAAAACTATCCATACAAGACACTAATGCCTTTTGATCTGTTGTCTCCTCTTTAATGGCAACAAAGACAATGTCTTCATTTGCATCTCCCTCAGATTCCTCATCAGTTATTCCACCATCAACTACAATGAGGCAATCTCTTTTGCCTTTGCCTTTGTACTTCTTATACTTCTCTCGTTTATGCTCATTGCCTCCATTAGGACAGTTAGCTGCAATATGTCCAATCCGGTTACATGCAAAACATTTCAAAGGTAATTTACCTCTGTACTTGCCAGTACCTATGGGTAACCGCTTGGCCAACAATGCTTCAAGCTCAATCAGACTATCTTCATCATCAACTTCTCTGTTGGATCTAGACTCATAACTATGACTAGCTTCTCTGCTTTTCCTCACCGGTGGATTAGAAATTGAATCTTTAAATGCAGATTCTGATTTCTGAGCACTACCATCATAACCATTTAATTCAAATGTAGTTAGTTTACCAATGATGGAGTCAAGAGTTACCTTTGTTTTATCAATAGACTTTAGTTCCTGAATGGCTGCAACTCGGATAGCGTAGACTGGTAGAAGGGTTCTCAACACCTTGCTAACCACTATGGTATCCTCCACTTTACCACCAGCACTTTTGATCTCACTGACTATCTCTTTGATCCTTTGACCATACTGTTGAATATTCTCACCTTCAGCCATCTGCATGTCATCAAATTTACCTCCCAGACTCTCTTCTTTGGCAATCTTCACATGCTCATCATCGCTATAGCTATCCTCAAGTTTCTTCCACACATCACAAGCAGTCTCCAAACCATGGACATCAACATACTCTAAATCAGACAAGGAACTGATAATGACCTCCAATGCTTGATTATTCTCTTGTTGCTCCTTCTTTTGATCATCAGACAGAATCCCACTAGGTAAGGTATATTTGGTAACAACATCTTCCCAGTACTGACTTCCTAGACTCTTGATATAGATCTTCATCCCATCACTCCAGATTCTGTAGTTTTCCCTATTGAACTTCAGAACTTCTTTCTTCATCATTTTCTTCTAGATCTTTACCTCAAGTTGTTAGGCTTAGACACTAGAAGACCTGAAATGCTCTGATACCAATTGATGATATGATGAATCAATAAGGATCCAGACAACTACTAAGAGGGGGGGGGGGTGAATCAGTAGATAGAAAACTGACTAAACTTTCACCAAACTCAAAATCTAACTCACAAATCAATCACTGAACTAACTGGTTCAAATACTGAACTATAAACTGCAATTGCACTGTCAAGTTTACCGGTTGACTGGCATAACAAAATAACAGTGTAATAGATCTGAAACTCTCAAACCATTTAACCAAAACATCAAAACACTCTACTAACATTAGTAAAAGCATTATTCAGATCACTTCCAGTCATCTTAACATATCTAAGTGGATTTACCAGTTAAACAAATTAACCATATCAAAACATAACCATGAAAACCATTCACCACTTGACACAATGATTTTTGACGTGGAAACCCAAATGGGAAAAACCACGGTGGGGATGAATACCCACAAGTATTATGAACTCTTCTGAAGTTTGCCATGTTAGGAGCCAAGCCTTGTTAGAAGCTTTACAAAAATGTCCTGTTAAGAACAAATCCGGTTAAGGATCACTCGGTTAAGGGATTGATTATAATACCTTGTTAAGAGTAACCTCGATAGAGGATTTAAAATCCAAGCTAATGGATCAACTGGTTAGAGGATTTAGAAAACATTAAGCCTGTTAAAGCTTACCCTATTAAGGGATTTAACTATTGTAATTGTTAGAGAACAACAGGGTTTTGTTGATCTGGTAAATAGCACTACTATGCTTGATCAGATCCTATTCATGCTCCTATTTGCCATCAAACATTTTGCAGATACTCCTTCTGGTTCAACAATCAATCACACTGACACTTAACCAAAATTTCCAACACTACTACAAAACAACTCATTGACCTTATAAGCAAAACAATAGGTTAGTAACACATCACAAACTTAAGATCTCATAGAGATTACAAACAAATCGGTTCAAACATGACCGTTAGATCACATAACAATCATCGGCACGTTGTACAAGACAACCTCAACCGCTCATCGAATCATGTAACTCATCATGCGATTTCCACTCCATGCAATGTACTCGCTCATTCCCAAGATAAAACAATTATCTCTACACACCAAAAACCATTTGAAACTCATCACATGCAACATGCATATGTGGCATCATCATCTCCGACCACCATTTGATCATAAATCAACACAATCGATTCACCAAGCTCCATCAGTTAGGGTTTGGCATTTCAACAGGTAGGGTTACCGATTGATCTCACTGCTTCAATAGTAATACCAGTTTCCTTCACTTACTCAACTACCGGTTGCAAACACAACTCCATTAACAGTTACAATTGACATCAATGAGAACACAATAGTTCATCGATGCAATCTTCATGAAATGCCAACAGGTTATCCCTAATCTAGGAAATAGACGTAGCAATAGTAGAATGCAGGAGGGGATCCACATTAAAGACTCTGAATTTAGCCAACCCATCAAAGGTTGGGGAGTAGTCTGGGGGTTTATTGATAACCTCCGCAACAACCTTACTCAGGGAGTTGAGATTATCGATGAGAGGAGTTTGAGAGCCTTCATTATTCAAGGGAGGGGGGATCTCAGAAACACCATTGGTAAAATTGGCATCCTCAACCACTGAATTACCTTTAGAACTAGTAGTCGGTTTGCGTTTAACAAGGATAGGGCATTTTTTGTGGATGTTCCCTTCCCATCTGCATGAGAAGCATGCATTAATACCGCCTAAGACCTCAATTAAGCAAGTAATGGGGTCATTATCCACATTTATCTCCACAAACCTAGGAAGATCCTTGCTCGAGTCAAGGGAGATAAGAACCCTAACGTCCAAGTGGGGGACCAGAGGGTGGGAATTATCCACTCTAAGCACTCTATCGACAGAAGCAAGTAAATGCGAGATGAAGTTCTAGAATAAGGGAGGAAGATTCTTGATCACGATAAGGCCAATATCTCATCATTTACAACATCAGGAGACCATTTAATTGCCCTAAAAGTGCATTTACCAACATACTAGAATTTCTTATCTATGACACTTAATTAAGATTTAGAATCATTGAAGAAAATAACAAATAACCCTCTTTGAATCATTCGATAGAAAGAGAAATGTAAACCTAGTTTTTTAACCCAAATATTTTTCAACCATTCATCCATATATTTATGGGTCGGATAGTTAGAGACATCCGTGGTTGCTAAGAAAATTAAAAAATCCCTTAATCTAGATTTTTCATTGTTAGTAGCATTACACATTTCCGAATTGGGGGAAATAAAGAGGGTATTCATAGCAAGTCCAAAGTTCTTACCTCCTCCTCCTCTCTCAACCCCATCATTACCTACTGTGAGAGTTGAAACCCTTGCCTCAAATCTCACCGATTCAGAGATCAAGAAGAGGACTCGACAAAATCCACCTTGAATGACTTGGCCTTCCCAATAGCGACAATGTTCGAAGGCCTGTTCGACTCGCTTGAATTAATTGTTCCACCGTCCGGAGCACTCTCCATGATGGCACATACGAAAACCACAACGAAGCAAATAGAAGACCAAGAAACGAAAAGCAAAGGGAAATAAATGCAGAATAAAATCAAGGAGGGAATGAAAGCTTACCTGGGTGGAGGAGGTAGTACACGCTCTTCCATAGCTAGGACATAGGGACCCCTCCACGAAGGATGCAAACCCTCGCACAAAGCCCTAACTTGTAGAGCCTTGTCTCTGAGGGTGAAACATTATTTAATTTAAATAACAAAGCAATATCATTACATAGGGATTGAACCAGTCTTTCTAATTCTTTGAGAGAATTTCCATTATCTACATAAGATCAAACACTCAAATAAGATCTATTTAAAGAAAATTTTACAAATACCTTCACTACTTAGATTAGTGTAGGAAGTTGTTTTCAATCACCCAACTTCCTTTCAGAAAAAAAGATCCTTGTTGGTTTTTCTATTCTTCTCTTTCCCAAGTGGTTGCTCTTTCTTTCTTTGGTCATGTTATAGGTGAAGCTCAAGATGGAGCCTCTAACATTTGTCATCTCAATATCCTCAAATCTTGCACTTAGGCTTAAATAGTTTTTAGATTTAAACATAACCAAATTATCTTTATTTTTTACCTTCCTTGAGTGTGAATTTTCCTTTCTCTTGCTTGAATTAGGCGTGTTTCTCCTCATCTTTCTATTCTTACTAGGAGACTGTTACTCCTTAGTTGTGGTTATTTATTTATTTATTTTTTATCGGTAATTGGCTGAAGCCTGAATAGCTTTTGACTGGAGCTATGAACCAGTGGGGACATAGTAGGGGGCCCCATCCCCATTACATATCTTTGAATTATTATTATTATTATGTTTGATTAGATTGACCCCAAGACCTTCCCCATCCTATGGAAGGCTAAGAGTCACAACTTAGAATTCCACTTCAGATGTCCCTATTGGGAATTGAACTTGGGTCTCCACAGTGAGAACCTAGTGTTTTAGCCGGTTAAGATCAACCCCTTGGACTCCTTAGTTGTGGTTATTACTTTACACATTAGACCATAATGATTATTGCTTACACAAATAATGTATCATTTTGAACTTATAATTTTATGCTTACAACCATTCCTTTTACAACAAAAAAATGGAATCCTTACCCACATGCTTAATTACCTACTTAGTCTTAGCTAATGGTGAAGTTGATGCACTGCAATATCGACATCTCTTCTTTTCTTCTGTGTCCACTCGAAGTGGAGTCTTGATTTCCCACTCTTCCTTAGATTGTTACTCTATCTTTAGATATATTCTAGAATCATCTTGAGGCTTTATAAAATAATATTAAAGGAATTTTCACCTCTGATGAGTTATTCTTGATTTGTGCATTGTGAAGACCTCTTAGATATATCTATAATACTTACACAATTGAGAGCCTCAAGTGGGGGTCTTCCTCCAATATGATGGGTTGGAGTATGTCTTTTCAATATTTACCAAGCTTTTTTTCACCATATCCTATCCTTATAAGAAATATGTAATGTACACCCTATTTTTTGTCTCTTCAAAACAAGTGGAATCATTGGTTTTCAAATTATTCAAGTAAATTTGTTTATGGATGCTCTTGCTTCCTTTCCAATAGTTTATTCTTCTCGAAGAAGGTGATTTTCCAATCTTCTTGGAGTTTTGATACAAGTGCACCCTTCTCTATCAACCCTAATTACAAGTATTTAAGAATTTCAATAAAAAACAAAGATTGGACCTTCTCTCAACTCACAACTCTTCAATCCTCTCACTCAAATGTTGGTCTTCTCTACAAAGAGCTTTATTTTCTCCTAAAACTAACTCATGAATTTTTTAGAGGTCATCAATCTTATTCTTTTAAAATCGTCATAGATTCTCCTTTACAACCTACATCACCAAGGGGAAACTAGGGGATATACACACAAAGCTCCATGTCTTCACCTAAATATCCCTATGTCTTTGATACCAATTGATTTATAATTCTCATTAAAACTAGTTAAATACTAGGAAATCAAATATTTATGTTGCTAAACTGCTTGGAACTAAAATGATCCAATGGAAAATGGAGGTGTTAAAGTGATGTCCTAAACAATAATAAAATTATAGCATCATAAATTTTCACCAGGCCAATTTACACCTCATGTTTGTGCCCCTACTTTAGTGCATTTTTCTCTCATCTCCTATTCGGGTTTGTTCAATGCCTTAACTCCAATTTTTATGCCATATACATCTACCAAATGACTCTCTAGAGGGGTATCCTCCTCTTTGGGCCTAAATCTTGGTCCTTGATTGTGGTGGACCAGGGCGCTATCGCCTTGGTCCCCCTCAATGGGGCCCATTTTTCAAGTGGAGGATGTGACCTATCACTCCAACGTGAAATGAAATTGGTGGCTCTATGTGACCATTGAAGGTTGACCTAATCAATAAATTAACCTAGGATCTTATATACAAAGACATTTGATCAACCTAACTTCATCCTGGAAAATCCATTTTCAAGCAATCAAGCATTAAAGCATTGAAGTGTTCCTCATCAAGCATTTCTAGAGATCTTCAAAGCTGCAATTTCTTCATTCAACCATTGTGGAGCAAATTACATCATTCATATATGCAAGCATGTGTGTGTGATTAGGGTTTTGTCACGTTCATGCCATTTCATAAACATATGTGATTACATTCAAGAAGCAAAGCATCATTATCAATCATTGCATATTTGAGGTATATATTTCCATTATTTATTTCAGTATTTGCAATACTTCATTAAAGGTTAATTCCTAAACTAGGGTTTGACTTAGGCAAACCCCTATTCCCAACCTATTTCCCTTCTCTAGTGTGCGTAGGAACAGGTACAAAGTTGCGATCTTTAGAATTGGCTTTATTTACAATGACAAATCAATCACCCATTGGAGTGCAAAAAGTGCGGAGGACCAAAGCCACCACCATCTCGATCCTGAAAAATTAGGAGCTCCTTCTGGGAATGGATTCAAATGCATTTACACTCCTCAGATCTAGGTTTGTGGCTCGATTCGACACTTGTAGCTCACTGTTCATGCGTTTTTACATCAATTCTAGCACATTTACCCTAATTTAAATATTTTCACAATTCAATTTAAAAGAGGGAAATCAAATCAAATCCAATAAATACAATAGAATTATCAACCCTTATCCTTACTGATTTGTGGCTAGATCCATTGGGTTAACCCCTTTCAATGTAATTGGCCGCTAAGTAAAAATTAGCGGTTTTCATATATCTAATTGTGGATACCCTAATTTTTCACCATTATAAAAATATTAAAGTGTTATCCAATATACATGGAGATTTAGCATTAAGAAAAGCCTTGTGATGGGTGAAAAACCTTATTAGTGAGAGAAAATGTTGTGTACCATATTATATTATTGATACTAAACTAATACAAGAGATTGCATTCCTTCTATCTAGCCTACAACTAATTTAGTTTATACTTCTAAAAGGTACAAATTCTAATCGTCCTCTACTTAATTTGGGCTCTTAATACTCCTTATAATGCTAGAAGACACCTAATACATTTTCAAAGATTTTCACTTATGAGCTAAAGAGATAAGGATGCCAAATCATTTCAAATTCTATTTATTTTTCTAGCTCAAACAAAATCACCACTTTCAATAGGAGTTGTTTATAAAATTGTCCCATTGATTGTGAAATTGCTATTGCTAATTGTATAACCTGCCCATTTTAGTACAAAATTACCCCATCAATTGTAAACACCATTGTTGATTAAACATAACCATCATTGTTGGCTAGTCTAGATCATACTTCTTCTGGAAGCAATATCTTATCCGTATAGACTCAAAATAATATGTGTTTTTAAAATCACATAGAATTTTGGGAGGAAATTGAATATCTTTCTCCAAATGTAAAGGAAAACGATTTTTTCTTTATTGTGTGACTTAAACTAATCCAATAAGATTCATACAAATAAGCACAAGTCAACCCAGGGTACATAAATGATAGTTAGATTTCGTAATTTGGTAATAACTAATGTAGGGAATGCAAGCAGAAAATAACTGCACTGGTCTTGATAACTAAATGCGACTCTATAATTAATATAGATTTGAATCTAATGTACCTCAAAACCTAGAATAATAGTTGACGTAGTGGTAATGTGCCTAGGAATCAAAATATGTAGCTATGACTACGCAAGGTCAAGTCCAACTATCAAGGACAAATTTATTGCAATGATCTTTTCATGTATCTACAAACTTAACTTGTGTAATTTGTTGATTGTTCCTCTTCACTTCAATTGAGGTGCCTTGATTTCTTTTATTTTTATTGGTATTTGCAAGGGTTGGTGGTATTGATGAATACCTTTGTTAAGTTGTTACATATGATTAGCTCGTCACCTTGATAAACCCTTTGAGAGTAGACAAATCCAAGAACAACACTCTTTAGTCATTTAATGCTAGATTCCTTTTAGAACATCAATTGAAGTATCCAAATGATTTCTTTTTACAATTTGACGATTATAATGAATGCATTGAACACCTTTAAATAGAAGAACATAAAACATATCTCACAAACTTATGTTTAATTTGTCTTACTACGTAGGGCAAAGGTAAAAAATTAGTCATATTTGATTTTAAAATTTTAAATTTTAAACTAAGGCAAGAAGACTTCACATTTGCCAGCATGTCCTTGTGAATGCAAACTAGTCATCATGCATGAAAGGGGTTAGATTACAGAAAAAGTTGTGTGCATGGAAATAATTACGAGCATGAAAGTAATAAATAAGTAGATGTGGTGAATGCATACACATCTATGAAAATGAAAAATGAAATAAGTGATAATTGCATAGAAAAAATTGTAATGATGAAGGTGAATAATACAAAACAACTCGACTTTACACTAGATTATGTCATTTTATCGACATATTTATGTATCAAAGCACTCTCCTTAAAATAGACACAAAATTAAATAAAAATAGAACCAATAAAATCTTTAGCTAATTTTTAAAATCTTCCCAAAAAATTTGAAGCAAGATGATGACAAAGCCCATAATGTAGGTAACTAAACGATGCTGAATTCAAATCCTATAAAAAAAAAGAAAAAAAAGAAAAGACGATGACAATTTTTTTCTAAATAAATAAATTTTTTTAGAAAGGAAATAATTTAAAGGCCACCTACATCTGACGATGTTTATTTCCACACACAATACGCTACGCACTTCTCTATATTCCGTCAACTGATTGAGGGGGTTGGAGTTACGGGTAAAGTGAACGCGCAAACCATACGAAATTCCCCGTCTGTTAACGAAAAGAGAATTCTGAAACAATTACAAAACTTGAGAGAGAAGAAACTGAAATCCTTCATAGAACATACACTGGTATACTCACAGTCGACATAAACTTGTGATTGTAATGGCGTGGCAGCAACAGACATCCATGCCCATGCAGGTATTTTTTTTGTCAATTCTTTTTGTTTTTCTGGAACACATCAAATTGCCCTTAAATCCTCCTCTCTCAATAATATAGGGTTTCATGTCGAGATATAACAATGTTGTCTTCGTTGATTTTTTTGCCGCCTTTAAAGTCCATAGGTTTAAAAATATAATTCTGCGTAGTTTCTCCCAAATTGGAGACTAAATGGTCAGATCTGGAATTTTAAAGCATTCTTAGCTTTTAATTGTGGTTTTCCTTTGCTTCTAGGGTTGTACAATCTCTGTTAAAATTTCAGTTGCCCTTGTACGACATCATATTGTTAGATCTTGAAACCCTTTTATTTTGAAAGAAATGGCATCACAAATTCTAGTGAACTTACATTTCAAATTGACAAATCCTGTTCGTGAACATATTAATGAACGGGTTTCACGATCTAGTGCAAAGCAGTGAAGTGTGGTGGGAATGATCGAGGCTGTGCTTTTAGGGTAATTTTATTTGTGAACTTATCATTGGACTTAGCTGTAGATGTGATTATCTACCTGATATTATTGACGACTTTCATTAGCAATAATATTTGTAAATCTGGTCAATAAAATAGATTATGCTAACCACGTAGCCTGGGAAATAAACTCTGTTCGACAATTTTTTTCCATCTACAGTACTTAATTTTAAAGTCCAAATTAACCGGGATGTTTATGCCACGACACAGTACCCATATTCTTTATAAAATAATGTGATGCCTATGTCTTATTTTCGTTCCAAGGAAAGGATGACAAGTTACAACGACTTTTCACTGAACTTGGAGTTTGATTTCTTTAATATCCATATGTCGCTTATTACAGGGACCAAGAGTCACGCTTGATGATCTTGGAGGACAACCTGGCATGCAGAGACCACCTAACACAGGACCAAATCCATTTAACAGTCCATTCCAAGGAGCTGGTTCTGCATTTATCCGAGATGGATTAGGGGCATATGGAGAGCGAATTTTTGGAACTAGTTCAGAGTACGTGCAAAGCAATGTGTGTAATGTCTCTATCTCCTGATTGCATTCTTTTGAAAGCTATTGATTGCAATTTTTATATAGATTCAATTTAAACAGGCTTCATAGTATTTCATTCTTCTGGTTCCAGTCTTTTGAAAGCTATCGACTATATGTGTTAATTTGATTTTATTTTAAGCTCACTCCACAGATATCATACATAACATACAGCAATAGTACATTTCAAATTATTTTCTGGTCTATTTGATTGTTCTCTGATGTAACATGTTTTGTAAGCAGATTAGCAAATATTTTTCGAATCCTCAATATTACTTTCAAGTAAATGATCAATACGTGAAGAACAAGCTGAAAGTAGTCCTCTTTCCTTTCATGCACAGGGTAAGTTGGAAAACCCACAGTTTGGCTGCACTGAAAATTCATTTCACTACTGTGCAAATGCTCTAATTGAGGATTGTTTTTGGATCAGTTATAATTAACCTTGGTATGTGCTCTATTTAATTGTTTAAGGGTCATTGGACAAGGATAGCTGAGCAGATTCCAGGAGGTCTCACATACAAGCCACCTATCTATGATATCAATGCTCCTGATTTATATATTCCTTTTATGGCATTTGGCACGTATGTCATCCTTTCTGGTATCACACTGGGCTTGCTTGGGAAGTAAGTATTCTGCCTTGCCTGCTGCTGTTGTGTAATTGGCATTCGTTTTGACTTTTGCCTCCCGTGTCACTGTACTCACCTCATATGTGAAGCAATACTCATCCAATTTGGCCTTTACCGTTTTTTAAATGTTCTTTTTCCTATGCAACCCAATGATTGGGAAACAATGTCTCATGTTTGTTTTCTTCTGTCAAGCTTTATAAATTTATAATTTTTATATTTGGTCTGCATTTTGATTGGCTCTTTCTTCATTTATCTATTTTTCTGTCTTTATGCATCATCAGTTTGAAAGATAGGAACTGATTAAGTCTTTACTGGATCTTGAAGATCTTGTTACTTTCTAGGTCATATGTCTACAAGTAATTGTTATGCTCAATGAAAAAGAAACAAAATATTAACTAAGTTACATCCTCAGCATGATGGAGTCAACTACTGCATTAAGTAGATTTTTTATATTGTCTAAATTGCATTAAAATCATATCTTTGGATATTCAAATGGAGGCTCTAATGGCAATTGCACTCTTAAAAAATGAGAGATTACATTCAGCCCATAAAAGGTAGCACTACATCAAGGAGTGCTCACTTCTAAATAAAGAAGCTTGGGACTTCTTT
This sequence comes from Cryptomeria japonica, assembly GCF_030272615.1. Lineage (NCBI taxonomy): Eukaryota > Viridiplantae > Streptophyta > Pinopsida > Cupressales > Cupressaceae > Cryptomeria > Cryptomeria japonica. Next base: position 24,723,724 of record NC_081414.1, read on the forward strand.
AGCATAGATTGTTTTCAGTATGCACTATAAGTGCTTTGATTACAATTGGTATTCCTGACAAGAACAATCACTAAAGTGCAGATCCCATTGTTTCCAGTAATTAAAGTCTTTCTCTGCTGTTGGACATGGCTAAAATCATTTTTGGATTTTATATTTTAAGAGTATATATTTAGTGTGGTGTTTGACAGGCACCTGGCAATTTTCTTTACCCTTCAGGAATGTATTGTTTCCAATAACCAAATTCAACAATTTAGAGCTCACTGTCCCATAATATAATATTTTGCTTGGTGTACTCCATTCATTATGTAGTCCATAAAGGGATAATACCATTAATGCAACCTATAATGCTTAACACCCTTGTTACATGCAAATACCCCTTCTATACTGCTGCATGCCTAATTGAATTAAAAGGATTATCAGCAATTGCACTTAGTGAATGTGCTGCATAATGCAATTTATTGGTAAGGTGACCATAAACATTGTTGATTTCCAAGCAAGGGAGGGAACAGCCTCAGACATGGCACATTGCAGATCCTCTACATAAAACTTTCTTTGCCCCAACAAGGAAAGCAAAATGAATTGTTGAGATTGATGCTCCTGTTCTCCCCTTCTGTATAAATCTACTTTGTTGCTTTGCCTAGTGGAGTACCCCCAATTACATAAAACTTTCCTGGCAAAACTGCTAATGCAACAACCAAGACCACTTGCCCTAGTTACTGTAATGTCCCCTATTTGTGAATGCCCTAATTTAGCTCCAAATCACAATTCCCAAATGAGCAAGAGCAGGGTTAGAGATACCTTTCACCTGATTGAGGCCCTGTGAAACGGTTAGAAAACCATTTACAACAATAATTCATAAAGCAGATCTTTTTAGTTAGGAATCGTTGAAGCTTATAGCAGAAATATCAGCTTAATCATAAGCTATCTTACATATGTTTGAGGAAGCTCAACTATAGGAGAGCTAAGATAAGGTGACTCGATAGAGTGTCCTAGAGATCCTCTACCCTAGGCCCAAGAGCAGATATACCATCCTTCTTGGCCACATTTGGCCTGTGCCATCCATATGAGGTGGTGTACGTAGTGAGGTATCCTATACCCGTTCCCCCATCATCTTGCCATCCATCTCTCACTTCCTATGATTGGACTTATTGGTGTATTAATTCACCATGATAGAGGGACGAGGTGTATTCACAATAGGGTGCCCTCGAAGCCCATCTCTTCTGAGCCCAAAGGCAGTACCTCTTGTATCCCCTTGGCCTCATGGGACCATTCGGTCACCACCATGAGGTGGCGTACTTAGAAGAGTACCCCATCGCCATTCCCCCTCCTTGTAATCCCTCATTTCCCCATACCATCTTTAGCTCTGAGGATTAAGTGCATGCCATTAGCTGTAGCGATCAACAAGTTTCCTTTAACTTTCTAAGCTTTGTCCTGTCATCTAAGTGAGATGAAGTATCAAGATGAAGACAGCCAATTCCCAGAGTAATCAAGCAATTGCCTTCGCTTCAACAACACCCAGCTATTAATTGACTGGTGCTGTGCTGAATATTCTTGTTGAGAATTTGAATCTCTGACCATAGCAATTTGATGCAGTTAATTAGTCCATCTTTCTTCTTTACTAATTCAGATGGCTTAACATACAGTTATTGCTTATGTCTAATGGGTTGTTCTGTAACTGTAAAGTGCACTTGTAAAGAAAATTGACTCAATTCCAAATCCTGACATTATAATAAGGTGATCCACAACTTGGTGGACATGCGTATATAATAACATGCTCATAACCAGGGTTTGTTCAACCCTAGAACCAGTCTGGGCTAGTTGATGTTCTCAGTTACCGTCAATAAAAAAATAGTTATTGCTTGATAAAACTACGTCAACACATCCAATGCCATTTGTTGTGCAGTTGGAATTGGCATCTGCATTGTCATTAGCATAAAATGAATCATTATTTGGAAGATCCAATCTAATTATATCATTATTTTGGTTGGACATTCATAAAACAACATCTATCACAAGATAGGTTTGATTCTATAGGTGTTATGTTTTATAGGATTTTGCTTCACTTGTTGCCTTTGTGCCTTTTGGCAAGATATAGAGGGCTGTGAGACACAACAGAAGTAATTTGGGTAATTTCCTAAGTTGCCAGTATGGGTATGGAAACATGTCTGGGTACGTGAACCAGGTACGTGGGTACAGGCAATTTTTTCACCTTTGGGTACATCCATATGTGTGTGTGTGTATACAAGAAATATACATAATTGTAAAATTAAATACACTTGATATAATGATACTTCATCATTGATCAATGCCAAATGTCAAAATGGTAGTGATAAAGATAAATATTGAATGCCAATTGATAGTTAAATATTTAATATTTATCTTTATCAATTGGCATTTAATAGTGATAATTTTAGTTGTCTTAGTTCTTGATTTTGGTCTCCACTCCCATACCCCCTCATCGTAATCAAATTTCTTATATGACAAGAGATCCCACTAACTAGTGGGGGTTTGGGAGTGGAGACCCTAATGGTTTTATGTGAGAAAAACCCAACGATTAGAGAAAATGAGAAAAGAGAGAGTGAATAGAGAAAAATGATCTTTGTATTGGGGGAACTGATGCTATTAGGGGCATTTTACGGTTTACGGATGCAAAGAAAAGGTCAAAATATGCCTTTTTTTGTAAATTTTTGGTGCTCAGCGCCTTTGGGTACGCCTGTCACATACCCTGGGTGTACCCAGATGCATGGGTATGTACCCAGGCATACCCGCAGCGAACCCATACCCAGATGTACCTGTTACAGGTGCGGGACGCCTTAAGGGTGTATCCAATAACATAGGTAATTTCTGAATCCATATATCCATTAGATACCACTATAATGACCTTAAAACACATCTAAGATGCCTAATTAAGTATCAAATTGTAAAATACTATAAAGAAAAAGGTAAATTCATGGGAATAAGATTAAGTGTTATGAGTTATCATGAAAGGATATGATGGAAAGGCATTTTGAAAAGGCATTAAAAGGCTATATAGAGAAGGGAAAAATGGGAGACAAAAGTGGAATCATATGAATTAAATATATGTGAGAATAAGGAAGATGACAAGTGATAGTGCAACATGAGGATTATTTATAATTTGGTTTATATTTATTGCATACATAAGTTTTTTTTATTGTATCACATCGAGGTTTACTACGTATAAGAAAATATAACCTTGGACTTTGGTCAAGGTTTTTCTATCAACGTTTGGTTCTATTGAGGCCTCAGTTGTTGTTGCATGAGGGGAGATCATACCAAAGAAGAAATTAGTGTTAAAAAGTTGAGAAGGGAAAATTTTGGATTTTTTTAAATTATACATGATGAAAATATCTACCATGAAAAGGTGTGGTAACATACAATAAGCACTATTTCTCATGGAACAAGACACTAAAGTGATGTCATAGAGTAGGTGAAAAATTGATTGCTTAAATAATTGGATAATTACATTGAACGATATACACACATATATATAGAGCCTACAAGACGATGTTCTATAAATAGAACTAGTCATTAAAGTGAAATCAAATAAGCTAAAAAAATTAAAAAGCTAAATATAGGTTAAAAAGCTAACTAAACAAGCTAAATAAGTCGACTAAAAAGCTAAATAGCTAAATAAGTTGACAACAAAGATGACCACTAAGAATAGAAGATGACCATTATAGAAGATATTAATATTATTTTAACACCCTCCCTAATGGTCATCGTACTCAATACTCTACAGAAGACACTGCAGGTGTTATGATCACAAATGCAAAGACCATCTGTTGCTACAGAGGCCCTCCCAGGATCTGCAGAATATAAATGACCAAGAGTACCAAAAGCCAGCCAAGCTAACCTAGCCTTCACACACGAATTAGAGATCTGGCACACGCGAATTACTAAAGCCTGAAACCATGATTTTGAGGAAAAATCAGCAAACCCTTTTGCAAACGAGTACCAACTCCAAAATTGACTGCAAGATACCACGGTTGCAGATGTTTGCACTGGCAGGTGCAACCCAAACTGACTGCAACAAAGCATGATTTTTGAGGAGGAAAATCGATCAAAACCAGAGAACTTCGCGAATCACTAATCCCATGCGAACTTTGCGTATTACAGACTATTTTTGAGGAAAAAATCGTAAAAACCATGCAAGCAATTTTTCAAGAAAAAATCGTGAAAACCCTTGAAATTTGAGGTCACAAAACATCGTTTTTGTGGAAAAAACGGTAAAACCCAGATAACCAAAATCTTACGCGAACATCGCGGATTATAGATGAGATTAACCCTGGGAACAATTTTTGAGGAAAAAAAATGTGAAAATCCTAGGACCTATAGGACGAGGTCTGGCCTAAATCAATCTGATCAAGGTGACAATATTTAAATATCGTGAACAAGCGCTGCTTCCAGGTGTTGTGGCAGCTGTTGAATTTCTGACTGTGTTCCAACATGATGTTGGTCAAAGATGCCATCACGAAAACCAAGGTTGAACGAGGTCAACCTAATGAAGGCACGAGACAAAAGAATCTGATTAAAAAATCAGAATAGAAGCAGCTGCAAAATGAATCTGAAACCTTGGAGTGGAATTCAGGGCATGAATCCCAATGCGCGAATTTCGAGGTTTAAACCCAGAAATTAATAATAATTTCTGTGGAAAAAATTAATAAAACCCAGAAATAATTTTTTAGAGGGGCAAAATATTAAAAACCCAGCAAATAATTTTTTTAAAGGGGCAAAATATTATGAAAACCCAAAATAATTTTTTTGAAGACAAAATTATAAAAACTCAATGATAATTTTTCTGGAAAAAAAATTAGAAACCCAAAGCTCGTGCCCAGCCACAACACGTCTGCAGAAATAAAGGGCTGAAAACCCTAGTCACCCAAATCGCAGAAAACCTGTCACAAATCTGGGTTGGATAAATCAGATAAAAATGGCTAGTTATAAATATTTATGCGAAAATAATATTTGAGAAAAAGAATTGGAGAAAGTTAAAAAGAAAAATGAAGGACTAGAAGAGAAAAATAGTTCATAGAAGGGTGAAATATCAAAGTTGAAAAAATAGAATAGTCAATTGGATTAATTACTGGTAGCATACTAGAAGGAAAATGAGTGTCTAAATTCTAGACCTTTGTCATGTGATATTCTTTAATGAGTGTCTAAATTCTAGACCTTTGTCATGTGATATTCTTTATAATACAAGTGATTTGTGTTATCCATTTGATGAATCATTTGATAAACGTGATATAGCTAAAGATTCTTTTGATAAAGAGTGTTATGTTGGAGATAACAATGTTTTCTCTATAAATCCTACTAATTGTGATGATAATGACCAAGGATGTTGTCCAAAGAATGTTTGTTTTAAGATAATGAAAAAATTAAGACATGCGTGAAAAGTTTTCAAAGAGCCCATTAAACGAAGAGTGAGGCCAAAAAATGAAGGCCTTGGATATGTTAGTGGTAAAAGAAATTGTAGGTTCAAACTTATTAGTTCAAGGAATGTAGTGTATGCAATGTTTTCATTGTAATAGGAAAGGACATAGAAAAGGAATGTGTTGTGATCTTCATCCTTGTAGCTTTGTGGATTGAAGAATCATTCTAAAAAGATTGTTAGAATAAAAAGTGGAAGAAGGAATGTATGACATGATGCAGCCAAGTCTTGAGCCCAAGTCAAGATTTTGGGCTGCCAAATCAAGTCCTTGTCCAATTCCTAATACTATGATTGTTACTAATTAGCATCCTTGCTTCTTCATTTTGTAATGTCCCCATTTGAGGATTTCCTTAATTTAATCCTGAAACAACAATTACAATTTAAGGTGAGAACTGTAATACAAAAAGTACCCAAACTGAAGACATTTTATTATGATATTTAACTTAAAATTTTAAGAATAGTTCAAGGATAGGACTTATCTTGATAACTTTCTCTTATTTGTGCACTTGAGATATATGCCTTAATGTTATACATTACTTTTGCTCAACTGAACCTTCAAATTGGAGCCTAATAAAATAGATTCTTCATAACTTGTGCAATAGTTCTCCCTTTCAGCCTGCTATTATTTGACCATAAATCATCTTCATTTGTTTATTCTATTGTTGTTGAAATTATAAATCTGTTATTTGGTCAGCTCCAAGTCTCCTATAACCCTTCACAAATATGTTTCAATCTTAACCATCAAATCAGTCCATGAATCCTTCATAATCTGCTTCACCAAGTATTCATAGATCTTCTGAAGACTTTTTCATATATCTGCTCATTGATCCTTAATTTAATTCTATTTTTAATGACACCACAAAAACTATCCTTTTATATGATATTATATTGAGGAATATCCATCCTCTAAATATATATTTTCTTTTATTTTACTCACATATTTCTCTTCCCTTTTTCCAATATTTAAGTCCTCCAAGTGGGTCCCCTCCTATTTAGTGGAGCTGCTGCTAAAAACACAAAATAATTGTGGAATCTCTAAAATCTTTCCTAATTGATGCAATCAAAGGTTTGAGCATCCTTTTACTATAAGAATCTGAATAATTATTGTTTGGGGCCCACAAAACTCTTTTGGTAAATTTATTCTAATATTAATTAATCTGAATTCTTATTGAAGTCCTCCTTTAATTTGATCTCTATGACAGATAAAAGACCCCTCTACGTGGTATTCCTTCCTCTTTAGTCTGCTTCCACATTGCAATATTATTATAAAGGCTGCCGACTTAATAAATGAATTTCCCCCTATCGTGTTGAATAGAGTGCAGACATGGACTGAGGCAGCTTACGTGGTCTGTTCCTCTCTTTCCTTCCTTTGTTTTTATCCCCTTGTACTAGGCTGCCTTAGCAATCAGATATATATAGAAAAGCACCGTAATACTCCCTCCATCTCCTCCCGATTCTCATGCTAATTTATACTTACTTCTATCTGATCGAGAGATACATCTCCTTGAAGGGTGACGACCTTCCAAATAAACAATTCATAGCACTTCACAATAACCTGTCTAATATATTCAACGAACCATATTGATATTAGACTGCTTGTCTTCACCCAAGGCAGTATTACTTAGTAATACGGGGTCGCTGAGTAATGTTGGGCTTGACAAATTATTAACGATAACTAATTTATTGCTGTTAACATTGAAGAACATAACTAATCAATTGTTAGATGCTTAAGTCCGTGTCTATACCGTAGCAGCGTCTTAGAAGAAACTTTCCCCATGAATTTCCTTAGAGAAGGATTGGTTCTTCAAGGAATATGATACTCCTTAGACGACGTCAAAAATCATTTGTGCCGTCCTTATTAATTCTCCACAATGCCCATGGAACATTAAATGGGTTGTTTGTATCTGAACCGAAATGTATAAACTGTTGCTTGATTATTCATTGAGTCTAGATCGGGTCTTTTGACCAGCGATGGTGCTAGTGAGCAAGTCGTATATAGATGGTTCTTCCTAGCTACGGCACTATTAATTGTTGTATTAAAATAAACTATCATTATTGCTTTCCATTTAGAGAATAATAGGCTCTATACTATCATCGTGGCTTAACTTACATCTGATGCCATTTCCAACACTAAACTTTAATCATTTGTCCTTCGTATCATTTATAAAGATAATACAAGGAACTTCCTCAATTTCAACAGTATTTTAATGACGTTCAGTTTGGGGACATGACACATTTCTCATTATTGTGTTCTTCAATGTTCACACTGACTTTGACCTCTATTGCTTGGGATATGGATTATCATTCTATTTTCAGCCTTGTCAATGATATTCTTTTGAAGTGTATCCAGAATGTTGTTTTTTACTTTAGTAATAGAACATCTTCTCCTGCTGTCATCCACTTGTTGGTTGGGTAACCTCCAAAATATGTTCAGAACTTCAGATATAATACATTTTTCATGCCTGCTGATAAACTATCTGATGCTAAGGGTTGCCATAGAATGTCTTTTCATTTCTGCCTGTTTTGCTCACAGAGCCATCTGGATTTTCACTCTTCACATTTCCTTCTATTCTTGCTGATGGAGCATCTGGCTTATACGTCAGTATTGTTGGATAGTAATACACAATGGAGCATGCAATGATACACATTTGGAACTCAAAGCACTGTTAAGTCTCCTAACCTTTGTATGCCATTTCCCTTCACCAGCATTTCTTTCTGAGAAAAGTTTAGATACCAAGCCGAAATGCCACCAGCTCTTGATGGTCCAGTCTGACCCAAGGAGTCTTCTGAGCATGAGATCAGATTCCCAACTCCAAAATGAAGTCTTTTGCAAGAATAACGTGAAGGTTTTGTGAAGCACTAGAGAAATACTTCTGATGTGCCTTAGACTCTTAGAAACTAGGAGGACACCCTTGATTGCTAAGTGGTATGCAGCTTTTTGTCTACAAATTACAACTGAAGCTGATCTTGTGCTGAACAAGAATGTCAAAGATAAAGCTTCATATATCACTATTCTCAATACAGAATGAAATAGCATTGTCTTCCATAACCTCAAATTGCATCCCCTTATATTGCAGTTTTCTTGTAAACTCCACTGAGACCCAGTGAGATTTCCTTCAGCGATGTTATTTTTTGCTCTGGACATCTCAGACTGATACTTCTCAATGCATTTGTACCTGTTTTCGAATTGTTGGGTTTTGAAGATTTATAGTAATATAGTGAGGAACAAACTCAATGCATGCATCCTGCTGCAGAGATGATAGTGGTCCCAAGCAAGCCAAAGTAGAACTTGTAACTTATGCAAAAAGACTTCTTTGCAGAAGATTTTTGTTCAACATTGTAATTAGTATTTTGCTACTTTCATTCTCAATACTCTGTTTTACAATGTTTGTTTCATGTCTTTGACCTCCACTTCTTGGGATGTTGGTTTTTGCTTTATTGGATATACTCAATGATACTCTTTACTACTAACATTTCTTCCAATATTTTCTGATTGTTGGTTTTGTACAATGCCCAATAATCTTTAGCATTCTATACCCATATTTTATGATCTATTCCCCATCAGCTGATATGGAGGACGACCTAACTTCTGGTGCTATGGATGTCAATGTTTATTGATTTCTGCCTGCTTTGCTTGCAACGCATTCTCCAGCTGCTTTTTATTCTTTTCTCATCTTTGTTCTTTTCTGCATGCTGATGGAGTATCTGGTTTACATCTTGGAATGTAGCAATCCTAAAAGTATGCTTCGATACAGAAGAAAATGTATACTTTGTGATGCATGAGGAGCTCTTTTAAAGGAATAGTACAGTTACATTATCTGATCATCTTGGTAAAATACAGAATAATTGCTTTGTACCAAGAAGCTTCTTGTCCTTGCTGGCATCTGTTTGAGTAGATTCTAGATGCAAGCTCTTAAAGTCCTTGGCTGATTCAGCAGGAGGAGATCAATTTAACAGCTCTGAAGTGAAGTAATTTGCAAGAATAATCCCAAAAATTTTATGGTATGTCCTAGTGATCTACCCAGAATGCTCCTTGAACCAAAGCCCTAGCAGTCAGGATAGTTTCACTGGCTAAAAGTCTATAGCACTTTTAGCTTTGTGATAAGTTACGATGAGAAAATCTGGTCATATTGAATCTGGGCATCAAAGTCAAAGCTCTATCTATCCCTCTTGTCAGTTCCAGGATGAAATATATTTGTCATGCATGGCTTAAAGCCTTAAACAATAAAACTGAATCCCCTCTCGATCTGTTTGTAGTTGTTACCGAGAGCCAGACAATCACTTCATCAGGGCCTTCATTTCACCCATGTTATTTGTTGCTCTGGGATTATTGTAGTGTTGCCAGCTGCTTCTTTACCAGGTTAATTTCTGATAAATAACCCCATAATGCAGTTCAGATTTGTCTTGTACCTTCATTAAGTGAGCCATACTGATGCTTTTAGCAAAAGTTTTTAATGCTAACTATACAAGCAGTGTGCTTTATCGTCCTACTATAATTTTCTCATTCTTTGAATTGAATGCATGAAGGAATCATGAATAGAATTAGATATCTTGATTAATTTAATCTCGTAGAATAAGTGGGTAATATGTTTGTCTTGAATCTATAATAGATGCATACCTGGTAATTTCCCTCTTGTAAAAGTTGTCCTTGTAAATATTCAGTAGGTGTTAGATGTTAATCTATTTTTGGAACCAAGTTGACATAATACTTGTTTTAAGCAGGTTCAGTCCTGAAGCATTGAGTATTCAATTTTCAAAAGGTCTTCTCGGTTGGTTTGCACAAGTATTACTGTTGAAATTGTCACTCTATGCACTTGGCAGTGGAGAAGCTCCAATTTTAGACATTGTTGCATATGGGGGATATGCTTTTGTAGGCATAGCTCTTTCTGTTTTGGCACGTGTTTTATGGAGTTATTCATACTATGTTATAATGCCCTGGACGTGCCTGTGCATGGGAATTTTCTTGGTTAAAACTATGAAAAGAGTATTGTTTGCAGAGGTTAGGAGTTATGATAGAGATTCCAGCAGGCACCACTACCTCCTGCTTTTCATGGCAATCACTCAATTTCCATTGTTCCTATGGCTTGGATACAGCATTGCCTGATTCAGTTTGGATCACGTTAGTGTAAATTAGTGTCATTCTCACTCAATCTGGAGCATTTTTTTGAGCGGCAATCTTTGAGATCTGTGGTGATATCTTCTAGCCATCCTTGACAAATAGAAAGCTGTGAAATGTCATTGTGTACCAATATTTTACAGGTATACAACATTGCCACGGGAATGCATGTTCTTCAGATGTACTTGTGATACATTTTAGTGATTCTCAGTTTGTTTTGGAAGTGCAATGTATCTCAGAATGCACTGCAGGTTACTGTGGCTGATACTTCTGGGAATTTAATTTTGGTAATCAGTTCTTCTGGGTAGAAGTAAATGTAGAAGTGTTATATTCAATTGAAATTTCCACTTTCAAGAGATGGATAACTGTATTTTTATTATAAAATGTCAAAATATAAGAATCATTTTTGTGTGTGTGTTTTCAGTTGGTTTGTTCAATTTTGAGGCCAAACTCCTCTGTATTTTTATTATAAAATGTCAAAATATAAGAATCATTTTTGTGTGTGTGTTTTCAGTTGGTTTGTTCAATTTTGAGGCCAAACTCCTCTTAGAAAATACTCAAGTTTTCTACCGAGCAATGCTCTGTACCTGCCCATAAACCTAGCCTAACGGACCATAGGTACTTCCACTGTATACCAAATACTTTGTCTTCCTTGAACTCTTCTGATGATTGAAATATGTATACTCTATCTACATTTCAATGCCAAAGTTCATCTTTTCAAAAAATTTATTGGTTATTCAAATGTTTTTTGATGTTGTCCTAGTAATGATTTTAAATTTTAATCGAGTTGAAGTAAACATGGTTAATATCATGGCTGCTGCATTTTTTTTAATCTTTGGATAGGTAAAACCAAGGTTACAAGAAGGCACCGCCCCCCAAAAAATTAACAAAAAACAACTAATGTCGAATTCAAAACACAGTGCCATCTACATTTAATTGATTCAGATGATTGCAGTTCAAGATGATAGAATAAAGCTTGTTATCATCACAATGTCTATCATGAAGGCCTAAAACACCGCACAAACTTTCATACGCTATCCTACCGGCAGTAAAGAGCGACACATGCAAAACCGATCACTACCAACATTGGACAATTAAAACAAAAGCAGATAAAAAGATTCAGGACCAATGCTAGACACAGACAAACCATGAAATTATCAAAGAATTATCAGAAGCAGATGCTGCCCAGGCCAAGTTCCAGTAACTCCAGCTTGACAGGTTTTGCTTAAGCGTCGATTCACTGGCCTTCAGTCACAGTTAACTGATGCCCATTATTTCCATGATATAAGAAAGGTGGAAATATTTTAAGCATGGTTTTGAAGATCTGCGACTAAAAGTTAAAAATAGTTGAAAGGCCCTTTCTATTTGCAAATAACTTAATTGGCATCAGATGTGTGGAAGATTGCCTTCAAATAGGAGAAGCAGCCGAGTAGTTATTCGTGCCTTTTGGTTTGACTAATGATCCTCCCATCTTCGTTATTAACTTCTTAGAGAATAATGTTTGGAATCTTGGAGACAAGACACCAATGAGGGATTGGGTGTATTGTAACCAGTAAGTCACAAGTAAATATGCAACAATAAAATTATTGAAGTCGAACAGATTAGATTTTATTCAAAATTTAGAGAGATTATATGATATGCTTTCAACTCTGTTTTGTTCAATTTGAATCTAACTAATTTATACATTTTGCAAACCAATTAGAAAGCTTACTTAAACTACTAAACTATATTTGGATTAAAATGATATTTTACAGGTATATGAATGTATGTAAGTACTTGTAAAATATCATTTTCATCTAAATATGAACAAAATGATTTCTTTCCAACAACACTCACATTTTAAATATTCTTAAAAAAATTCAATATTGGTTTAACAATGATCATTTTCTAAATTTTAAAATAATCAATTTACTCTAAAAATTCACTAAATCAACCTATAATTTTATTCATATGAATCCACTACATGCGTGCACACATGAATTCATAATATTGGCTTAAAAATGAACATTTCTAAATTTTAAAATAATCAATACACTCAATAAAAATTCACTATTTCAACCTATTATGGAGCTCATATAAGCTCATACATATATATTACATATAGTTTTTATTGGGATAATTTTTTATTTTTATTTTTATAGTTATTTTTTATTTTATTTAATCTTTTATTTAAGTTCTTTTTTTATTCATTTATACTCATTCTTTTAGTTTTCTTATATTTTCTCATTTTTATTTATAATCTTTCTTATATCTATAAATACTTATGTATTTTTCTTGTTAGTTCATTGATTATTTAAAACAACCTTTTGATTTTTAATCACTATTGTTTTATATTAAAGTTTTTTTAATAATTTATATTGTTATTTTTTATTTTTTATTTTCAGCAAATTGCTACATAAGGGTAGCTACATTTCTATTAATTTAGAAAAGGATTACATTTTAGCCGCAAAGAGAGAACAACATGGTCTGATACATCAATGACCACCTGGACTCTCTCAATTTGTTTAGGGGGAAACAAATATCCATTCTCGGACATCATATACTGGTAGGTCTCCAAGTTGTTCCTCTCCAAACCATCTCTTAGGACCGTAATAGTGTCATAAATGTGCTCGTTTTTTAGAACCTCCTCCACCTTAAAAGGCATCTGCAACTAGCCCTGTGAAGGCTGTAGAATTTAACTACCCCAATGCTGACAGCACCTGCTCCTTGAACTGGTCTGCTACCATTCGATTGATGGCCTTCTTTGTGGATTCGTGGCTACCGGTAGTCCTTGCAGTGGTATAGATGAATTTTTCCAGCAGGGTTGCATTATGGGCCTGGTCTCCTTGCAACACACCTTCCCCAATGATATCCTTCACCACTCCCTCCACTACATCTCCATCTAGAACAAACAACGCTTTTAACTGTGCATCCACCGAATCTTGATCGCACAGGCACTCCACTCCCTGAACAAAGACCCACTCTCCTGCCATTGAAGCTCAATCTGCTTCAATTTATATTGTCATTATTTATTTATATTATTTTTTATAATATTTAATATATATTTTAAAGACATATATCTTTAAAGATATGTTTTTTATTTAATAAAAATTTACATTAAATTATATGTTTATTTATATCAGATAAGTTGTGGACAAGGGGTCAACTCCCATATAGTTAAATTCTAAAAAAACAAACTACAAATGACCCAAATGGGTGTGCACTAGATCTACAAAATATCAATCTCCTCATATATTTGACAATAGTAGTGTCATTTGATAATCCAGATGGGTTCAAGCTCGTGGATTCAACAACTTGATTATGAAATGTTATTTTGTTGTCGCTTCTATCATGAATATGGGCATTTGCAGTAGATGTTTCCCAAATTCAATTCTGCGGGATCTTCTAAAATTGGACATATTAGTTCACCTCCTAATGAGGATAAGGGAAGGCTCCTATGATGGAGGTTAAAGAGGGCTTCATCCTAGTTAGAACTCATAATAAGGGTCGTGGTAAGAAGAAGACTTTTAATGATAGGCATAATGATGAGGTTTTTAATAAGTTTGATTCTCTGGATGATTTGGATCAATTGGATAAAGCTATTGTTAATATGCCTAGCGGCCAAGATCTTGTAGGGATAGGGGAACCAGTTAAGGAAGAGAGCAATGCTATCCAGGTGGAAACACAAGAGGAAGGGATAGGCATCCAAATGGGCATAGAGCTCCACTTGGGAAACTTAGTTGAATTGGGTACAAGAGGAAGCTCAGGTTTGAAAGATAGCCTTGCCCTCACTTGTCATGTGATAAGTGTGGGGAAGGATTCACAAGATGGTAGTAAAAGTAAAGGGACCCTAGCTAGTCTTGGAATTCATCAAAAATCACTTTAAAAGGGTGCCATGGTGAAGCCTTGTAAGGTGGGAAGGAAGAAAGATCAAGAAAAAGTGAAGCTAGTTGGAGAGACATTAGTGGAGTTTAGAAATGTGAAGACGATTGACTCTCATTTCTCCTCATCTCAAAAATGATTGTTCTTTCATGGAAAGTAAGGGGGTTGAATAACATCCCTAAACAAAAGGCTATTCGATGGTTGGTTGTTTCTAATTCTCCTGATGTTGTTTTTTTTCAAGAAACTAAGTTATCTATTGATATAATATTTAACAAGGTGAGAAAAATTTGGGCCAAAGGTCATTGTCAATGCATTGGGGCTCAAGGAAGCTCGAGTGGTATGGCTTGCATGTGGGACCCACGTAAGCTTGTTCCAATTTGGTGGAATTTGGTGAGAATCTTCTTTTCACTAATGTTTATGGTCCCACTATTTTTGTGGGTAAAATTTTGCTTTGGTCGCATATTAGATATGTTCGTTCCCTTGCCCCCATAATTCCTTGGATTTTGGCAGGGGAATTTAATGCAATCTTAAGTCTGGATGAGAAGAGGGGCCACAATTTAAGGCTTGACCCTTCTATTGGTCTTCTGAGGGAAAATATTGAGTTTATGAGGGTTATGGATGTTAAACCTAGCAATGGGTTGTTTACTTGGAACAACAAAAGATGTGGAGAGGAGGCAATAACTGAGAGATTAGATAAATTTATTGTTTCTTGCTATTGGATGGGGGCCAATTGGGTTACTACCTCTGAAATCCTAGATTGGAAAGAATCTGATCATTGGTTGATCAAGGTTTCCACTTCTAATTTATGTGTCTCAAAGAACCCTTCATTCAAGTTTTAGCTTATGTGGATTTGTGATCCTCTTTTACAAGATCTTATGTTGGAGTGGTGGATTGAGGGGAAACCTGCTTTTGGTACTACAATGTATTCGTTTGTCAAGTAGCTACAATACATAAAGTATAAGCTTAAGAGATGGAACATGAACGCCTTTGGTAATATCTTTTCAGAGAAAAGGGATGCTCGCGACCCGGTTGATTCTGTCACCCATAGAATTAGCGACCAAGGTTTATCAAAGGCTCTTTACATAGAGGAGTTTGTTGCGGTGAAAGAGTTGGAGGAGTCGGAACTTCGTGAGGAGATCTATTGGAAATAGAAGTCATGGGTTTAGTGGATCCAAGAAGGTGATATGAACACAAAGTTTTTTCACAATTCAAAGCAAGATAGGAGACAAGGAAACTTTATTTCTTCACTCATATCTTCTGAGGGGGTTCTTCTATCTTCCCATAGGGAGACTGTCGAGGAAGCCATGAGAATTTTTGCAGATTATTTTCTACAGATTTTATTCCTAATAGGGAAGGAGGAAAGGCTTATGCTGGACAACATTCCCACCATAGTGAATAATGAAATGAATGAAGATCTTCTTAAACCTATCTCTCTATCTGAGGTTGAAAAGGTGGTGTTTCGACATGAAGAAGGGTAAATCTCTTGGTCTAGATGGGTTTCCTATAGAATTTTACCAAGAGTTTTGGGAAATAATTAAGCTTGATCTCTTAGAAGTGGTGCAAGAGTCTTACAAAAACAAGAAGATGCTTAGGGCTATGACCACTACTTTCCTTCCACTCATATCTAAAAAGGAAGGAGATCATTCTCTTCACTTTTTCATCCTATTATGTTGTGTAATTTGATTTATAAAATAATCATGAAGCTGACTGTGGAGAGACTCAAACCTTGGCTCAGTAAATCTATATCTGGAGAGAAAGGTGGGTTTGTTGTGGGTCGACAAATCTTGGATGGAATTATCATATCTTGGGAAGCTATCCATTCTATGGCAGTCTCTAAGGAGAAGGCTATGTTCATTAAGTTGGATATGGCCAAAGTCTATGATAGAGTTAAATGGAGGTTCCCACACAAAGTGCTTGCTGCCTTTGGTTTTAGAACTATTTGGATCAATTGGGTGATGAGTTGTATCACTTCTTCTTTTGCGGTTCTTATCAAAAGTGAACCCCCAAATTTATTTGGTGCTTCTAGAGACCTTCGTCAAGGTGATCCCCTTTCCCCGTATCTGTTCCTTTTAATGGCGAAAGGTTTGGGGAAATTCATCAAGCCCTATGTTTGGCAAGGGTTGATTCAAGGATGGAAGTGGGGTCATGGCCTTCCTCCTTGCTCTCATCTTCAATTTTTGGATGTCATTGCTTTGATGGAAGCCACTAGAAATAATGAGGCTGCCAACTTCAGATGGGCTTTGCATATATATATATTCGAAAGCTTCTGGTTAAAAGATCTATTAGGAGAAAACTTTTATTTTCTTATTTAATATCCCTACTCTCATTCAAGCTAGGATTTCCAGGTTTCAAATTGGGGCTCTTCCTATGATTTACCTTGGAATTCCTCTCTCAACTATCCGCCTACCTGGGGGATTTTGGCAGGTTATTTTGGATAAGCTTCGTTGTAAGGTTAGTCATTGGACTAAATGCTAGCTTTCAACTACTGGAGGGTTACACTTCTAAAGGCTATGATACAAGCTCTTCCTATTTACAAATGTTTTGTGCAGACAACTCCAATTAGCTTTACTAAAGAATTTAAGGCACTCTCCAGGCAATTCTTGTGGATAGGCAACTTGATTCCCTTCAAATGGAGTCTAGTTAAGTGGGACCCTGTTTATAGGCCAATACACGATGGTGGGTTGGGATTGCGCCTTGCAAGTATGAATGGTCAGGTCCTTGCAATGAAGCTTTTTTGGAGATGGTGCACCAACCAATATAAGGGTTGGGATAAAATTATTAATGCTAAGTACCTTGGGGGAGTGGATGAAAAGGATGTTCCTTGGTACAATCTGGTAGGAAATGGTTCCATGATTTTGAATACTCTTAAGAGGGGAGCTCAATTAGTTAAGCAAGGACTTTTTTAGATTTGCAACGAGGGCGTTGAAGCTCTATTTTGGAAGGATTCTTGGGATGGATTTCCTCCCATTCTCTATCAATACCTGCATTTGCAACCTCTTTGTGATAGATTTCTTGAAGCTGGGTGGTATAGAGTTGAGGACTTTAAGGTTACTTTTAAATTAGCACAGGGTGAGGTGGCTAAATGGAAAGAGCCACATGAGTGGCCTCCTAGAGGATCAACTACGGATAGGGAGGATTTTGCTAGGATTTTGGTAGGAAGACTGTGTAACTCCCTAAAGGGGGAAGACATTCTTGCTTGGGGCCCCAGCCCAAAGGGAAAATTTTCTGTGGCTTCAAGATACATGGAGTTGGACAGGCTAACCTTTGGGAAGATAAATGTTCAGTGGCAGATGCAGGTTTGCAAAAGATTGTCTTGGCCTAAGTGTAACTTTTTTTGTGGTTAGTTGTGCAAAACAAATGTCTTACTTGGGAGTATCTTCAGAGGAGGGAGTTTCATGGGCCTTCAGTTTGTGTTATCTGTCATAACAATGAGGGAGTACCTCCCATCTTTTCTTCCAATGTTCTTTTGCTAGGAAGATCTGACATCTCTAGTGGGAAGCTTGCAGGCATACTTGTGTTCATGCGATCTCTCTAATGTAATTTTGGAATAGTCTTGGAAGACCCCTAGTTAAAACTCCCTTCCTTCATGTTTCTTGGCATATCAGACCTTGTTTTACTATTTGTCAATTATGGTTAGAGAGAAATCGTAGGATTTTTTAGGATAAGAATCTGTTGGTACAACAATTTTCGTTGTGTCATTCACATGGTTCAGGATACTTTATTAGCTAAGTGTGAGCTTACTAAGGATGTGAATCTTGATGACTTGCATATTGTTTAGAACTTGGATATTTTTGGGCAAGGTCTTGGAGTTTCATCTTGGAAAAGGCAGGTTAGGAGTCATCATGGTAAAAAGAGGGCTCAACAGGTTGGTAAGTGGTCCCCTCCATATTCGAGAGTTCTTAAGATCAACATTGATGGGTCTTCTAGAGGAAATTCTGGGCAGGTGGGAATTGGAGTAGTTGATAGATATAGTGGGGGAAATGTGATTTTTCTCTTTTCTGTGTATAAGGGGCAGTAGTTTAATAATCTTATGGAGGCCCTTGCTGATCTATTGGCTATAGAAAGAGGATGTTCTCACGGATGGAGAAAGATTATTTGTGAGTCTGGTTCTCAAGTTGTGATGGATATGCTAAAGAAGCAGAACTTCGAGGATATAGAGTGACATTTAGCCTTAGTGGGTAGACAAATTCTTAGTTTGAGGGAGTCTTTTGACTTTGTTTCCTTCTGCTATATCCTCGTGAGTGGAATATGGCGACAAACTGTTTAGCTAAGCGGGCTTTTGTTTGCCTAGATGGTTGGGATCTTAGAGAGTGGGTCCAGCTGCCCCTAGAGTTTGAGGAGATTATTAGGAAGGATTCGATGAATTAGTTGGGGCCTTTCTTAAGTTTCCTTGGTGATTGTTGGTTTGGATTGTTTTTCCTTTCCAAGATCTTTGGGCCTCTGCATTGTTATGTCTTTTTTGATTCAATAAATTTTTACCCCTCTTTTCCAAGAAAAACAATCCACAAAAAGAACCATTCAATCTTATGAGAAAACTTGGTGTGGCGTCCTAAATTGTACCCACCTACAATTTTGTCCTAACTTAGGCCTCACTTTGGTGTTTTGTCTTCCAAGCCCTGATTTCAATATTGATTTTGCTCACACCATCCATCTACTTCACATTTTCATCAGTTTCCAACTTAGCCCCCAATTTGGAGTCTTGATTTCCAGGACCAGGATGTGCCACGCCTTGGTCCTAAATCAAGACCAGGACATGCCATGCCCTGGTCCTAAATCAAGACCAGGGCATATATGCAAAGGGGACCCTAGAGATCATGTGCGATAATTCTATATAGCTTGTCAAGAGGTCTCTTATAGTGATGTCTACTTACGTTGACTCTTCCCCAAGAGTCTTAGTGGACCTGGCCTTGCTTGGTTCTCGACATTGCCTCATGGCTCCATCAAGTCATTCTTGGACCTTGTAGAAAAGTGTGTGTCCCATTATGAATATAACATTGAAAATGATGCCTCTATGATGGACCTATGCAACACAAAGCAGAGGCCTGGAGAGACTTTCGTCAATTTCTTGCAAAGATGGAGACACCTTATCGAGAAATCCCCTTGGGATGTACCAGAGTCTTATCAAATTGAGTTCTTCCAATGAAACCTAGTGTCGGAAATGTCTCATCCTTTGACTTGCCAGTGCCTTGATTCCTTTGAGCAAGTCACCAAGAAAGGCCTAGCATTGGAAAGAGTTCTCCTAGAGGAAGGTACTCTAAAAACTTATCATAAAAATTCTCAAGGCCCCTCTTCATCTAATGACAAGTATAGGTTTTGATCCAAAAATAAAAAATGTTATTAACAATGGAGTCACCGACGCCAAGCGTGTCCAAACCGTGACCATCTTGACCAAACCCACCACCACCAATAATCAATCGAACAACCAATCAGATTCAAGCAACCAATCCCAACCCCACAACAACATCTCCATTCAAGGTTGTCCCTCTCGTTCCAACCAATCCCAGTGCAAGTACACCCCACTTGTCAAACCCACAGTGGTCATCTTCTAAAAGCTTGTCAAGGTTGG
Organism: Cryptomeria japonica; assembly: GCF_030272615.1. Classification (NCBI taxonomy): domain Eukaryota; kingdom Viridiplantae; phylum Streptophyta; class Pinopsida; order Cupressales; family Cupressaceae; genus Cryptomeria; species Cryptomeria japonica. The sequence goes on from NC_081414.1 coordinate 24,743,716, forward strand.
CATTGTTGTCTTCCCGATGAATCATCCTTTTGATGCTAATCAACCGAAGCCTAGATGGTATAATGAGAATGAATACTATGACTACCATCGTGTCTAGGGTCATTATACATGAAAGTGTATGAAGCTTAAGAACTATATACAAGACCTTGCAGTCGCTAAGCTTGGTAATTCAAAGGACAAGCTTAAAATATATCAAGACCCCTTCCCTAATCATGGTAAGGATAAAATATCATCATCTCATGAGGTCCATTATTATTACAATAATCACATTACCGAATTTGACTCCTTGGTGGGTTGCATCGAGCCTGCTGACACCCACGTCAACACTATTACTATCCAAGGCGTTAACCCCTCGACCAATCCTCGTCGACCTAGGGTAACCATTCAAGCTGCCCCTCTTACTCAACAGGCCTAAGATAGTCATTCAAGGTGCTTCACCTTCCACCTCATATTCTAGAATGACTATAATGTCACCACATGTCGAGGTAGAGTAACTATTTAAGGATCTCCTCCTCCTCCTCCCCAAGCTTCCACATCATGCACTAATCATTTTGATATCCTCGACCATCTTAGCAAGATGCGTGCACAAATCTCCATTCTTGAACTCCTCAAGACCTCACCCGTTCACAAAGAGATCCTTTGAACAGGCCCTTCGGGAATCCTTTGTTCCAGACAACATAAACGCTGCCCAATTTCAAGCCTTAATTGGCAACCTTGATGTGCAACACCATCTCGTCTTCACTTCAAAAGATGCTCCATCCACTGACCCATCCCACAATAAACCCCTTCATATTACTAATAGATTTGGACTGAATCTTTGTACATATAAATTGATCAAACAATTGGGTATTTCTAAAGACCTGGTTGACACATCTGGCAAAATCACAATAAAAGCCTATGATGATGCAAAAAGGGTCTCCAAAGGAACAATTACATTACCTCTTTAGGTGGGCCTTGAAATGGTGGGAAATACTTGTCAAGTCTTGGACCTTGATCTCCCCTATAACATCCTCCTTGGACAACCATGGATCCTTTCCATCCAAGCTGTTCCATTCACTTACCATCAATGCCTTAAATTCCCTTACAATGCTAGAGAAGTCACCATCATGGCTGATCCGCAACCTTTCCAATTTTGTAAACTCCTTGAGGGAAAACACCCTTACCACTTCCCACAAAATACACTAGTTTTGTTGCCTCCAACCAACCCTTAAAATATCACATCCACCTCCACTCAACTCGAGATCAAGATTAAGATAGTTGACAATGTCTTTGGAGAGTATACACTTCAGAACACACTATATGTGGGACACCTGCCACCCTCTCCCAAGTCATATGGAAGCCCTAAGGAAATTGAGATTCAAAAGAAGCCTACTATGAAATGAAAGAAAACCACCTTTGAGCAGTGGGGCCCACTTGACAAAGAGAATCTAGAAATTGATGTCACTTCTTGGCTCTACCGAGAAGAGGATGAAGCACCGACATGTATTCCAAATAAAATGTATCCCAAGGCATCTGCTATTGTAGATAAGATGGGCTATAAAGGACATGGTCTTGGACCTCAAGAACAAGGAAGGAAAGCGCCTATTTGACCAACCTCACACAGGTACAACTAGGGCTTGGGTTACTCACCAGTGCCTAAGGTTACTATTGTTGGTGCTCTGATGGAACCTCCCTCTAAAGTCAAAGATTTTGATGAAAAAGAATTTCATGAAGTGCCCTTCGAATACCTTGGCGACCTCTTCGACAATGCCTACATTAACACCATTACCCTCGTCACCCCTTCTAATCCATCAAATCTGTAACTCATCCACCCATAACTCATTGATTAGGACCAACAAGGACCACCTGCCCTTGACATTTATGCTGACGAAAATGCCCTTTTGGCATTATTAAACATGCAAGACCTTAAAATCACACATCTATGAATGTAATCCAACTCAATAGAGAGGCATACTTTGGTAGTTAGGTCAACTCCCTTAGTCCTAAAAATGAAAATAAAAAGAAAAACCAGAAGTCCCCTGCTGAAAATATCTCTAAGGCACCTTCAAACTCTGAAAAATTAAAAACAAAGGACATATCTTCTCGTGAAAACCTGGATTAGGCGCTAGAAGATGGGGGACTTGACCTACCAACCATGGTTTCCCTGTATCAGGAGAAATCATCATTGCTGATCGAAGAAATTGATGCCATCAACATGGGTATAGATGACAATCCGAACAATATGCTTGTTGTGAAGTCCCTTACAAATCATGAAAAACAAAACTTCATAAGCTTCCTTAATGAGACACAAATCAACTCCACCTAGTCTTACGCTGATATGTCGGGCCTTGTTCTAGAACTGGTAGTACACAACCTTGTTGTCAAACCAGATGCAAAACCGATAAAACATAAGCTCCACAAGATGAATCCACAGATTACCCTACTTGTCAAAGTAGAACTACAGAAGATGTTGGATGTCGGATTCATTATGCCAATTGATTATCCTGAGTGGGTCTCAAACATTGTACTTATCATCAAGCCCTCTAGGGGCATAAAGATCTCTATTGAATTTAGGGACCTCAACAAAGCATGTCCTAAGGATGATTTTCCATTACCTAACATAGACATGATTGTTGACCTAACTATTGGCACAAGATGCTTTCTTTAATGGATTGTTTCTCTTGATACAATCAAATCAAGATTGTTTAAGAAGACCAACATAAGACAACATTCACCACTCCTTGGGGAACATTCTATCATTAGGTCATGCCCTTTGGACTAAAGAATGCAGGAGCTACTTATCAAAGCGATGACAACCATTTTACATGACCTCCTGCATGACATCATGTTAGACAATGCGGATGACCTCCTGGGTAAGTCTAACACACATGAAGAACACATCCCTATCTTGCGAAGAATTTTTGAGAGACTAGAAAAGTACAAGCTATGGCTTAATCCTAAAAAAATGCGTCTTTGATGTCCCATCTAGCAAACTATTGGGATTCATCATGTATCGCAGAGGAATTGAAGTAGATCTGGCTAAATTCAAAGAAAACATGGAAATGCCTCCCCCTAAGACACTCAGGCAGATTCACAGTCTACATGGAAAGCTTCAATCCACTCGCTGGTTTATAGAACAACTTGCAGATAAGTGTCATCCTTTCGCACATCTCCTACACAAGGATAACAAGTTTAAGTGGGGCTGCCTATGTCAAAAATATTTTGACATATTGAAAGAGTATTTGGCCTCACCTCCAATACTAATGCCACCTATTATGGGAAAAGAACTTCTTTTGTACATATTAGCAACTATAATGGCCCTGGGGGCACTACTAGCACAGATTGATGACAAAGGTAAGGAGCACACAATATACTACATCAGCCACACCCTTGTTGGATATGAACTCAACTACACTCCAATAGAGCGAGCATATCTTGTAGTGGTCTTTAGTACTCAGATGCTTCACCACTACATGCTTAATAACAAAACTAAGTTCATAGCAAAGATAGGTCCCCTCAAGTACTTATTATCTAAGGTTGCCCTTACTGGGTGCACAACTAAATGGGTCATGTTGTTGAGTGAGTTTGACATTGAGTATATAGACATGAAAGAAATAAAAGGACAAATCATCGCAGATCAACTTACTGATGCTCCTCTTCATGGAGACCACCCCCTCATGGCAGATTTTCCTCATGACTCCATATCCATCACACAATCTACACAATGGCAGTTGTATTTTGATGGTTCATGCATTCAACATGGATCAACGACAGGTATCTTACTCATTACCCCTCAAGGCGACTGCATCCCAAAGTCTTACAAAATAGCCTTTGCATGTACAAACAACATCACTGTGTATGAAGCCCTCATCAAAGGACTATGTTTGGCTATTCAATGGAGAATCACTTATTTGCATGTCTATGGGGATTCCCAACTTGTCATCAAACAAGTCAATGATGAGTATCAAACCAAAGATGACAAACTAATTCCCTATCATCGCATGGTGGAATATTTCAAGTAGCATTTCACTTCCATTTAGTTTGAGCAAGTTCCCAGGACAAACAATAGAGCTACCGACACAATGGCCACTATTGGCTCTCTCCTACAAATGTCTGTAAACAGTCATAAATGTGAATTCTTGGTCAAGCATATTTTAGTACCAACATATGATGTCCCTGAATCAGACATGGTATGTGTCCTTATTGGTCCTGATTCCCTATGGTATCAAGAAACCTTCACCTACCTTCGAGACAACACCATTCCCCCTCACCTCACCAAAACCCAACAACAAACATTCATCCGTCGATCTTCTTGCTACACAATCCATGGTGATACTCTATTATGAAGGCACTTCGATGGAACCCTCCTAAGGTGTTTAGACAAAGAGGAGGTTGAATGAGCACTACATGAGGTACACGATGGTATCTGTGGGGCTAACTCAAGAAGCCTCATTTTGGCTAAAAAGCTATTGCACACTAGATACTATTGGCCCACAATGGAACATGATGCCTACCACTATGTGAAGAAATGTATCCCTTGTCAGAAGCATGGTGACAAGATTCATGCGCCTTCTCAGGATCTCTAGCCATTCATAACACCCCGACCCTTCTCTTAGTGGGGGGCTCGATCTCATAGGTAAAATCCACCCATCATCTAATGGCCACAAATTCATAATCACCACTATTGAGTACTTCACAAAATGGTTGGAAGCCATACCAAGCAAACAAATTTCTAAGTTTATCCTGAGCTACTTAATCTGCCACTATGGAATGCCTAAATTTATCATTATAGGCAATGACACACCTTTCAAGAATAAGGACGTCAAAGAGCTATGCCAAAAATTTGCCATCCAACACTACTTCTCCACTCCATACTACTCGCGAGGTAATGGTCAAGCTGATGGATCAAACAAAACTCTCATCAAGATTCTCAAGAAAACAATCAATGAAGTTGGTCGCGATTGGCACTTGCAACTCCATCTTGCCCTTGAGGCTTACTGCACCAACATTCACACACCCACAGGAGAGTAAATAAAAACTGAATCGTCCATCAGTGAAAACGATTTTGTGGCGCTATGGGCAAGTACCTTGGTGAAAACTTGTTTACACACATTAAGGTAAATAATTCAAATCCACCATCTATTTGGACACTCATCATATTCACTTGCATCTCTTCACTCTGCATCCATATCCCTTTCATCCCCTGCTATGCTCACACATATCCATATACCTTTCCTATCATGCAGGTGCTCTTCGCCCTAGTTGTTTAGTCGCATCCTTGCATTAATATTTCATCCCTGCTTCCTCCTCTTGAGATGATGAGCTATACCCTGAACTATGAATAAGGATGGTCCCAATATACTGAGATTTCTCCTATATTCCGAGCGTTTCCCATCAAATTGAGCTTCTTCTTGACTTGCGCGTCAACCAAGCACCCATCCATACTATGCTAATCAAATCTCAACGACAAAATGTTCTTATTTGCATCTTCTCTATTTCTTGTTTGCAGTCCCATTAATCACCTGTGCCCATCAGGAAGCATCCTTCCCATGCCTAGCAATTTATCCAAACCATCGCCCTACTCTTGGCAAGAGATGTTAGTTGCCCATGTGTACATCATTTGCATGATTAGTCTTTTTACTTTGATTTTTATTTTGTGTCCTAGGACTACTCTTATCTAGGGCTACCTTGATCATTGTATATCTCAGCATGTCTTGGGTTGGTGTATATCGAGGCATCTTTGTGGTATGGCATGTTTGATGGTTTCTCTTGTACGATCTTGTAGTCTCACACTTACACATCATCGGTGTTTGCGAACTTATGTGCATTGAGATACCTATTGTTTGAGACTCTAGTCCATGCCTTGGATATTCACAACATCCCGATTCCTATAATTAATGGTGTAGATAATCCTTGGAAATATCCAAACTAGGTTTTCTCTCCACATTTACACAACAATAAATCGTATCCACTCATCTCATTTCATACATTTACCTTGGAGACTCCAACTTATCCATTTCCTGTTTTCATCTGTTCTTGTATCCAGTCTTGTTCATTGTATTATGATCAACACGTCAAAAAAATTGTCCATCTCTATTCTGCATAATTATATCTATTGCATTTTCACCAATCCCATTCATATTATCATTTTAGAATCGCATTTGGTTGCATTGCATATCATGTTAAAATTCATTTTGCATTGCATTCGTTTCATTAGCATATAGTTGCCTTTATCATTAAAATCATTTTACATTGCATTCATTTCATTTTAGAAATTCATTGCCATATAGTTGCATATTACATATATATTAGTAGGTCATTTTGCATTATTGCTTTACGATTCATTACATATCATAGGGTTCGTTTGCATTATTCATTTTACATATTAGGATCATTTTTTCATATCATAATTTTGCATCTCATTTAGGTATGATTTGCATATCATTTTCCTTTCCATCCATTTTCATTAGGATTCACTACAATTCATTTAGGAGACATTTTAGTCCATTATAATAATCCACTTCTTGCTAGTATATTATTTTCACTTACATATCATATTCATATCATTGTAGTTCACATACCATTTGCATATCATATAGATGCATTTTACATATCATTATAGATTCCACAAAATTATCATAATATTATGTGTTAACATTATTCATCATAATGATCACATTCACTTATCATTTTCAGATTGCATCTCATTTCATTATAATGATCACATCACATACACTACATATACATTATACATAAATCATTCACGTCATTCATCATTTTAATTTTTTTTATCATATATACATAGCTCGCATCATGCATCATGCATCCTGCATACACAATAGGTTAGTCATATAACATCACCAAAATCATCATAACATCAAATCACACACATCACATATATAGGCATCATAAATACATCTATCTTACATCCACAACATGTTAGGAACATATCATGTGAAAAACCATAAACATAAGCATAAAAATGTGCATACGTCATATAGCTATACATCCATCTTGCATCACAAACACGTTAGATCATCATCATCATAATCATAATCATCCATCATCATCAATCATCATCATATATCAAAATCCATAATAAAGTCCATCAATAAAGTACATCAAAATGAATCGTCGCCAAAAAATGATGAGCCATATATATATAATGTGTCCAATCATAATACAATGAAAATCTCCCTGAATGGTCAAAATGTCACACAAAATAGGAGCTAGCCAGTGCTCTCCCTATCTCCTGCACTTGGATCAGCCCACCCGTTGGATGGTCTTACTCGACGTGGTCATAGTACCTTCATCCCCACTGACTCATTAGACGCCTGTGACTGTGTCTGTTGCGTTTGTGTCCTCTCTGCAAAATTGGGAGCCCATTGATTGAGAGGGACTGCATTGTGATATAACCCGCGATAGTATTGAGCCTATCGTGAAGATCTCTTTGTTTCTCTATGCACATCCATGACCTCTATAAAAAGTGACATCATCTACCCTAGTGCCAGTGCTCGTCAAGCTAGGTCTCTCTCTCCCTAGAATTGAGTAACATCTGCCTGTGCCCTAGTCAACCTTGCCCTCAATCCCTCCACCTCCGCCTCAAGATCATCTATCTATTGTATCATCTCTCCCCCCTAGGCTGCCTATAGCATATCCGATGTCATTGGAATCCCTCTCTGCAGTCACTACCTCTAGATCCGACCTCAAGGCATCTCCCTCTCTCCTTAGCCTATCCATCTCGACCTATAGACTATCAACTCAGGCCCGTTCCTGCTCTACCCTCCCTCTCTCCTGTGAGAGATCATCGTCTAGGCTAACTGCACAGGCTCTCTCTATGTTCCACTCCAAAATGGCATGTGGTACTTGTTCCTATACATCTTAAGGTTGTGGTTGTGGTTGTGGCTACAACTACACATGTACCTACGATGGCGGTAAGGCTACCGCTGGACCCTGAACTTGTAAAGGAACTTATGCATGTCCCCCTCTCCGCAGTACCCGCCTTGGGACCCTCCTCCTCCTCATCCTCCCTCTCCCGCTCCATCCCCATCTCCCCCCACCACCTCATCTACTAATGGTGCCACCTCATCTACCTCCAAGACCCTTGGCACGATCAGTCGTACTAGTCGATGTGCCTCCCACCACGCAGCATATGCACCTATGCAACGTGGGCCAACAATATTCAATTGCTCATCCCCTGCCACTGTCTTAATTCCATCCAATTGAGTCGGACCTTAAAGGGCCCCATGGCATCTCCCCAAGTGGTCATCTCTCGTGTAATCTATGGGTGAGTCCTCTCCTCACCCACTATATCCTGTTGAACTCCTAACTGCCTCATGACCCTGTGAGGTAAATATTTGTCAATGACATGAATTGTGCAGCCGAATAACCAGCACAATGTCTGTTAAAAGTCTAGCTAGACATCCCTGCTCCACTGCTCGCAGTCTCTGAATGGACACTAGGCAAATTCCATCTCGTCAATAAAGCAACGCCAAAACCACACTGCTCCCACTCTAGTATAATACAACAAACCCCTATACCTACCCACATATGGATGTCGTCGCCTTCACGCCTAAACAACAAGTGGCCGACATATGACAATATGCTCACATGCCCATATGTGAAAAAGTGTGACACACATGTGGATATTGTGATACAACTGCCCCAATATAGTCGCTCCCCAGGCATAGTGAGTCCCATCCTCCATTATGTAGCATAAGCAACCTGACCACCCAATCGAAAATCCATGCCCATTAAGGTCGGGCATCATACTATCGTTGATCACTCCAAAAATGTACAACACCAGTCGAGGAATGTGTCTCTAAGGCTCCATCACATGCTCCAATGGCATGCACCATCTGTCCATGGGGAGGTCCTCTATTTGACACATATGTCGTAAGTACCACTCCCCTCCCTCTAGTCGATACTCGGGGATAACGCCGCAGAATGATACCTTCAAGATCTACCAAACATCAAGCAATGTAATGCTGGCCTCGCTTATTGGTAGATGAAATGAACAAGTCTCACTGTGCCACCTCTCGACTAGAGCTGTCATCATCACAACATGCACTCAAATCCTAGGCCATGTAGAAACAAACTCTGATCCACACCATGCTAGTGTGGCTCACTCATTTGTGTAACTCACTCCATAGCCTCATGGGGAGGCCAATGCTCTCGTCACTGCAAAGGAACAAAATTCTCCTGCATCCATGCAATCGCTCATGTCAGCGCTTTCCTCTATCTGCTCTCCATCTTAACCCTTGGGGCATTCTTCCGAAGTCCCTTGACCTTATTCTAGCATTTCTTTTTCCACCCCCCCTTCCCTAGGCGGAGACGTTGAAACTGCATTTTATGCACCGATCTACAGAGCATTGACAACATTCCATAGTGATTCCCCCCCCTTTCCATGTCCATGGAGACGATCTAGCAATCCATGTCTATGCAAATGATTACTTGTCTATGCAGACGGGAATCGTCTGCACAGGCGGTGATCCCCGAGTAGAGATGTCGATCGCCCTGTTTGCGCAGGCGACGATCCTCGAGCACAAACGTTGATCACCCCGCCTGCACAGGCGGCAATCCTCGAGCATAGACGTCGATCACCCCGTCTGCACAGGCGACGATCCCTGAGCGCAGACATCAATTGAGTGATCGATGTCTGCACCCTACTCCAATCTACCCTTATTTATTGCGCAAAATAAATGTTATTCTACCAAAAAGACAAAGTCAGAGTTAGGGTGCATACCAGTGGGCCGTACTCAGGTGGTTTCTGGTACCTTCGTACCCTCTCAGTGCATGATTCGTGTACTGGGATCCTCGGCATTGTGCTCCTTCGTTCTGCTCTCTCTGGACTCCGTGAATAGTACATGTGACAATGACCCCTCCATGGGCCTCATGTGGCTTATATGGGCCTTTCTTTCACCCTTTTGTCATGCCTTCTTCATTCCCTTCTTGCCTTTTCTCCAAATTTCTTCAGGCTTCTTTTTCTTCATCTTCCTCATCTTTTTCCCATTGTTTTCTTTCTTTTTTGAGATTTTTTTCAAAACATTTCGATTAAATTCTCGATGGGGGCATACCTCACCCGCATCTTCATGCTTGGGCATCTTTCTTCGTCTTTTACCCACCACCAATTTTGCCGCTACGTAAAAGAGGGGCAAAATGTAGACATCTAAAATTAATTAAATTAATATTTAATTAATTTAATTGTGTTGGTCCCTTTCTTCTTAAAATTAATTAAATCAAATTTGATGAATTTTATCACTATAGCTCCTATAATTAATTTATGAAAAATTAATTATTCTCAATTCTTCTAAAGTCATTTCAATCCCCATTATTTCCTCTAAACCTCTATTAGTTAATTAATTCTAACTAACTAAACTAATCATGTGATTCCTACGAATCATCCTTCCTAATCCTATCATCTAACCTAATTAATCCTACTTATCATTTTCTCCAATTTTATATTCCTTCACTCATTCTCTCTCCTCATGTCACATCCTCCTAACTTTCCCACTTGCATCCTAATCCCTCATTAGCCCACCTAATTACTCCTCCTATTAACCCACCTAATCACTCCTCCTAATCACCTTGATTAGGGATGGGTCAATTCTTTGCCATAAATGGCTTTCTTATCTCACCCTCCAAACCTTAAATGCACCAACTTTGCCTCTTCCAAGGAATGTCAAATCTTTGCACATTCTCATGCCTCCTCTCTCCAAGGAATTTTTAATTCCTCTCTCCATTTATTCTCCCCACACAATCTTCTATTTCAGAATTTTTAATTCCTTTGTCCTCCCGCAGGGAATTTTATATTCTTTTTTCTCTTCTCAATGTACTTGGCGAACTCTTCCCTGTGTACTTGAGAAGTGTGGAGACAAGAAATTTCTTTATGGCAAATCTCTTGGATCTCCCACTTAGTCCTCTCAATCTTCCTCCACCTTCTTTCAATCCTAGCCCTTCATTCCCAATCAATCTTGGCTCTCCATTTTGGCCTCCTCCAATCTATAAATTGGAATCTCCACTCCTCACAAATCATTCACCTTTTATGCAATCTTATGCTACTCAATTGAGCTCTAAATCCATCATCATAACCTTATAATGTCAAATTGTTTCCTCATACAATCCATCTCATCCATACTCATCATTTAAATCTATTCCATCTTGTTGTCTAGTGGAGAGCAATTCACATCCCTCATCAAAAGAGCAAATGAAGTGGAGCAATTGGGTGCATCTGCTTCATCAAGCTCAATCGAAGGAAGAAGTAAGAAACTAAGGTATAATGGTCATTTGTTTTGTGTGAATGATTTTATTAGTGTTTTACTTGGTTCATGCAATTGATCATCAGATTAGGATTTTGCCCTCTTCACTCATGGTGTGGATGAATCACTAACTAGGGTTACCGTTGACCAATTGGAGAAGATTGACAATGAATTTGAAAATCTTCAACACTGGATGAGTCAACAATATTCGGAAAGTGAGGCAATCCCTTTGATTGAAGGATTAAAAATAATAGTGCAAAGTGATAAAATTGGTGTTGATTTGTTGTGTAACCTTTTTCATATTGTTGACACTAATATCATGTCAATCAAAATTTGTGCCGAAGTCCTTGGTTACTCTCAACCCACTAGTCAAATCAATCATTCCATTCCTATGCCTACATCCTTGCATAGTGTGCCAACATTTACATCTTCTATCATGACTACGTCCACACAAAATGTTAATCCTACACATGTTAGTCATGGGGGAAATCCTATTAATCAATATTCTTATATCCCTCTTTTCGCGAGTCTTCCATTTGTGTCCCAATCATATCCCATATCCACATATCATAATGTTCCACCTCCTTAATTTTCAACCTCCACCTACATACAACAATGTTAATTCTCCATCACAATCCAATATGTCCAATTCAATCTGTCCACTGAAGCAACCATTAATAATCTTTCCTAAACTATTACATCTTTAAAACAACAATTGGCTTCCATGGCTCAATCCAGGTTTCATGTGCCCACATTTGATGTAGCAAGCCCAATATTTGATGACATTGTTTGTGCTGTCCCTCCTAAACATATGGAAGTTTATGAATTGGAATTGTACAATGGAAAAAGGTGACCCCTTGACTCATGTGAAGATATTTCAAACTTTGAGTAGTGATTTTGCTCATGACCAAAGTCTTATGGCCAAATTGTTCACTGGAACCTTTAGGGATAAAGATTTGCAATGGTATTGTTCATTATCTCCTTATTTTATTACACCATTTCAACAATTGGCTATTGATTTCATTCAATAATTTCACAATAATATTGGTCCTAAGATTACTTTGATTGATTTTATTCATTGTAAGCAAGAAATTAAAGAAAAAGCGACTGATTTTATTTTTAGATATAAACATTTGTATTCTCAAATTGCTTATCCTATGCTTGATCATGATGTTCAAATAATTTTTATTGCTAATTTACAAAAAGACATTAGGGATAAACTTCTATTTTTTGAGTTTACTTCCTTTACGCAATTGTGTGCAGTACTTCATAACTATTTGCGTCAAGTGAGTAATTTGAGTAATCTCCTTGAATGGCACTGGTTGATAAAAATGAGAGTGTTTAACAATCTTTTGTGAAGTTTAAACCTAACAAAGGATACATCAATACTCAAGTGGAAGCCACGACATCAAGTGTGGCCCCTTTATCTATGTCTTTGCATAGTACAATGTCAAGGTTGATAAATCTTAATATGTTGAAAGTTCATCCCATCAAGCATATTGATACATCCAAACCTTGTCTTATCATGATCCCAAAGCCTTTTGCCAACATCACGATCAACTTGATCATGATACTGAGAAGTGTTATACTTTAAGGAGTATGATTCAAGACTTCATCGATAATAATACCATATCTGTAGCTGGTGTGAATAACAAAGGAAACAAATCCATAGCTCCTAATCAAAATCTCCAAATCTTCACCAATCCTTTGCCTTCCCACTCTACTAATGTTGATGAGTTTGAGTCTCTTGCCTTTTCTCCCGATGACCTTGGTGTAAAATCTAATAATATTGACAAACCTACACTTCCTAAAGATTTGTGCATTACCTTTGATCCTAGTGAGACTATTGTTACACTTGATGGCCCATTATGTATCACTGTGAAGATCAAAGACAAACTCTCACAAGGAGTGCTCATTGATCCAGTGTGTATGGTGAATGTGATCATTGAAGAATATCTTTATATTTTATAATTGCATCAAGTAACATATGATAAATCTGATGTTATGGTCAAGGTGTATGATGGTTTATTTTGCCCTACTATTGGTTCTATTACTCTCCCCATGGAGGTTTGTACTAAGTGCTTAGATGTCACTTTTGCCATCATTCCTACATTGAATCAATTTCGTGTGAAGTTGGGACATCCTCGACTCTCTTCCATGAAAGTTATCCCTTCTACCATTCATAAATGCTTAAAATTACCTCATAATGACACTATCATAACAATTAATCATAACCTCCCTCGGGTTGGAAACTGAGGACATTGTCAAGGAAAGCAGTGGTATGGAGATAGACGACTCTAACGGAGAAGACAGCTAGAAGGAAGAGGAACTGGGCAACGAGGAAGAAAGTGGAGATTTCGAGCCTGGTCAAGATAGCCCTATTCCTAGTGATCACCCTGGTAAGGACAATAGCCATCTGATGGAGGAGACGGCTCCCAAGGATAATGAGGAAACTGAAGCTAATTCTGAGAAGGAAACAAACAAATGCTCCGAGAAGAACCTGACTGAGGAAGGGGATAGCAAGGCTAAGGATAGTGCTAGAGAGGGGCTTATCCTGGATAATCTCAAGAAGCTCTCGGAGGCCAGAATGAATTTCGACAGACGGACTTACGAAACCCTGAAAAACCTAGAGAAGCAAGGGATAAATTCGGATAAAAAGAGGGAGGATGAAAACAGAGAGAATACTAACTGGAAGCAGGAAATGGAGAATAAGGTAAAATCGCTGGAAGAGGGAAAAGAAGCGATGAAAAATCTGATGGGAATTATCCCAAGTATCCTCTCTGCTGTCACCAAAAACCTAGAAGACATTGCCAAGGTCTTTGACCATACTCCTAAACCGGTCGTGGACCTTGACCTGGAGGAGGAGACCATCCAGACTGGAAGTGGTGGTGATGCTACCCCAACAGGCGAATCTGCTAAGAGAACCAGGGCCAGTATCAAGAAAGCTGTGGCTGTTGCGGCCAAGGACCCTCCCAACCTCAAAGACAACATCAAAGAGTTGCAAGAAATTAGCAGCACCCTGGCTAAAGCCCTGGATAAAATCTGATTTCTGGACGGCCTGCTGGCTTTTAGGGGCTTTAGTGGGTTCTTCTCGGTTTTTCGCTGGTTTTTTCCTTTTGTTCTGTTTCTCTCTGTTTCTCGTGGCTTTGTTGTTTTAATCATGCTTGTATAGGGTTTCGGGGCCCCTTCAAAACCTGCTTTTTCATTAATCAAAAAACAATTAATCATAACCTTTACCAACCCATGACGAAGTGTGGAAATTTCACCCTTGATTACTTTTGGCCTAAACAAACTTGAGCCTCTTAAGCCTTGGAGTGAGGCCCTTTTTCTATCTTACCAAAAGTGGAAAAGTGAGATGATCATATCTTTGAGTAAGCCTAGAGACCCTATACCTATTCCTCGTCCTCATGATGGACCTAGTATTCTTCTCACACCTTCTATACCTCCTATATATGCCGCAATCCTGCCTCCAATGTCTTACAAAGGAAAGCGATTGGCATCTCCTATTTCTCAACCTAGTAGGGCTTCTCTCATTCCTCCTCCTTTAAAGGAAGACAAGAAGCCTATGTCCATTGATCCTCAACCTTCACAACCTCGAGCTTAAACTAAAAGGAATCATTGTGCAAGAGAACGCTGATGAAGACGTTGTGCTAAGGCTCATGAAATTGATTCCCAAACCATTTCCTACTTGAAGGCACCAAATGTTGACTTGGTGCCATTTGTTCAACCTCCATCTAACTCTAGGGAGGAAGTTCAACCTAAATCACCAAGATTAAAAGTGCTTAAGAAAAATGATGGTTCATGCTCTTTTCATGTTAGAGATCCCATCATCTAGATGACGAAATGGATGATGACGTTGTTCATGCTAACAATGTTGATTCTAATGATTTTGATGATATGTATGAGCTTGTCGATGTTAATCGTGATCTATCTTCACAGTTTTCAAAAGCATTAACCCTAGCTCTTAGTGACAAACAAAGTGACTCATCATTAGAGCATGGTCCTTGTTCAGAACTTGTTGTATATCCATTTGGCATGCTCAAAGTAGCTCCTCCATCTTGTCCACCTTCCCTAAATTATGTTCAACAAGATTGGGAGGCGAATGGTTTGCTTGATTAGCTTCATTTGTGTCGTAGATCCTCTCTTGTATGTTTGCTTGTTTGCAATGTGCTTCTCTTGTGATGTGTTTTTTTTGTCATGTTAGGTTCTCTTTGGATGGCTCTTGACACTCCATTGGTGCAAGGTGATAAAGAGGCTAAATTTGTTGTAACATTCCTCTATTTGTATCTCTATATGTTGTCCCTTGTGTTGTCTACTTGGGGATAATGCAAAGCGTTGAGATCTCTTTTGGTCTCTTCCATGTTGACTCAAAAGACACATGTACTCTTCTTCCATTGCGCTTGTAGTTCCACTAACTTTGGGGGATGAGGTCGATTCGATAAAAATATTCATGATATACAATATTTATCATAAAAGCATACTGACCCCATAGATGGTGGATCTCATATGTGCCTTTTGTTTTGTGACCATTATTCTTTGATTTGTCCTTTCTTCGGGGCATCTCATTGTGGTAATTTGTTTGTCTTTTGATGCATGCTACCTTAAAGCGTTTGCTCTCGATAAGGCGTATGCACTCGCTTTAACGTGATGGCATACACTCTGCTAATGTTACATTTTCTGCACACACCATGACATGTTTCGATACTCAAATTACTTTGTAAACTGAGCCTTTTTTCTTTGTAATTTTGTATTTCTCTTTTTCATGACTCTTAATAAGAAAACCTTACTAGGCTAGTAGTCGTGTTCTCTCTCTTTTCCCGTTTCTTATGATGTCCCTTTTGTCTTGATATTGGAGTAGTAAGATCCTAAAGTCCCTGGGGCTTGGTGTGTCTTGTCTCGTTGATATCTTGATGAATTTTTTTAATTCAGACCTTTGTACTTTACCATGAGTATGCTTAGTCTCGTACTCCCACTAAAGTGGGGGTTACATGTAGCATCCTAAATTGTACTCGATTTCAATTTTGTCCTCACTTAGGCCTCACTTTGGTGCTCTATCATCCAAGGCCTGATTGCAATACTCATTTTGCTCACACCACCCATCTACTTCGCATTTTCATCAATTATCCAACTTAGCCCCCAATTTGGATTTCTAGGACCAATACGTATCCCACCCTGGTCCCAAATCAAGACCAAGATGTACCACACCCTAGTCCTAAATCAGGACTAGGGTGTATACACGCTAGGCCTCTTAAATAGGCCCAAATTGGCCCCCTCTAACGATCATCTTTGATGAGCGGGAAAACTAGCCTTGTGTCGGCTTGTTGCAGAAATTTAATTTGATTTTTGAGAAGCAAGTATAAAAGGAGGTCCGCCCCTCTCATTTTAGACCTAACTAATTCAATTTTCTAATCAATTCAAGAAGGCAAAAGAGATTCTGAATTCAAGTGAGTGAGCAAGAAATCAATCTTTCATCAAGCATTGGAGCACAAGTGAAGTCAAGATTCAAGCATTGAAGATGACATTCATGATCTATGTTTTATGAAGACAACTTACATGAAACCCTAATTCCTTTGTGGAGACAAACAAAACTTTATTGAGGTATATCATTAGTGTTTCAATCATTTTCAACTTTTCCCTCAAAAGGAAAGTATTTTACTGTAGTCTTTCAATTACATTTGTCAATTCAATTTCATGGTTAATTTCAAAACCGGGGTTTGACCTAAGGCAAACCTCTATTCCCAACATATTTCCCCTTCTCTCTATGTGCAAGAACCTGTACAAAGTTGTAATCAGAAGGATTGACAAAATTCATAGAGACGAACATGTTCAGCTTTTGACGATGAGAAATTCGAAGGACCATGGCGAATTGATACTACCCAGTCCCAAAAAATAAGCTCGAACTTTTGGGAACAGAGCTGAAACATATTCTTTTGCTCAAAACCAGATTAGTGGCTCTATACGAAACTTGCAGTTTATTGTTTCTATTAGATTGCTTCAATATTTCACTATCTTGCACTAATCTTTAATCAATTCAATCTAGGGAAGGAGAAAGTCCCGATCAAAATGAGCCTAGAATCTGATCATAATCTCAATCTTTTGAGGCTAGATCCATTAGATTCCCTCTGCTTCCCAATGCAATGGTTAATTAGGTCATTTAGTGTTTTTATTATCTTAAGACCCTAACCCTAATTTTCACCATCAGACTTGATACATTAATTGGATTCTCACATCTCCTCTCCTATGTAAAACAACCTTGAAATACCTCTTATAGTTCTTAAAAATCTCAAATCATATATCAAATGATATATTTAAATTGAATTATTTAAATTCTCAAATAGGATTCCTTAAATATAGGATGAAATTATATGATATAGTTTTGTGTGGTTACAACTTTTTAATTAAAGTAGGTGATAGCTTAATTAATTAAATAATATGTATAGTAATCTATTCATCAACAATCAATTCAAATGATTAAATGTGCAATAGGGTAAATGATCACTATCAATAAAGTAATTTTGATTAATTTATTTAATAAAATGCAGATATAATTTTTTATTAATTACGAGTTAAATAATTATAATTCTAAATCTCGGAAATAGTGAGTTGGATATTATTCTTCACATTGCACTCTAGCATGAAGTATGAAATGGTCATGGGAGAGCATGTCTAATTTGCAGAAGAGGCAAGGTGTAGTCATGGACTTTAATTGTATGCTTCCTATGCATTTGCTACAATAGAGAATGCATATTTCATAATACACTTTTGCATTTGCTATAAGAAATGGTTGTCAACATATTTTGATATTAAATATGCAAGTACTTTGTTCTTCTTACTAAAGATGATAAATATTTGAAATATAAAAACTTTATAGAATCAATTGATTCACCAACCCTAGTAATGGATCAAGATGCAAAGCAGTTTCCAATGACAAAGTGAGTTGGCATAGTAGCAGAGGGGGGCAAGGGCATAAACCCATCTAGCATACCTTCTTGTTCAATATCCTACTATAGCACCTCCTCCAAGTCTATCCACTTGTCGAGGTGTTGGTGAAAAAGATAGCAACATCATATATATCAATTTAGAAAATGGTCAATGGCTCCATGCCTTACCTCAATTCAATCAAAGCAATGCTACTCTCAATTTGTTTATAGACCAAAGAACAAAATTGCCTTGCCAACATTTGGCAAGAGCTTCACCACAATGCAACCTTGTTTTTATGTAAGTTTTTGATATTTTGGTTAGTAGAAATCTTTTTTCATATATAATATTTTCTTATATATTTATTCATATATCAACATTCATCATTCACATAATACATTTAAAGTTCACCTATAGCTTCCTTTTTAGATAACCAAATTCAATTATTTAATACCCTTCTATACATGCATTCATATTCTTATTTTTTATTCTTTCATTCTTATCTATATATTTATATTACAATTTTATAATTATATTTTGACAATATTTTTTATCTTTTAATTATGAATATTTAGCCATCTTTGTCTCTTGAACCATGTGATTCATTTTCTCTCCTTCCTGCATCTCTTTTAAGTTGGTCCACAACTTAATATCCATCATCATTCCTTTGGTTCTCTATAGATCTTACTGATGTATCACAAAGTATGATCCAAAATGTTTATTCAAAAAGTAGAACACAATTTAAACAAGCAACATTATCTAGAATGTGAATTGTGATAAAGGACTACTTCTACATAATTTATGTTTTTAGTATATGCTTTTCCTACAAGCTAGCATTCAACTCTACCCTACAATCCTAATATATATCATACATTCAAAACACACCAACACAAAATGTTTATCTCTACTCTTGCACAATTGCTTTCAATTCTAGTGCATAGCTATCCTAATCTATTCTTGGTACATGATTAATTCAATATATGATAAGAAATTTCTACTGCCAACATTATTAAATCCACACTTTTTAATACCAACAGAGCTCACTCAATTGCTTATAAGATCTCAACTTTGACACAACATAAAAAAACAATAGACATAAACTTGCAATACGCTTGTAAGTGGACATTCAATCCCAATCAAACATTCAACCCTTGATAGAAAGAATGCCTTTTCCCACCACTTAAATATTTATGTTTTTCCACAAATATATTTATTGGATTCAAGAGTCAAAAACCAAAAAAAGTGATAAAATTCCAATTTGAGAGTTCTTGTCTAAGCTAAACAAACCAGTAGCTTTATAACCCATAGGGGAAATTGGTAACTCTACGTGTACCCACAAAGATAAAAGCATGTAGTCCTGTACCCCTTTGATTTACTAGTACAATCAACATCCCCACAAGATGCCACAATCTCAACACATCTGAAAGGAAAGAATCAGCAATGCTCAAACCCTTCAAAACTATAGTGGGCCCCACAAATACACCACAAGAATACCTCAATTAAAACTCAAGCTCGACCCTACAATTAAGTAGATACTAAAATATATTGCATTTCTTCCTTTTTGGAGCAATATAGACTTAAAAAAAGCATAAGTTGTGTGAAAAAATCCAAGCTCAATACCCCAATCAATCAAATTTCAAAACACTATGAATCTATTTTTTTCCAACCTTAAATGGTAAAAACCAACTAGCAATCACAATGTCCCTTCTCAAAAACCTAGGTGTACAAGCATGACATGCCTACTCATATTGCCACATCACCGTGAGCCACTTTACTCATGGATTCCATCTAATATATAAACCAAATGACATAAAACATCAAATCAATTTATACAACAAAGCAATCATATGTCAAGAAGCCATTAACTTGGTGCAAGGCTACATCCAAATACAACTTCACAATAAATTGAGCTTAATCAGATGGGGTCACAAATTCCTAAGAGGCCCCCATACTTTAGATCAACACAACCTAGACCTATGTTTGCCACAATATTAGATTTAAACATACAAGAGATCAAGAAAGTACATCAAACATCTTCAGCACCTTTAAATCATTATCTCCTCCCATGTAGACCATGTTGCAAGGATGGGCCACTTGGCAATTGCAAGCACTGTCCTAGGAAAAGATCCATTTCCTTAACCAACAACACCAACACCTCATGCTAATGTGACCCAAGCTATTCCATAGTTTATCAGCAAATTGAACCCTGTAGGTTTTTGGTGGGGGCTAATGTTGTTCCCTTTCTTTTGATTGGTTGGGCCAATTCTCTTTTGTGTTTTGTTTCTTTGAGTGGTCTTTCAAGTTTATCTTTCGGTTCGGGTTGCAGGTCCTTCTAAAACCTGTCTTGTAAAGGGTTTCTGGTCACTTAAAAACTTGTTTTTCCTTAATCAAAAACATAACATTAGAGGCAAACGAACACAAGTTAGAACCAAAAGCTTCCAATATTCACCATAGTGTAGCACCACCTCCTAGAATAACACTACTTAACTAATACCTTCTTGCACTAAGCATGTCATCCATGCAATCCAATAAACATTACAATGAACAACTAGTTAATACTAGGCCTTTAGATCCACAATAGTAGACATCTAGCAAAAAGCAACCTTTGAACTTAATCATTTGACTTCTACATATTCAACTCATCAAATATTCATACCACAAGCACTTGGATAAGGAATAAAGATCTGACCTCAAACCTCCTAAAAGGTGGAATATGCCCCTTGCCCAGACGAATACTACACACATTAAAAGTGTCATTAAATTTGCATGCAATCAAATTATACATATTTGGGACTAGGTTGTGGCCTTGCTGCCATCAATTGTAATAATGCAATCATTCTTCGTGGTGCCCATTGCTATTTAGCAAATCCTATACTTCTTACCAAGCACTGCTGCTTACAGCACAACCTTTTTCTTGA
This sequence comes from Cryptomeria japonica, assembly GCF_030272615.1. Taxonomy (NCBI): domain Eukaryota; kingdom Viridiplantae; phylum Streptophyta; class Pinopsida; order Cupressales; family Cupressaceae; genus Cryptomeria; species Cryptomeria japonica. The sequence goes on from NC_081414.1 coordinate 24,764,789, forward strand.
TGCAACAACTCCATTTGAGACCCCACTTAGTCAAATTATACCACCAAATCATTGTTGAAACTTGAAACAACTGTAGAGCTCTGCCCCTTAACTACCAATCTCATGCCATATCTTAGATAGCTTATTTTGATATGTAGTCTATAGATCATTACTTCTTCCTAAGCCATCACATTCTAATCTTATAATTTTTGTATATTGTGTACTTTTGTATATTCCATGTAATTTATGTTCCTAATGAGTATGATTTGTTGTTTGTGAGATTTTGTACTTTAATTTTACATGGTATTGCAGCTTCGAACTTCAAACCTCCCAATTTTTTTGTCATTTGTGAACACATGCTGCATGAGAAGGATCGATGCTCTATGGCAAAAAAATACTAAGTGAAATTATACAATGGTATGCCACCACATCGGCAATTAGCGGACCTTGAGAGATAGTTTTGTGCAAATATATGTTTTTGATGATAACCTCAACCAAAATTCTCAAACACAATTATTATCTGAAAGGCTAACACATGCACAGCTACAATGGAACATTTAAGCTAGAAAACTTTAAAGATGTATTTTTATTATTCTATCATTTTACAACCTTATTTGTTTAACACTAAATTGATGTTCCTACTTGGTGAAAGAATGCTAAGGAAGATCACTTGACCATTGAGGTTCCTCCTTTTGAGGCTTGCTCTTCCCAAGATCTTGATGAGAATCCTGCTTCAGATGTGGCTTTGTCGTGCTCGGAAGTCCCTATTGTGGTTCCTTTGCTTCATGTTCAACTTAGCCCACCTCAAGTGCTTACTTAGGCCTCCTACTTCATGTCCGACTCAGCTCACTTTAAGTGCTTCCTCACAGCTTCTACCACCTCATGTGGTCAATGATTTGTCTTCCGCCCCATCATCTTGTCTCCCCTTCTGTTGTGTCAATCCCCCAGCAGAAGGATCGCCTCTTGTTTCCCATTGTAATGGGGCCTTGGACGATAGCATTGCTTAGACTATAGTTCATACGAGGAAAGGTCCCTCTCCTTGCCCCTTACTCTTTCAAGTGTTGTGAAATAGAGTTATGTTGCTTAGGATCAGGACCATTGTCTCCCACCGGTTCCTTGCTCCAATCAAAATCTTTCTTTTTTCCCAGTCTCACTTCTCATGAGATTCACCTTTTGTGCAGTAATGGCTGACTTGTAATGAGTCCAGGCCCTTCCCATGCTTATCTAATCAAAATATTAAATGGTTGTTCTTCCTATTATCATAGTTAACAATTGCATGCATCGTCTGCGTATGAGACCTGGGTAACTAATGGGGTCAACATTCCAGAATTTTTGGTGTCTATATTGCTAGTTTCATTGACATGTTAGACTTTTATAAATGAGCATTTGTTCACATGCTAAAACTATTTCTTTAGTATCCCAGTTATTGCTGCATGTTTTTCCCCCCTCGCCATATGCCACAGGTTGCATACAACAACAATTTGACATAGACAATAAAGGTTTAGCTGAAATGTTATATAATTGATGACAATAAATATATTAAACCCTTCAAACATTTTTTGGTTTTGGTTTGATGCCAATTTTATGTGTTATAGCCACTGACAATTCAGTCAGGGATTCCAAGATGTTATATTCAACATTTTTTTTAAATTCCAGCAAGGACTCCGAAATATGATATGGATTCTGTCATATTCTTCAACAAATTAGGCAAGTATTCCAAGCTGTTAAATGGAACATTTTTCCATATCCGTCACAATGAAATGTTTTAAGTAATTTGGATAACAAAGTGACTGCAAGAAAACAACCCTATTAGAAGTGAGATAATTCGTGACAGTTAGCAACCTTCCTTGTGAGTTACTTGTTCCAACTCGTATCACAAGTCCCTTGGCATCAATCAGTTTTATTAAGTAGGGATGCAAATAAGTACACCATCAGTATCTAGATTGCTTCCTGTGTGAAGTGCCCCATAACATAAACGGGGCACTGAACAAGACACCATAAGCAATACAAAAAGGGATGCTAATATGAAAGCAAATTAGCCATTTTAGTATCCTTTTATCTGGGATGTTAAGAAGTTTGAAATATCCAGATTTGAATATGGCTTTGGCATTATGCTAAAGCACAAGAGGCACAAGAAGGGGCATTAGTTAAGTGAACTTTTCATTTCTTTCCTGTGAATATTAACTCAAAAAATCAACTACCAAATGAATCGATTTGTCCCATATTTGGTGCTCACCCAAATTTACCTTAGAACAAAAAGAAAAGAGTTTTCCTAAGAATAGGATGGCAAGAACAATCATCCCCGAAAAAGATGTTTGTGGAAAAGTTCCTAGACTTTAACTGGATCCTCGTGCTCCTTGGCTGCCGGTAGTTTGGGTTCTGGATCCTCATGCTCTTTGGCTGCCAGCAGTTTGGGTTGATTATACGAGGTTGCTGACAGTTTTTCTCCACCCAAAAGTCTCCTTTCCCAGCGATGCCGTCTTAGTAATATTTTCTCAGCTCTGTAGAATTTTTTTGCAGGTAGAATTTCTGTAACAACTTTTTTGTCCAGCTTCTTTTGTTGTCTCTCAAGTGATTGACGTGCAGCTTTCTCCTGTTCTGGTGAATAGAAATAAATGCCAGATCTGTATTGCGAACCCAAAAAATATCCCTGCAAAAATATTTTAAGCATTAGATTAAAAAAACCTATTCCTTCCCATGAAAATCCAATACTGCTGTGATTTGTCCTAAAAAAGAGCAAGAATTTTTTTTTTCAATCTTAACACTTGTTGCCCAAGAACTATGTTCTTGAAGCTATGGTGTGAAGGTTGACAAAGTTCATCAATGTGTATAAGATAAGCTGAAAATTTGAAAGGCTTTCCATGCACATGCACATGCCGATGCCATATATTCAACAAAGTATTTATTTTATGGAAGATGTGAAGAAGAGAACTTTAATTCTACAGAGGAAATTCAAGGAATGTAAATCCTCTAAAATATGTATTGAACTCAAATTCATTTAGAGTTTACACTTAGTTTTTCATATCTGATATGTATTTAACTCAGACTTTGATTTATATATAATGGAAATCAGTAATATGTTCTACAAATTCAGTGTATATATGTGTTTTTCAAGAATATTTAAGAACTATATATTTTCAAATATTCTATAAATTTGCTTTGTTTTTGCCATTTTTCCCCATTTTTTGCAGTCCCGAGTTTTCAAAAATTTTGGGTCAAAAGAGTTATTGTCAAGTAAGAGATTTTCATCTTTGATATATATATATATATATATGTGTGTGTGTGGAAGCTTGACAGGATAATTTGATAGGGTGCCCTAGAGATCCTCCATCCTAGGCCCAAGGGCAAACTTTGTCCCCCTTGGCCTCATGTGGCCCGTGCCAAAATGAGGTGCCTAGTGAGGTGTCCTATCACCGTTCCCCTCAATCTTATCGCTTATATCCCACTTCCTATGATTGAAAATCACACATTCACCATGATAGAGATCATGAGGGTGGTTTACCACATGGTGTCTAGAAAGTCCACCCTTCACAGACCCAAAGGCAGTACCCTTCATACTCCTTTGGCCTCATGGGACTCCCCAGTCATATACCCTGAGGTGGCGTGTCTGGAAGGGACCCCAACACCATTCCCCTACTAATAACCTCCCCCCCTTCCGATCATGGCTACAGCGCATTCAGATTATAAGTAAACATATACAAATCTCAGTCAATTTACAAAATATCCATGATCAGATCCATGCTCAGAAAATGTATATGTTGAAATAATAGCTAGTTCGGATCAAATATAAGTATTACTTGTATTGGGCTGGACCCAAACACATTATGTAACTTGTAACCATTAAGGATGTTGATATTTGTAGCTAGGTCGGATCCCTTCTAGGGCCGACTTAGCACACTTAGCATGTGTATGGCCCTGTCGGCCTTAGCCATGTTTGCTATCACATTTTGTTACATAAATTCTTGTTTAGGTCTGGCCCTATTTGGGCGGTTTATGTAACTTGCAAATATGAAAATTGGGTGTGACCTATAATGTAACTAGTGGATAGGTCAAGTCCTATATTGAATGTAACCCTATTTGGGCGGTTTATGTAACTTGCAAATATGAAAATTGGGTGTGACCTATAATGTAACTAGTGGATAGGTCAAGTCCTATATTGAATGTAACTTGTATTGAGGTAACTTGTAGCGTGTAGGGCTGACCCTATATTGGGCGCCTAAACTAAAGCATTAAATTGCTCCTTGTTGTAAGCCGACCTATGATGAATTGGGAGGCTAAGTCTCATATATATACAAAGTGTGAATCATTGTATCAATATACAATTCAGCGAACAATATACACACAGCGAATATATTCTATAATCAGCAGCAGTGATCACCGAACTATCTTTTGGAAGACAGCGAACTGATCTTGAAGGCAGCAAATCATACTTTTGTGACTGCGAACTGTTCTTAGAGGCAGCGAATCATACTTTTGTGACTGCGAACTGTTCTTAGAGGCAGTGAATCATACTTTTGTGACTGCGAACTATTCTTACAGGCAGCGAACATCATCCTAAGGCTGCGATATATCATTGAAGGTAGAGCGAACTTCATCTCAGAGTCTGCAGCCCTTCTTGTGACAGCGAATATCATATCTATTGCAGATAAGTTCATCTTTGTATATTTGCCCTAGGTTGAAGACATTATATTACTGTGCATATCTTGCTGATTGCTTGAAGTGTTGAAGCTCATTGTAAAGATACTGACTAATTATTGCATGATAAGATCTGAGATTTATAGCTAGGTTTTTCACCTCCAAGAGGGAGGTTTTCCCAGGGTAGTTTGGTGTTCCTAAGTGTTCATTATTTTGATTTTATGTCATTGCTGTCATCTGTGTGATCCTAATTTATCAGTCTGATCCTAAAATTAACAGTATAAACAGTATTATCAGCAACATATAACTTGTCATAAATATGCAGCAGAAGATATATAATGACATTATGCGATTCTGAATTAAAGGTAAGCAGCAGTGTGTTAATCTGGAAAATGCAGATATAAACATGATTACTATGTATCGTACCACCAAACAGAATGTGTAATCACACAACTGGGAGTTAATATCGCTGTAGCTTTTCCAGTCTAACCTCCGATGCCTTCCTTGATGCTAACACTTTCCCCTTTATACCCCCTTCATGGGATAGGTAGGGTAGCGTCTCCTCACTAGGGGTGGAATTGTTTTGGACTAATGCGCCCTTTCCATTCCTGATCACTCCTTTTAATTACTTTAAATAGGATTAGTTATCCTTGATCGATGTGAGGAAGACACAAAAGATCTTCTCGAGAGGTGCTAATGAATATATGTTGGATGAAATGGAACGATCCATATATGATGTGCTGTCCATTAAGAAGAGATCCACAATCTACATGGTGCGCTGTCTGCTGTGAAGAAAGTCCACAATATACGTGATGCGCTGTTTGCTGTGAAGAAAGTCCAAAAGTCCACAATATACATGATGCGCATGTCCACTATGAAGAGGATCCACGATCTATCTGGTCGCAAATTTGGGGGCATGACACCAATGACATGCTTCCAAGAGTGTTGTCTAGCAAGACCGCTGTGAAGATTTGGAAAGGATATTATGAAGGATGCAAGTGGTTTCATAAGGTTGTCTTGAGGACAAGATAACTTTTTAGGCATTGGGAGAGTTGGTAGGATATAAAGGGTTCTGAGGCACTGCAAATGTAATTTGTGTCATTTCTAGAGTCCTAGACCCATATATCCATTATATACCATTTAAATAGCCTTAAAACACCTCTAATATGCCTAAATAAGCTATAAAAGTGTAAAATATCATAGGAGAAAATGTAAATTCGTGGAAATGAGATAATTAAGTGTGATTGTGAAAGGATATGATGGAAATGCATTATGAAAAGGCATTAAGAGGCTATATAATGAAGGGAAAAGTGGAAGATAAGAATGTGGAATTATGTTAAATCATATATAAATAAAATATTTGTGAGAATAATGAAGAGGATAAGTGTTACCAAAGCATGAGGAATTGATTATAAGACATGTATAATCCATTAAAGTAAATTGATATATGAATTTATATGTATGGTGGAAATATGAGTGTATATAATTTATTATAATTGAGTTTATACTTATTGCATATCTAGTTCTCCCTTTTTATTGCATCACATTGAGGTTTACTGCATATAATAGAATATTAATCTTAGACAACAGCCAAGGTTTTTCTGTCAACAACATTCTAGGCATGAGGATGTGTCAAAAAAATGTTGAGGACACATCCCCAAGGAACATGGTAAATTTCTTCCCTTGTGGTGTCACTATGAGATCTATTTCTCATAGCATGAGTGAGAAAGAGGATCAAAAAGAGCCTATTGGGGTTCAGTCACAAACTTCGAGTACAAATGTGTGGGGGTGAGGCAGCTAATTCTATTGGCAATGCTAATTTTAAGTGCTTTTCCAAATTATTAGAGGATTTTGCCAAAGATCACTTTAGTAAGAAGTCACCTTTAAGAGAATTTGCAACTAGATTGCAAGGAAAACTTGGGGCAAAGGGTGGCACTGGGCCATGGAGATGTCATTTCTGTAAACTAGAATTTCAAGGTGGCATCACAAGAGTTAATTGCACACCTTTATGTCACAAGCAATGGTGTAAGAGTATGTAAGGGATTGTCACTTGAAAAAAATCAAAATATATAGAGTGTACGGTTATGTTGATGACCAAAGTCTTTACCTGCTGCTTTGCCATTGAGGGCTCCAAATCCTACTAGTAATAGAATTGCCCCAAATCACAAGTTTCAACTTGTTCTACATCTACTTTTCCATCTAGTTCAAGGCAATTGCACAAAGCAGAGCAAATATAGAATCATAATTAGTGATATTGCAAACACAATGTTAAACTTATTCAATGTGCAATATTTATACGAGGCAAATGATGCCATTGGCAAATAATTATTTGCAAATAGCATTCCATTCTATGTGGCTCACTCTCCTTATTTTAAGGAAGTTGTAGCAAAAATAATCAAAGTAGGACCATCATGTGTGCCACCCAAGAAGAGAAAATTGAGGACAACAATTTTGGATAAGAACCATTACAAAACTAAAATTCTAATGGAAAAATGAAAGCTACCTAGGTCACTTGTGGATGCAACATTATAATGGATGTACGGATGGATATGAGGCATTGTCTACTCACCAACATTCTGATCACATGTATAAAAAGCCCTTACTTCCCTAGGGCTATTAATTGTTTAGAGCACCACAAGGATGTTGATTTCCAATTCCAAATCCGTACAGATGCTATTGAGGAGGTTGAGCTAGAGAATGTGGTGCAAGAAGTGATAGATGCAGCATATGTATGCAAAACTACAAGGATATTGACTGACACAACCTACAAGCATATTTGATGGAATTTTTGTTGTGTGAATGACATGAATAAAGCCCTCAAGCCCACAAAGAAAGCCAACTGGATCAAATAAGTGGTTAATGATACTAGTGATATGCACACGTTTATCTACAACGACCATACTTCACTTACGCTATTAAGGACCCCCTATAAGGAGTTTTTAAAATCTAGAGAGATTAGATATGCATCATACTTCATCTCTTGGTGAGGATGTTTGAGTTGCAAGTGGCATTGCAACTACTGGTCATAAACAACAAAGTGGAATCAATGGCCCAACTCTAAGTCAACGTAGGGAACAAGAATGAAAGATGTGGTGAAGAGTGACACCTTTTGGGCTATTGAGAGATACATTGTTGACAGCATTACTCCAATGTTCAAAGTTATTAGATATAGTGATACAAATGCACCTAGCCTTGGAGAGGTGTATGAGTGCACTGGTCGTTTGCTTAGCCAAATGAAGGCCTTTATACAAGAGAAAGATCCCACATTAGAGTTCTACAATCAACAAATTCAACCAATCATTCATCACCTACGGAAGAAGCCCAACACTCCCTTGCATGTGGCTGCCTATGCATTGAAAACAAAGTGGTATTTGCAAATACTAAGCAAAATTACTCCTATATAAGATTCTAAGGTTAAGGCATGGTTCATGAAGACCATTCAAAATATGTATGATTCTACATAAGCCAACATCATTTGTACTAAGTGGACAAAATTTGCCACTCTTAGGTGACATTTAGAAGAGGCCTAGATGAATAGAGAGAATATAGCATAAGAGGATCCAAATCTATTTGGACTATAAATGGGCCTAATTATTTGACAACCACATTAGCTATTCATTTGTTGTTCTAGGTTTCTAGTTCTATTGCTAAGAGAAACTAGTCTACTTATAGTTTCATCCACTATTAAGAGAAACCGACTTACCACTAGGGGGACAAAGAAGCTTGTAGATGTACACAACACCTTGTATCTCATCAACCATAGCACACTTATGTACAAGGAGAGCCCAAGAGCCCAATGGAAAGTGGAGCCTGATAAGCCAACACAAGTTGATGAAGATATATAGCACAAATAGGGTTGGTTGCTCTTAATTTGGAAGATCTTGAGCTTGAGGAGTCTAACTGAGTGATGAGGAGTTTGGCATAGACTTTGGGGATGAATGATGGTTTGAGGCATTGGGACATTGGCCAATTGTATTTTTAAATGTAATCATCATTTTTAAATATCATATAAATATGTAGATATTCAGCACTCTCATTATTCATTGAATGTACTATCAAATATGTTTGAGTATTTCAAAGTTTCAATTGTTATTCCTTGAATATTTCTTATAACTTTTTTTTGAGTGCTATATATGTTTGCGCCTCCATCCCCTCACCATCCCCAAATCTACACCATTGGTCGCTTCATCTCAAAGACTCACCCCAACCAACCCTTGTCTCAAGACTCCATGTCAAAATGTCATTAAACAATAAATTATGCACAAGCTCAAGACACAAGAATTTTCTTTTTGCTTTTCTTATTGAAAGTCACACGAAATGTAGAAGCAAAGGATTCACAAAAAAGTGAATCCTTATTCTTCAACCTTCATCAAATAAGATTTTGATTTTGTTTTCTTACTTTAAATTTCATGAAACATAGAAGCAAAGGATACCGTAAGAACCTCAAAGGCCCTCAACTCTGACAACTGTAGTTTAGTTGACCATGTTGCGTTTTAAGTTTGTACTTTGCAAATTTTGAACAGCAAGTATACTCTAACTATTACAAGCTCAAAAAACAACTATAGAGAAACGCTAGAAATCAATAATAATTCAGTGGTAGCCTGATCAAACCCTTATTACATTTATTCAACCTTAATCTACCCTCAATACATGAACAAACATTATTATATAGGAACTGAAAAATACCATGAAATTCTAGAAACCCTTATTCCTTCCTTGCTGTCACACACAGTCCATAATGACAGCCTGCTGTAACTTACTCCAGACTGACCTGTACAGCTAACATGATGGCTCAATAGATGATTCCAGGCTAAGCGCACCTCCAGCTATTTTTATAATATTTTTTGATTCCTCCAACATGCAAATCGCAGACCCTTAGGTGATTGGCGCTACTTCCCAGGCAGCCGTACAGCCACCAATAAATATCTCCTTTGGGTACCTCTGTTTCCCTGTTTGCTGCTGCAACAAAATACTGAAGAATAACGATGCCTCCCTGACTAATAAGCACAAACTTGGTCCCTGAATGAAACCAACTGGAAGAGCAAGATCAACTGATATTTCACAGCCTCTGATGTTGTTGCACAAGAATCCCACGTTTTCTTGTACCGATACCTCTAATCACTGCAGAAGAATCTTCTGCTGAAACCCTTGGCCAAAACTCCTCTCAGAGCTCCCAACAAAATATCACAACTTAACATAATGAAAAGAAGAACAAAAATCTTCTTTTATCTCCTCCTCTTAGGTTTGGCGCGATTTTCAAGAAATGTACGATTTTGGCATTAAATGAAATTCTTAACTTTTATTATTTATTTTTGACTATTGAAGTATAAAAAATAAATCACTTTCAATTTAATATAAAAATTGGCCCCATCTGATGAGAAATAGACCCTCACTTAAGTTGTAACTTTAAAGTGACTTCTAAAACATTAAAACATTAAAGTTCTTCATTTAATATTTAATTAAAGTAATTAAATATTAATATCTCTCTAAGTATCCATCAGAATTGCCTGCCGTCAGAACTGGAGACTGCCAAACCATACTCTGCCCCTGCCCAACCCACTGGCTATAAATAGCAAGACTGCTAAAAATAGAAAGTATCTCAACCGGAGTCCTGGAGACCCCAAACAAAAGCCAGTCCTGGAGTGCTTACTCTAAAGATGAAGAACAAACTCCGAAGGACCCTCTAACCAACCTCATCAGCCTACGAGGGTCAGTGATAGGCTAATCTACTCAGCTGCCATATGTCAACTAGAAGGGGACATCACAAATACACAAAAGATGAAATTCTAATGTGACTTACAAATTTTAATTTTTAACCAAATATTGATGCAAATTTGCAAAGAAAAATGCTTATAGGTATTATAACATACAAATTTGAACACCTAAATATTGCTGTTTTAAAAATTTTAAAGAAAAATTGGGCATTTGTAAAGCTACAAACTAAATTGTATAGCAACATGCATCACTTGGGCCTAAATTAGTCAACTAAAATTAGTATTACTAAATTGTACAAAAAATTTTAAAAAAAGAAACTATCATAAAGGGCAAAAGATTACCTAGAGGCTTGAAGAATGCATTGATTCAGCATTTGATAAGTTTTCGCACTTGCTCTTACTCTCACTCTTGCGAATGTCCTCAATTGCAATCTTTCTCACTTTTGCAAGCTTGCACCTTTCAACCTTGCTGTTGAAACTTGGGAATGATTTGAAATGAGGCTTAGATGCATATTTAAAAGTTTTTTTGCGACTATTTAATGTTTAGGTGAGGCTCATTGACCAATAGGATTAGGGTTTGTGCCATGAAGATCCAAAAAACTTTTTGATTTTTTCTTAAATTTGACTTTTTCATTGATCTATCCCAGGGGATGCTGTAATTTCCCTTTTTTTGAAATTAAGCCAAGTTGAAAACCAAAACACCCATCATACATTTTCTGTGGATTTTGGGAAGTTTGCAGTAAGGATATTTGATTGAAATTATAATAAAGGCGGCCTCAAGTAAAGTTAAAATATAAAATATAAGGCCTCTTATGATTAAAGTATATTTTAATTTAAATAATTCCTCTCAAATGTCAATCAAAGGTCACGAAGGAAATTTGAAAAGTTATGTCTTTTGGAGGAAAATTCTATTTAATAGAGGCCAAGCAAGGAGTAGGGTATATATTTGATGAACCATTTTTGCTTTCTGACCTCTAGTCCTTATTAAAAGCATTGGACTTTGTTTCAATTAACCTGAGAACAAAAGCCCTCTAGGTCTAAAATTGTAGGACAAAAACCCACAATTTCTTTAGAGTGATTTCATACAGAAGTCACAATTGGGCTGAATTACTGAAATTTCAGATTTTGCTTTGTGTGAGATTTATCTAATTATTTTGAAAAGTAAATGAGAAATTGATTTGTATTTTTAAAAAATCATTTTTTTTCTAATGGCTGTTTACTTTGCAAAGCATAAGCCAAACCAATGAGCCTTGTACGTATCACTTGATGAAAGTGATCCACTGTTTATCGCTTGCCTAACCTTTAATCATCTTGCAAGTCTCAAAGGAAACCATGCCATACAGTTTCAGAATTCCTAGTTTTCTTATGTCTGATCGCTGCCAAAGAAGGAGATTTTCCACTGATATAAGGGGGTATAATAGTAAGTTTGAAGGTTGAAGTTTATATGAGGATTCATTGATGCAAGCTATATGATTTAATTGAGATTTCTGTTTGTTGTTGCAGTCTGCCTATGATCTTACAGTTTATAAAATTCATCTTACATTCTACAATCTGCCATACACTATCAGAAGGAAGTTGCAGGCTTTCAGAGGTTTCTTTGACAGCCAGTCCATGTGAGTATCAGCTATACTATTTCTACTTAGTGAATAGTGTCTGAAATAACAATACGAAGAGGCAAGAATCAATGTGTAACAACAATATTTAAAGCAGAGTTTGCTCCATCCATTTCCATTATCCAGCTGGATTTATTTCGGCTATACCCTGTAAGGATTTCATATTGATAAAAACATTATAACCTTCCTGTGCAAATTCATTAGCTAGGGTTTGATATATATCATTCATATCCCAACAAATAAAGAAAAAATGTAGAGGGGATATTACAGATGCCAAGGACTCACAGGTGGGTTCAGGAGATGCCTAGGAGGTCCCCTGAATGTCTCGAGGATGTCCTGGAGTCTCAGAGACGTCCCCAAACCAGGGGGATGTCCCAGTTATGTGGCGGTAGAAATAGGAGGGTGGTAGGGCATGTCCTCCATGGAACAAGGATAATAAAAGCCAAAGAAAGGAAATCTCTATCTTATGCCCTAAATACATCAGATTTAAATCTGATGTCAGATTATGTTTTGTATCTGCTTCTATACTTGTCAAAAGCTCTTGACTATTTTCGATGTGAGTTCTTTGTCTCCAACATTTGGAGATTGAGTTACCTCACTCGTCCTCGGGGAAATGAAATATAATGAGGAATCATTAGTTTCCTTAAGGCATAATAATGATACTCGAGTTTAATTTGCCTGTCTTGGGCTTGAGCTCGGCGAACATTCCCCCAAAACTAGCCATTTCTTATAAAATTGAATCCTCTGTGCTGCAAACCCAGTCTTTTTATATTTTTTTCCTTGTGGGTAAAATAGTTTTCCAGCTTCAAAAAAATCCTTTAATTTCGAGATGTTCTATTATTTAGTGGAGAGTCTCCTCGAGTCGGTGGGACGGGCTGGGGCTCCCTAGGCTCAGGGCTGCGGCAAGTTTTCCCATGTTTAAAAGCATATTTATTTAAAAACCCGCACAGAATAACCAGAAGAGCTTTGCCAAATATGTAATCTTGCAGAAATCTTTCATCTAAAAGCACTTATACATCCCCAATCCCACGCCCTTGCCACACCAGCACTTCCAGCAAAACCCCCTAATAACAGATATCCAGGTTATATCATACATATCAATATAAATTAAAACGGTTAGTATTTAGAGATACCTGGCGATTCTTCTGGGTAGGATCGTGGCATTCCCAAAAGATGTCCAAAAGCTGGTCGTAAGAAACTTGCGTAGGGTCGTACTGAATCCGCACGACCTCAGCGTGGCCGGTGTTTCCTCCTCTAACTAAATCACATCTGGGATTATGCAGGTGCCCCTGGGAATAACCCACATGCATATTCGTCACGCCGGGAGCCTCCAGAAACGCCTCCACGACGGACCAAAAGCGCCCTGCCGCGAACTGGGCAAACTGCTGCCCTTCCTCGGGCACGTCATCGTCCGGCCCCTGTGCTATGGACGCCCCGTCATCCTCCTCCTCTGTTTTGCTTTCATTTGAAACTTCTGCTGACCTTCGTATAATTCTCAAACTTCTATGCTCTGATTGGGTGTAATTGTTTAAAAGCGCAGAAAAGTGTGTGGATATTTTAGCTCTTGTTGCTGTGGAGATATGCAAAGAAGCCCGCAATGGTTGCAGAGATCTGCGAGCGAGACTTTGCGTGGATCCAACTGTGATCGCGGAACCCACCTGCAATACAGAAGGAGGCGGCATTTTCTGTTATGAAGCTTTGAACTGCTATTTTTTTCCTGTTGCTGCTGCTCTTCTCTGCAACTCACAACTGAAGGAACCCCACCACATGCTCTTATTTTCTTAAGGAGATGTAAGTTCAGATGTTGTTTAGAACTACTAGGATAAGAACAGAATGAATAGAAAGAAGACCTCTAATGTCCACGAGATCAAAATGGTTTAGGTGAAAGTAACTTATTACTTTTGTTAGGTGACAGTAACTTTGTTACTTTTGTTAGTGAAATGCTGAGATTATTCAATTTGATAATTCATTTTTTTCTTGTTCAATTATTTTTTATATTTTTTTTCAATTTTTTAAAATATTTTTTATCTATTTCTTTCATGCGAAGATGATGTAAATTAGTTTTTAATTGAATAATGAAAATATTTTATCATTTTTCAAGATAATATTTTATTTTTTTGTCTTTTGAAACTTATCTTTAATAAAAGTCTTAATTTCTTTATTAGTATTAGGGTAATTATTCAAGTGAATGTGTCACTTAATCATTCACATAATTTTGCTTCATTCATGACTTCTTTCTTTCTTTATGTAGCATCATAAATTGTACTCCTTTAAATATGAAGTCCAATTTCACACTCTCATAGCACTTGTTTTAGTGGTTCTCTCCTCTATGCATTATTGGGTCTCTTCTAGCATTTAATTAATGTTTAACTCAAGAATATGAGTCCTTTCTTACTTTAATTCTCATCAAACTCTTATTTTGGCCCCTATTTTAATGTGTACCCTTTATTGTTTTAATTCATTATAAGTCCTACCCCATTTCAAATTTCAAAACACTTTTTCCCCCACTTGAATATTATAATTTTTCATATAAATTATAGTTCTGGTATCAATATCCTCTTATCTCACAACCCTAAAATTTGGGCCTAATTTGTTGGGGCACTAGCAATCAACAAATAATGTCCGATGTTTTTTGGTTAAAATTTTAGGAGGATATAATATGTCAATCTTGTCATTTTCAGGTCTATATTCAATGCGAAAAAATGATTATTTTAAGTCAATCTTTTATCAATTTAAATTTATAATTTCATATATTAGCAAGTTACCTTCCTCATTTGTGATAGGAATCAATTATGCAAATTAGAGACATCCTTATGATGTGAATGCTCTGCCTTATGTGAAGTTCCAAATCTACAAATTCAAGGAATAATTAGCAACATTCCAGTCTTCATCAACATTTATTCATCATGATGAAAGCTTCAAGGGATGTTGGAGGATGAGACAAAGTCAACAACTGATTATTGGCTTGTACCTCTCCATAAGGGGTTAGGTATGATTCCATGTTATTCTCACATTTTTGCAATTAAGCTTTAGATCTAAGTTTTATTATTCAAATTATGTGGTTCATGCATTCTTGAGTTAATTCATGTTTCACATTTATCATTTCATTTAGGGTTTACTCTAATGCACTTGAATAGGACTCCAATTTATAATTATGCATCTCAGCACATAGCAATCTCAGACACACTTAAGATTCAGAGCACACACAATATTTTTAGATTCAACTTGGCTATTTGCAGAGATTACTTTAGTGATGAATATTCGCCAATGGCGATTTTTTCACGTCGGCGATCTGGGAAATGGCGAATATTTTGTGCCGACTGGGGGTGGCCATGTTGCCAGAACATTATCAATTTTCATCAAATTCACGACCCGATCACCATATGTTTTATGTAATTAAATGTTTCTATGCGAGGATTTCACCAATACAATATACAGTGGAGACACGGTAAATTTTATTTTTTTGCCTACACTCTCCAAGGTTGCCTTAATAGACGACCATAATTTGCCTATAGGCATATGAAGATTTGTTAGCCAGGAGGACCCAATTCGCCCAACATTTTGTCGATGCGTGTCTCCATTCACCCCAACTTTTGCCAACTATATTGTATTTGCCAATTATTTGGATGACCCATAATCACCTCAAAAATTACATAAGTCGTGTTATAGTTATGCGAGATTTGCCAAATATTTGCATACCATATAAATTTTCGTGAAATTCACCATATAAGGATTGGTATAAATACATTCAAAGATCAGATCTATCTCTACACAATCTAGTGGGTTCTAGGCTCTGAATTCTTATCAATAGCAAAGTTTTAGACCAAGGAAAATCATTGTTGTTGACTGCATTGGCGACTGCTAGTGACCTAAAGGTGAGCGATCATATTTTTGAAGTGTTATACTATTATTCTGAATTTATCTATATTTGTTTGCACTGTTGAGTTCATTCTTATTCAATGGGGACCCGTCAGTGCCAAGTGGTAGTCAGGAGATTCAGACCTCAGACATCTAGATTGTAGGTCGTAGGGCCAATGAAACATAAATTGTATTTTATAGTCTATTATTGCTTCTTCAACAAATTGATATTTTTTTGGTAGCCTTTATTTCGTTGGAGATGTCGAACACGAAGAAGGGTAGGAAACCTGAATGTGGGGAAGGCCATGAGAGGTCAACAAAAAGCAAAACGTTGTCTTTGTACTTTGGCTTTGGAATAGATTGTGGTGAAAGTCGGGAAGGTACATCATCACAAGTACAAGTACAAAATTCACAACCTACACCACATGTTGAAGATGGCGGCGAACCTGATATCTCAAATCGGGATGATCTTGAAGAAGATTATCTAGTAGATGCCCAAGTTAGCCGGAATGATATAATCGACTTGGGTGATAATGCCATTGATGATTATGCACGAAAGGGGAAAAGAAAAACCAAATCAAAAAAGGATCAACCACAATAAAAAAAAGGATCGGGAGTGGGATATGTCAGTGAGGAATTTTTAAATTAATTGGGCATCAAAGTATCCATTCATTGAACCAGAGGAGAATCCAATTGAAGGCGAGCCTCCAATAGAATGCAAGTGTAAGATTTGCACTTGGAAACATAACAAGGAAATTAGGTTGCAACTAAAATTTGACACCATAGAAAAGCATATGGGTAAAGTTAATGAAAAACAAATGATAGACGGAGTTGAAAAATCAGTGATAAGATGGAAAACAAAGGAGGAATGTAAGCATGTGAGGAACGTCGAAGAGCATTATTTTCATGAGAAAATACAGACGAAGTCTTTTGAAGTTAAAGGTTCTATTGAAGCTCGTTTTAGAAAAGTAATGCAAATAGAACAACTAGGAAAAGTTGTTCAGTTAAGCGTTGTTTTTTATATTTTGAGCAGAGGGTGTGCTATGATAGATTTCCCATCAATTAATGGTTTATTACACTTTTTGAAAGTTCCTAACTATCCTAGTAGACATTGGTCAGTAAACAGTGGATGGGAATGGGCAAGTTGTCTTGCTGAGGTTGAAAAAGAAGATGTAAAGGAAAAAATAAGAGAGTCGAACTTTATTGCATTTTCTTTAGACGAAATTACCACTAGTACATTTGGCTTCAAATTCCGACTGCAGTTCGTCGAGATTCTGACTACAATTCGTCGGACTGCCTACGAGCAACGTCGTCAAAAATTTGTAGTCGGACATTCTGACAGTGCTCAAGATCATCAAAATTTTGACGACATCGAAGACTCTTCTGATGACGACCATGACTGCGCTTAGCCATCAGTAAAACTCGATAAGTCATCAGAATTCCAACGCCTTGCAGGTAATGTTCTGACGGCTCAGGCGTCAGAATAAATTGGAATTTTGACGACCTCCTCACTGCTTAGCTGTCGGCAAAACTCGATAAGTCGTCGGAATTTGAACGGCAACCAGAGCTTCCACACCGATGAGGATGTTGTATGTGTGACGGTTTGGGCATCTGAATTCAGACAACCCTGTCACTGTGTAGCCGTCGGAATTCCAACGGGAACGAGGGCATCCGCACCAACGAGGATGTTGTATGTGCGACGGTTCGGGCGTCTGAATTCAGACGGCCCCATCACTGTTTAGTCGTCAGAAGTCTGATGGAAACAAGGGCATCCACACCGATGAGGATGCTATATGTGCGACGGTCCGGGCGTCGGCAAAACTCGATAAGTCGTCTGAATAAATTGGGTGGGCGTCAGAATTTTGACACCCCCTTACTGCTTAGTCGTCGACAAAACTCGATAGTCGTCGGACATACAACATCCTCATCGGATGCTTGGTGGATGGAAAGGTTTGCACTTATTGACCAATACGATAATACTAAAGATTCATTATTCTATATCAGCCAACCAAACGACAATAAAAACAATTTGACAATCTAATCATGTGACGGTTCGGGCGTCGAATGCTTGGTGGATGGAAGATTTGAACTGATTGATCAATACGATAATACTAAAGATTCATTATTTGTATCAACCAACCAAACTAAAATAAAAACAATTTGACAATCTAATCTTTTCACTCGAAGACCAGCCTTAAAAAACCATGTATGATTGAAGAATTGTATCCCACGTTAAGTTCTTCAATCCCATCAATAGCCACCCATAGGTGGCATACCATAAGTTGGCATGGGAGGCATTCCCATTCCACTCATACCTAGCTGAAAGCAACCTCCCATGCCCACTCCCATGCCAGGCATTGGAGGTGCTGGCAAAGCAAAGGGGAAGAAGCTGAGCATACACATTTTGTAAACAAAATAGGCACATATTTATTTATGCAGAAGATTTAAAATGTTTATTAAAGAGAAACTTAAAATATTCACAGAATCATTAGAGTATATCAAGAACCTGAAGTAGGCATGGAAACACAAAGTCAATCATATTATTCATCCAGGCAAGTTCCAAAGCCACATCTAGTCTGATCAAGTCATAACATATGAACAAGCATGAAGCAAAGCATTCTTTCTTGCCTTGCAGTTCCAAATGCAAAAGTAAGCCCCATTTCAATGCCCCAATCCAAAATGAAAATTCAAAATATGCTTTAGCCTATGAGAGAGAACAACTAACTATATGTTTTACCAATTGTATACCTGTTCCACAAAATACACCAGCAATTCCTCTGCAAGTTCACGATCGCCCGATTGAGAACTAGTTTCCATTGCATCCTTGTAAAGATTATCCATTTTAGATAGTGCAATATGCTATCACATAATTTTTCTATAATTTCCTGAAAAATGCTATTTTTCTATAATTTCCTTAATTATTCTCTTAAAAATGTGCATGCTATTTTCTATAATTTCCTTAATTATGCTCTTAAAATGCTATATTTTGTAAACAAAAAAGGCACATATTTATTTGAATTTTTTAAAACCGCCAGTAGAGTAGAACAAGTGCTCCTTGAGGCTCAACTAAGCAAAATGCATACCTATTGAGCAACAAGATCTTTCTCTTCTTTCTCCTTGGATTTCTCTTCTTGGACAACCTCTAACTTGTTCCACAAAATACACCAGCAATTCCTCTACAAGTTCACAATCACCTGATTGAGAACTAGTTTCCATTGCATCCTTGTAAAGATTATCCTTTTTAGACAGTGCAATATGTTTGCACATAATTTTTCTATAATTTCCTGGAAAATGCTATTTTTCTATAATTTTGTTAATTATGCTCTTAAAAATGCGCATGCTATTTTCTATAATTTCCTTAATTATGCTCTTAAAATACTATATTTTGTAAACAAAATAAGCACATATTTATTTGAATTTTTAAAAACCATCAGTAGAGTAGAACAAGTGCTCCTTGAGGCTTAATTAAGCAAAATGCATACCTGTTGAGCAACAAGATCTTTCTCTTCTTTCTCATTGGATTTCTCTTCTTGGACAACCTCTAACTTGTTCCACAAAATACACCAGCAATTCCTCTGCAAGTTCACAATCACCTGATTGAGAACTAGTTTCCATTGCATCCTGTAAAGATTATCCTTTTTGGACAGTGCAATATGTTAGCACATAATTTTTCTATAATTTCCTAAAAAATGTTATTTTTCTATAATTTCCTTAATTATGCTCTTAAAAATGTGCATGCTATTTTCTATAATCTCCTTAATTATGCTCTTAAAATGCTATATTCTGTAAACAAAATATGCACATATTTATTTAAATTTTTAAAAACTGTCAGTAGAGTAGAACAAGTGCTCCTTGAGGCTCAATTAAGCAAAATGCATACCTGTTGAGCAACAAGATCTTTCTCTTCTTTCTCCTTGGATTTCTCTTCTTGGATAGCCTCTAACTTGTCCTTAACAAGCTCATCAACTTTTGTTGTGTATTCTCGAATGAACTTTGAAAAAGAAATTCTTTGAATATTAGCTATTTAATTGTGCAGAAGATTTAAAATATTTATTAAAGAGAAACTTAAAATATTCACAGAATCATCAAAGTATATCAAGAACCTGAAGTAGGTATGGAAACATAAAGTCAATCATATTATTCATCTAGGCAAGTTCCAAAGCCACATTTGGTCTGATCAAGTCATAGCATATGAACAAGCATGAAGCAAAGCATTCTTTCTTGCCCTGCAGTTCTAAATTGCAAAAGTAAGCCCCATTTCAATGCCCCAATCCAAAATAAAAATTCAAAATATGCTTTACCCTGTGAGAGAGAACAACCAACTATATGTTTTACCAATTGTATACCTGTTCTACAAAATACACCAGCAATTCCTTTGCAAGTTCACGATCACCCAATTGAGGTGAGGAGGCATCGGGATACCATATACCGATGAGAGAGCGTAGCAAGCCAGACTTGTACTCATCTGCAGAAGTTATACCAATCAAGGAGCAAAGTTGAGGAGAATTGATGCATCAGCAAAAACTATACCGATATGACCCATCGGCATAGTAAACACTAGCGGCAACAGTGGAGAATTGTCTTGCCGATAGCCGATGAGGGTATCGGTAAGACTTATACCGATAAGAGTGGCGAAAAGAAGAGCCTATCGGTATAGCCAAAGCGATCGGTATGTGTTACTTTGAGCCACCCCGACGCCCGAAGAAATCATCGGTGAAACATATACCGATGGAACATACTCTATCGGGAAGACTTTGCTTATCAGTATGTTTCATTTCAGATTACCCCGATACCTGATGAAGGAGCGGACTAATTGAGTGGAGCGAAGACACTATCGGGAAGACTCATAGCGATGAAGCCCGTTGCATCGGTATAGCCAAAGCGATCGATATGTGTTACTTTGAGCCACCCCGACGCCCGAAGAAATCATTGGTGAAACATATACCGATGGAACATACTCTATCAGGAAGAATTTGCTTATCGATATGTTTCATTTCGGATTACCCCAATACCTAACGAAGGAGCGGACTTATTGAGCAGAGCAAAGACACTATCGGGAAGACTCTTGGCGATGAAGCCAGTTGCATCAGTATAGCCAAAGCGATCGGTATGTGTTACTTTGAGCCACCTCGAAGCCCGAAGAAATCATCGGTGAAACATATATCGATGGAACATACTCTATCGAGAAGACTTTGCTTATCGGTATGTTTCATTTCGGATTACCTCAATACCCGATGAAGGAGCGAATTGATTGAGCGAAGCGAAGACACTATCGGGAAGACTCATGGTGATGAAGCTAGTTGCATCGGGAAGATCTACGCCGATGGTGAATCCCATTGGGGAAACAATTCCTATCGCGATAATGCTAAATGAGCTCACTCGATGCTCAATGAGAATATTGGTTTGAGATATACCCATGAGGAGGAAAAGGAGTCATCGGCCTAGGGTATCCCGATAAGAGAAAGTAAGATGTCAAAGCAGATAAAGGGTTGTTCAAAGAGAGCCAAAAGGGAAATATTCATTGGGGAGACATATGTCAACGAGCCATTGTCATATCACAATTCAAAACCAAAATTTTTAAAAGTCTTCTATTTAATACTTTTAGTAGATGCATCGACTATGGTTCACACGAGGTAAATTTTATGAGAAGTTCATTATTGCAAAAGAATACGGCGGAACTAGAAATTGCCTTGTATAAATACTGCCTTGGTGAAAGAAGAATACACAGATAGAACACATTGCACCTTTGAAAAACAGAGTAGAGGATTATAATTGCGAAAATGGAAGCTTCGAATTCAACAGGAAAGAAGAGGGTGGCCAAGAGCCCTGACTCTAAGGCGAAGAAAGGAAAAACTAAAGAGGTGCCTCCAGTTAGGAAGTTAAACCAAGACATGATAGACCAAATACAAGCACGCAACCCAAAATCTAGAAGGTCGAAGCAGCACCTATTGGGGAGAGACCAATTAGAAGACAAGTACAGAGAGGTCAAAGATGTTTGGACCAAGGTAAGGGGACATGAACTCTTTATGTTCCATTATTTGAGAATGAGCAAGGAGATGCCACTCTGCAATCCTTGGATGACAAATTTAGGTAAGCTAACAGTCCCCAATGTTTTTGTAAACATAAGATTTCTAGAGGTTTTGGTGAAGAATTATAATTCGATGAAGAGGTGCATTCAGCTCCCAAATAGGGAAGCATTTATTAGATTTTCTATGGGTACCATATATAAGGTTTTTCAATTTAGACCCCACTCCTAATAAGCCCTTGTCCTTAGGGGAGTTGGAGGAAGAATACCTCGGAATGGACACTACATATACCAGTTGGAAATTTTCCATTCACAAGAGGCAGGCAGGAAAATTAACAGAGGAAGACAGGTCGCCATTCAGCATTGATTTGTTTAGACACTACTTGTAGTACACATATATGTCGTGTGGGCAAGTAGGAGGGGTGAAGGTGCCTGATTTGGAAAGCACTGGGCCATTGGTGTTAGCCTCTGATAAACAAATGTATGAACCTAGGCCTTTTGACTATGCAACATATTTGGTGGAGAGGTTGCATGAAGTTTTATTAAACCTTAGAGATGATACTCATCCCAATTTCAAATTTTATTCACTATTGATGCATCTAGTGTTATTTTATGGATATGTAAAGGGTTTTTGGCCTGAGGGTCTAAAATTAAATACCAAGAACAGGGAAGGTGAGGAGCAGCCGTCCAATTGTGGGCATCTCTTTGGGATTCTTGATGTATGAGATCCAACTATATTAAGTTTGAATAACTTATCGTGATGTCATTGTACCGAATGTATAGGATTTCATGTGAAGGGTCTATCTCTGACGAGATCAAGAGGTTCCTAAGACCTAGGGATTATGATGAAAGACACATTGTTGATCATAAACTGGGGGGACTAGTTTGTGAATAAGGATTTTACATATTTTAGAGTCTATGGATTTGAGGGGAGCCCCTACATGTTGCCAAAACTAGTACCAGACAAATAGCTTATCTAGAGATTATGAGGCAATTGAGTGTGTCCAATGCTAAACATTTTGCAGATATGCGCAAGCAAGCCTTCCTGCCTGGGACACTGAGTTTTGGTGATTTCACCATAGTGTCAACCAAAGCTTATGAAATAATTTATAAGAAGCTGATAGAAGAATACAATTTGCATGAGCATTATGCTTGGAAAAACTATGATCCTGAAGGATACATTTAGTCTTGCAAGAAGAGACAGAACTTGGGAGGTTATCTGCATTTCAGTATTGAGGCTGAAGATATCTTCAAGAACATGGAGGATACAGAGGCCAAAGAGGTAATTGATCAACAGAATAATGAACTGGTAGAAAAGAGACGAAGACTCGATGAAATTGAAACTGAGGAGGAGGAGGCAGAAAGTGAATCTTGATGAGAATGCAGTTGTCTCTAGATGGCAAGTGCCAGAGAAGGAAGAAGAGCTAGACATGCAGGGCCAAATAGAGACAACATTAGAAGTTCATGTTGACTCTCAGTTAGAGGAGTTTTTTGCTTTTGTTGTTGATGATGTTTTTATTCATTCCAAAGAATTTAAAACATTCTTGTACAGTTTTAAAGGGAAGAAATTGAGGGACTCTATTCCCAACATAACGCCTGATAATGAGGCTGAATTGTTAAAGAAATTAAATGAGGAAATTGATGCAGAGATAACCACAATGACCCCTCAAAAGGGGAGGCAACTGCTTACAGAGGTTGGGGTGATTTTGTTTCCTGGATGGGACCTCAGTGCTTCTTTTATCTTTGACAGTTTATTGCATTCAGAAAACAAGGAATTCAAATTGGATATACAAGGTGTAAATGATGTATTTGTTGGTTCAAGATTTGATCAGGATGAGGAATCTTTGAGGTTATGGGCTCTGTACCCTCCCCACAAGAGACCAAAGATCGTTGATATTGATAAGGCCTTTGGCCATATGATGAAATTAAAAGTTGGTGAAATTGATCCAATTGTTTTTGCTGATATCGGAGTGGATATTTCAAAATTCAATAAAGCATAGATGGTTAGAGTAGCGAGGGAGAGGAACCAATACAAGGCATTTTATGAAGAAATGCTACGGAGAAGTGGGCAATAGGTGCCAATGGTTCTTACTCTAGATAACTCTCAATGGAAGAAAAAATGCGAGGAGTTGCAGCAAGAAAATAAAAGGATATTAAAACAGATGCAAAGTGTGAGGGCAGATATTGTTGGTGTATTACTAACTAAAATATTTGAGGTTTTACAAGGCTTTCTGAAAGAATTCTGGACAGTGTTTCAAAAGAACATGGACAATGCAGTTTCACACAACAGAATTTCAAACATATTGGGAACAAGGTTGCATGATAAAACAATGGCCAAAGCATAAACAAAAGAAATTTAAAAAATGAAGAGGTTGTTGGCTAAACACAATAAATTTGATGAACAATTACAATTTAAAAATGATGAATGCAAAGATATTGTTCAACATGGTTTCCCACAGTTAATTGATCAAAAGGATGAGATAAAGGATAAAGATGTATGGATCTCATAATGTCGTAGTCTTCTCAATGTCGCCCTTGATATTGCCCAAATTGATGAAATTGAATTGAAAGAGACTATGAAACAGATGGAAAACTTTGTCACGCTGGAAGTCATTGTCAGGGATATCATCCACGATGCAGACACATATAAGTCAGAGAAGTACTTGGAGCATATCCAAAACTACGGCTAGATGCGGGGAGACCAAACTTGATGTCTAAGTTGGAGCCCAGAGTCATGTTTTTCTATGTTTTTATAATATGCTCATATTGTAAAGACAATTTTTAGGAAGTTAGTTTTTAGTTAGTTTTTGTTATTTTTAGTTTTAATGAAAGGGTATGCCCTTTCACTTTCAAACTGAATCATCATCTATAAATGGAGGATCTTTTAGAACAAGTGGGGAGAAACCTCAAGTTTTATGATCTTATCAAGACAATTTTATACAACACTTATGCAGTTTGTTTTCTGGAAATATCAAAGTTGATGGATGACACATATTGAAATCAACTAGTTTGATTATCTATTTTCAATATAAATTTCAAGTGTTCTTCATTCTGAATGGTATATGGTTTTCAATTGATTGATTGGTTCCATGTGATAAATCTATTTTATTAGATTGTGTCAATGTGCTATCTTATGCTATTGTGATTGAGACTAATTTCCAGTTTGAGCATCAATTTGAAAGGTTGGTTGGCAAGTTTCAAATTGTCTTATTGGTCTTTCACAACAGAGTTAAAATTCAATAAGACTAGCTAGATTTTATAATGTATAATTGGATTAAATATGTTAATTTTTATAATTATAATTATAATGCGCAACTTGAACACTGTAACATACCACAAAAATGTGTTAGCCCTGGGGCATCATGTATTGTCCATACAAGCATTGCATGGAATTGAAATTGTCTTTGTCCTATTGGTCTAGAGACGTCATACATAGTGACACCATTCCATAACTCCAACAACTCATCGATAAGAGGCTCAATATACACATTCATATCTTTAACTTGGTACTTACCTAGTTGAATGAACAAAAACATTACTTAATTATTATGACCATTTTAATACAATATTTATAATTAAATGTAGATGACTATTAAATGATAAAATACCTGGAACAATCATCACCAAAATTATGTGCTCCCACTTTATTGACATCCATGGAGGAATGTTATTGTTGATAACAAAAACTGGTCACAACGAGTAAACAGATCTCATCTCTCCAAATGGATTGACACCGTCCGCTGCCAATGAAAGCTTGAGAATACGAGGTTCTTATTTAAAGTGCGGCCACTCTTCCTCTATGTCCATAAATGTTGAACCATTCGCAGGCATTCGAATAATGTCATCTCAACTTCTATTGTGTGCATGGTAATCCATAAATTGTGCCAAGCTAGTGCACCTGAATAATCGTTGCATACGTGGAATAATGGGAATATAACGAAGAACCTTGCGAGGCACCTTTTTTGTTATTTGACCTGTTCTATATATACTGATATGACATTCAGGGCATTCTGTTGCAAATTCATGTTGTTTATGATATATAATACGATCATTGGGACAAGCATCTATTTCTTGATACTCCATTCCATTATCTTTTAGAATGGAAGATAATTCTCGGTATGAGCGAGGTAGAATATTTTATGGTGGTAACAAAAACTCACCTATCAATCTAAAAAATATTAATTTGTTAATATAAAGAATATTAATGGTACATGATTCACCCTTTATTAACTATAATGACATATATGACATACCTTAACATACATGAGATTGTTATGTTGGATAAACCATTCATAACCTTGAAGTTAACCAACAAAAATACAATAGAGAGAAGAGTTGTTTGGGAGCCTTCATAACGGGGCTCGTATGCCTTCTCAAGTACAGGTAAATCATGAACAACATCAAAGTCATCTTGATCATCATGATCGGTTGCGCTAGTACTAAATGTGTCATGGATCAATATATTTGTACCATCATCTTCAATTGTGTTTTTTGGCACATGATCATCATCTTCCATGGGATCATTATCTTCAGCTTCGATATTCACACCTCCATGTTCCTCCACTTCGAAAAACATATTCTCCAGGTTGTGTTGGTCCATATCATGTGCCCTGGGGAGCTCGACCTACATAAAAATGCTCAACATAAATAAACCATGATCATGATCTCATCATGAAGTGATTTCTTATGTATATAAATTGTTAAAATGATATAATGAACAACTTACCAATGGATGATAATCTTGTCCCCCTTCAATGTGACCATGTTGCCTACAATGTTTCTTAGGTGTTTTGATTAGAAGTATTCTAGTCTTTAAGCCCTTACAAATTTTGTAGGGACAATAAAATTTTCCATCACCTTTTCTTTTCAAGTTAGACCACAATCTAGCAATTGTCTCTTATTTTGTTCTTCGCTGATATTTTCTGACATGGTCTTTCTTCACACGCAAAAAAGTTGGGCTATCGAAACTTCGATGCATAACCTTCAAAAACTACACAAAAGGATATCGCAAGTACGAAAGTCTTCTTAGAACTAGTTATATAGAAGTTGAAATGTTACTTAAACTGAGGCTCTCTTCAATTATGAAGACTATTTTATTTAGATAGTTTTCTTGGCTAAAAAAGAAGCTTGATTTTGGCAAGTTGATGAAAAATATTTGAGTTTAAAAAAAAGAGAAACCTTTTTATTGTGTCATTTAATAGAATCAACTTAGGAATGATGAATTTACGAAGAAGTCAACATGAAACCAACTTCATATGAAAGAGAATTGAATTGACTATTAGAATCCAAAATATGAAGAAACTTGAGTGGTTACATTAAGAGTTATAATCAATTCTTTTGTTGCAACCCTGTCAACAAGGGTTTTATGACAGTTTTGACAAAAACCATTAGAATTTTCTTTATATTCCATGGATGACCTTCAAACCTATCTTGAATTAAAGATAACTCTTCATTCTACAACCTCAAATAGGTTATTAGGGGTCAGATTTAATCCAAATCTTATTAGGAAAAACATCTAAAGCAACAAATAATCATGACTGTCAAAAACAACAGTT
Organism: Cryptomeria japonica; assembly: GCF_030272615.1. Lineage (NCBI taxonomy): Eukaryota > Viridiplantae > Streptophyta > Pinopsida > Cupressales > Cupressaceae > Cryptomeria > Cryptomeria japonica. Next base: position 24,792,168 of record NC_081414.1, read on the forward strand.
AAAAGTATTGAACAAAATATCAATTTTCTCTTTGAATCTTCATCAAAAAAAATTTCCAATACATTATTTATAGCAATACACTTCCTTCCTATTTATCCAACAAACAATTACATGGAAGTTTTATGTTCAAACTGATATACAACCCTGTAACTGTCACAACCCTACAAAATTAAGTGACAGTCAAAGGCTTTATTTGATCTAGCCTTTCAAGACTTTCCTCCAACTCTGTCACACACACTTGATCCAAATAAATGATGTATTTTATAGCCTCTCATGGTGCTATAACTGTTCCAACTTCCCCTAAGTCCATTTTGACAACTTTTTATGCATTGTTGCATTACAACTTTTTAGTGACACCTTGACAACTTTTGCCTTTTGACATGAATGACCACTAAACATTTCTTAGATACTTTGAACACCTTAGAATGGACCCAAAACAACATATTAAACATTTATTACCCTTCCATGGGTACATTTACACTATTTGAACAATCAGGACCTGAATAGGACTATTTGACAACTTTTGACAAAATGGCATAGTTAGCCTTACACATTGATTTCAAGCTTGACAAGCTTGTTTATTTCTCATTACTCATGATGAGTATGTAGCTTTTTAATATTAGTACCATTTAGTTCTCCATTTTATTTAAGCAATAAGAGAGTATGGATGTCTTTAAGTATGGATGTCTATAAGTGGAAGAGAAATGAAAGAAGTCCATTAGAACTCCACAAGTCTGCAAATCAAACCATCAGTGTAGCCTACCCTAAAGAAAGCACCCTAGCAAAGCCAAAGGTCGTCGAGAAGTGATTAACTATCACTAAAAGGGGATAGGAGTTATCTCGATACCCGATAGACACATCGGGAGGATATACACCGATCGAGTCATTACCAAAGTATCATCGGCGTGACTTTCGCTATCAGAACATGTGAATTATTGTCTTGCCGATAGCCAATAAGGCTATCGGTAAGACTTACATCGATAGGGAGAGAAGCCTTAGTCATCAGTACAACTTAAAGAGATTGGGGTGTAACATTTCAAGCTATCCCAACGCCCGATGGAAACAATAGAGCAGGAGATCCATCGGGGAAAAAGTAACTATCGACAGAGACTGTTCAAGGTTATGTCAATACCCGATGGAGGGCTCAGGAAGAAACACACCAATAAAAAACAAAGCGACTTAAGGAATGAAATACTGTCGATGGTGCCAAGGGAGTAATTTGTCGAGAAAGAATATACCGATGAGCCGTTACAGATACAATTCAAAACTGAAACCAAAGCAGCCTATATTTAATGCGTGCAATTGAGTAGATTGATGGCTCACACGAGGCAAATTAAGAACCAAATGCAGGTTGTGTATTAGTAAAAAACACACAAGGTGAGAATTATTGCTCGCAATTAATCACGCGTCATGGAGGCTGCAAGTTCATCAGGAAGAAAGAGGAGTGCTAAGGGATCTGAATCCATGTCTAAAATATGCAAAACAATGGAAGTCCCTCCTGCACGAAAAACTGAATCAAGATATCATTGATCAATTGCAATCCCCAGGCCCAAAATCAAGGAGGTCGAAACAACATTTGCCCAGAAAAGACCAGCTTGAGGATAGGTTTAAAGGGGTTGAAGATGTGTGGACAAAGGTGAGAGGTTATGAACTCTTCCTGTTTCATTTTCTGAGAAAGGATGGAGAAGTGCCAATTTGTAACCCATGGATAACAAACTTAGGTAAACTAGTTGTTCCAAATGTTTTTGTAAATATCAGATTGATGGAAGTCTTGGTCAAAAATTACAATTATGTGAAGAGATGCATTCAGTTCCAAATGGCAAAGTGTTTATCAGATTTAGCCATGGCACCATAGATGAAGTTTTTAGCTTAGACCCTAACCCTGATGTACCCTTGTCATTTGAAGAACTAGAGGAGGAATTTGTTAAAATGGATACTACTTATAAAGGGTGGAACTTAGCTTTCCATAGGATTCAGAAGGGAGTTCTAATCGAAGAGGATGGTCCCCCATTCAACATGGACATTTTCAGACACTACTTACAATACACCTATATGTCATGCAAACGGGTTGGAGGTATAGAGGTCCCTGATGTAGCTAATATTGGGTCGTTGGTGTTAGCGGCAAATGTATAGATGTATCAGCCAAGACCCTTTGATTATGCTACTTATGTTGTAGAAAAATTACATGAAGGTTTCTTCAACCTCAAAGATAATAGGGAGCCCACTTTCAAGTTTTACTCGTTGTTAATGCATTTGATTTTATTTTATGGAAGATTTAGGGGTATGTGGCCAATGAATTTAAAATTGAACGCAGTGGGCAAAGCAGGTAAAGAACAACCAGTACAGATGTGGAAATCAGTTTGGGATTCATGATATGTGAAATCAAACTACATCAAGTTTGAAGAGATAATAGTAAAGCCATTATACCAAATGTATGGTGTCTCATGTGAAGGATCTATTTTCATTGAAGTTAAAAGATTTCTTAGACCTGTTGTTTTTGATGAAAGAGGTATTGTCAATCACAAATGGGGCAATTGGTTTGTTCACAAGGATTTTACTTGCTTCAGGATTCATGGTTTCGAAGGAACCCCATATCTGTTGCCAAAACTTGTACCAGACAGAATTGCTTATCTGGAGATTGTAAGACAGTTAAGTGTTTCGAATGCCAAAGATTTTGGAGGTATGCATAAGCAGACTTTCCTGCCTGGGACTCTTAGTTTTGGGGATTTTACCATTGTATCAACAAAGGATTATGAAGCCATTGATAGGAAACTAATTGAAGAATACAATTTGTTCAAATATGTTGCTAGGTTCAATTATGACCCTGAGGGATATATTGACAATTGCAAGAAAATTCAAAATCTGGGAGATTATATTCATGTTTACTTGGAAGCAGAGAACATGTTTAGAAACATAGAGGAGAAAGAGGCCCAAACGACCATTGATGAGTTAAACAAGAAATTGGAAGAAAAGAAAAAGAGATTGCAAGAAATGGAAACTGAAGAAGAAGAGAGTGAAGGCGAGTCCAAAGAAGTTGAGGTGGTATCTAGGCATAAAGCACCAGACGTAGCAGAAGAGCCAGACTTGCAAGAGCAAATTGTTGCCAGGCTAAACATCCATAGTGATGCAAGATACGATGAGTATTCTGCCTTTGTGTCTGATGATGTTTTTATTAAGTCAAAAGAATTTAAATCCTTTTTATATAATTTCAAAGGGAAAAAACTGAGAGACTATCCCAAATGTAACCCCTGAAAAAGAATCAGAATTATTGGGGAAACTAAAGGAAGAAATCAGTTTAGAATTGACCACTATAACCCCTTAAAGGGGAAGACAACTTCTTAGTGAAGCAAGCATCGTCATCTTTCCAGGATGGGATATGAGTGCATCATTTATTTTTGATAACATGTTACATTCTGAGAAGAAGGATTTTAATTTGGATATTTAGGGGGTAAATGATGTGTATGTCGACTCTAGATTTGACTAGAATGATGTCTTTTATTTTATGGGCTCGTTACCCTCCAAATAAGAGGCCAAAAATCATTGATGTGGATAAAGCCTTTGGTCACATGATGAAATTGAAAGTTGGTGAAGTAGATCCCATTGTTACTACTGATATGGGTATTGATATTTCAAAAATTAATAAAGCACAATTGGTCAAAGTGATAAAAGAAAGAGATAAGTACAAGGGATTATATGAAGAATTGCTAAAAAGAGGAGGACAGTTTGTGCCACAAATCCATGATGGGTCTCAGTGGAAAAAGAAATGTGAGGAAGTGCAACTGGAAAATAAAAAGTTGAAAAGGCAAATGCAGAGTGTGAGGGCTGACACAACCTCTATTTTATTGACTAAGAGATTTGAAAAATTGCATTTATCAAAAGAATATGGATAATGCAATATCTCACAACCGGATTTATAACAGACTAGGAACTTTGTTGCATGATAAGACAATGGCCAATACAAATGTTAAAGTCATTAAAGGAATTCAAAACTTGTTGAAAAAGCATGAAGACTTTGACACAAAATTGCAAAATGAATTTAATAAATATAAGGAAATAGTACATCATGGTTTTCTAGAAATTGAAGATCAGAATGGACAGATTAAGGATAAGGATAAATGGATAGTGGAGTGCCAAAGTCTTCTTAGTGCTTCCCTTAACATTTCCCGGTCTGATGTACTTGACATGACAGACACAATCGAGTAGATGGAGAACTTCATCACTTTGGAGATTGTGGTCAAAGATATTATCTACGATGCAGATACCTACAAATTAGAGGGATATTTGAAGCACATTCAGAAGTGCGATCAGATGCTTGGAGACCAACCATAGATATCAAAAGATGTTTAAAGATGTGACTTTGTATTTTGTAGTTTTAGTTTGTTAGGGCAGTTTTTAGGTAGTTAGTTTCTAGTTAGTTTTTTGTTAATTTTAGTTTAATGAAAGGGTATGCCCTTTCATTTTTCAAACCAAATCCTCATCTATATGTGGAGGATCTTTTAGGAGAGGCAAATATCACAAGTTTATAGTTTTTTTTATCAAGACAATCTCTATGCATTTTCTTATGAACTCATTGTCTGGAAGTACCGAGTTGATGGAGGATGTGCACTAATATCAACTAGTTTAAGTATTTTATCTTCAATATAAAGATTCAAGTGTTTCTCATTCATGATGGTATCTATCTTTTCAATGGATTGATTAGTTCCTTGGATAAATCTATTTACATAGATTGATTCATTGTGCAATCTTATGTTGTTGTAATTAAGATTGATTTTCAGTTTGAAGGATTGGTTGGCAAAATTTGAATTGTCTTATTGGTCTTTCAAAGTAAAGTTAAATTCAGTAAGACTAACTGGATGTCACATTTTAATTGCAATTCATATGGAGGCCTTTACGATGATGGTCTTATTACATTAACAAGTTATTAAAACTGTCTCTAAGGTTAAACGTAGGATTTTTCATTTGAAATGATATGAAACCAGTAAGGAATCAAGGCACTGGTCATTTATTGATTTTATATATTTGAATCAAGTATTTCCAAAGTAAGTTTCATTAAGGAATCATATTTCTAATTCATACAATCACTACTTTATAAACATTCATTTACAAGCAAGAAGATGGAAAACATTCATTGACAAGCAAGCAAGTAGATTGATTCTGGTATAGTAAATAGGGTTTACTTATTTTTTAATTTTTATACAATACTTTAGTCTTTATCTAACATAATCGATAATTGAAAGACTTTTCAATAACTAGGGATGGAAAACATTCATTTACAAGCAAGCAAGCAGATTGATTCTGGTATAGTAAATAGGGTTTACTTAATTTTTAATTTTTATACAATACTTTTAGCCTTTATCTAACATAATCGATAATTGGAAGACGTTTCACTAACTAGGAACTGCATCATCAGGAAAGTAAAGAAAAACAAATAAATGAGAACATATTGGTAGGATGACAAGCTCAAATTTATGAGACACACACTTTGAAATGAACTTGTCTGCAACCAACTTTACATGATTTAAACACACAACTTGCAACTCCACAGGAATTTAACGACATGTGAAAATCTACATGAATTTTGCCATCTCAAATAGTTCAATACCCTCCAAACTACAGAATCAGTCCTTCGTTTTCACCTGCTAGACATCCCAATTTGCAGAGGCAAAGGCAAAAGAGGCAAAGGAAATGTTGAACACGATGTGCATAGGCTGAGGTAGAAGCAGAGGAAGAGGTAAAAGAAACAAAGGAATTGGTAGAGGCAGAGGAAGTCGAGAGTTAATTCAATCCGCCGCGCGTGGTTTTCAAATGAACCCACACTTCTTCTTTTTTTTAATAATGCCTCTGGTCGTCGGAATTCCGACTAAGACGAGCTTCGTCGGAAAACATCATCGGTATTTCAACGTTATCAGACATTTAAAAAAAAAAAATCACATTTGATCACAAAAAGCCTTGTCCGTCGGAAACCTCCATCAAAATTCGAGGCCAAATATATCGATGTACGATAGTAGACAATACTTCATGGGTATGCATGCATGTTTATACTGTACAGAATCATGCCCGCCAACCTCATCTACTATATGATGCTAACATCAAGGAGAGTGTAACAACGAAAAATTTATTTCAACTAGTAAAGAGAAGTTTAATTCAATATTGAGGTATGGATTACATGACGGTTGTCAAAAAATTGGTGTGTGTTGGAGCAGATGGAGCTTCAGTAATGCAAGGTCACATGAACAGTCTTTGTACAAAGATTGAAACTTCATTTGCACCATACATTACTGCAATTCATTGCATGGCTCACATAATGAATCTAGCTTTTGGAATTATGAGCAAGTATGCTTCGGTAAAAAAAATATGAAGTTTTAATCAGAGAGCTCTACTCACACTTCTGTCGAAGTCCCAAGCAATTTATGGAATTTCAACACTTTGCTGATGGAATAACTGATGGGAACAATCTTCTCAAGGATAATGATACTAGATAGAGCTCTTTGGATGGTCCAGCGCATAGAGTTTTTTCAGAATATCCATCCTTGATTGGACTATTTCACACAACTCGCGACGAATTAGAGCAACCAAAATTTCCTGACCTTCTTCAAAGGTTAAGTAATATAGAGACACTCTTAACTTTATCAGCTCTTCTGCCCATGCTAGAGGAAATGAGGAATATTATGAAGGCTGCCCAAAAATGAGCTATGTATATTGCAGAATATGCTACATTGTGTAAGATGACATGCATGACCCTCGACAATCTCTATCAAAATCAACCAACGCTTTTGGATGAAAAATTTGTTAAGTGGCGGACACTCACAAATTTGAACAATCCTGATAAATTTTTACAAATTGGTGCAAACGGGGAGGTATGTGCCAATGTATGGGGAGTTGAGATACCAATGCACTTCTATGTCACGGTTGACCCCAAGGAACTAGGAAAGTGCCCCAGGAAGAAACTAGCAAGAGTTACAAGGGAAGATTTCGACAAGATTGTTGAGTCTGTAACTACTTCTGTGAAGAAAATTGCCTATGATCTTTCCTCACAAATTAGAAGCAGATTCCCTCCTGACAACCTACTCGAAGCCATGTCTATTGTGTTTTTTCAATATTGGAGCCTCAATAGTGCAGCTGATTTTCGAAGTAAGCTACTGACTTTGATAAAACAATTTTTGCATATCCTGAGAATTGAATGGAGTAACTATAAATGGAATATTAGACGAAACTCATCTTATAGAGCAATCATCTCATTTTGCATACACTATGAGGGAACAATATGGCACAATGGAGAACCCCCCGCGAAGAGGGATCAATAACAAGGCTTTGGGAATATATAGCTGACAACGCAACGTTGCGTGATTCAAAGCCAGAATATTTGAAGCTTGTTGATTTATATCTTACCATGATATTGGGTTTGGTGGAAGATGAGAGAGTTTTCAGTGCTTTGGGGTTCCTAAAATCAAAGCTAAGAAACAAACTAGACAAAAATTTGGAAAATTGCTGGAGGCTCTATACATCTAGGTATGATGTCTACACTTTAACTTATGATAGGGCACTGCAAATCTGGAGGTTCAAATGTGAAAGAAGAGGTTTGGGCAACACTTCAAACCAAAGTGCGAGTGGGACTATTGACTCATGTACTGGACCTACTGGTAGCATTGATATGCAATTCAACGAAGGTATGCAGACTCAGAGTGAAGAAAACATAGACAAGAATCAAGAAAGCTCTGAATTTGATAACTTAATGATATTTTATGAGTCTATCAACTTTTTGCAATTAGAATTTAATATTGATTTGTAATTGTATTTTTCAACTTTCTATTTCCAGATTTAAAATTACATAATAAAAGACCATAATGTGTTTATTGATACAGAGATGTTTATTTAGACATGTTGAGAACTTAGATTTTCATTAATTCTTTCAAAAAATAGCCATATGATACAATTCATTCAATACACCACTCTGTGTGATGCTCCATGCGAAATTCAATACAAAGTTTCAGAACCCTTTGCAAATGACCTTGAATTCCCTTTTATAGAAACAAGGGAGCAACAACAGCTTCAGGTCGATTTGCAACATGTGAAGACTCAACATCAAATCACAAACTCAACACAAATTTACATGGCCATCACAGGACGGATTAGCAATTTAACAACTGCTACATGTCTGATGTCTCTTGATCAAAAAACAAAGTTCAAAATTAAATATTAATTCAAGCCATGACAAATTAAATATAGATAATAGCAGTGCCCAGAACCTAGTAATAAAAAATAGAGAAATGCAGAAATGTTAAAACTTGGGAGAATTTGAGAATACAAATTTACAGGCTGAAGGTTTTCACTGTGCATCATAGATTCATAGGCTGGATTAGCAATAGCAAGTGCTGGTTTTTTCCTGTTCATAAAAAAGAGTTATTTCAAGCAATGCCAAATTCCAAACAGAAAAAATATAAAACCTTGAAATTAAGAGTTAAAGCATAAAACTGTGCAATACATACTATGATTCTTAAGATTTATGTGCCAATTTTTGTAGGGTGCTCCACTCTTCGTCTAATGGAAGGGAAATATTCTTTAAACTATGGAAAGTCAATTGCAACTTCGTCAACAATCCATATTTAGAAGAGTGACTTGACATCACTATTTCACCCAATACCGCATTCAGAGTTGTAAATGGTTGGATGAATTCCAGAAAGCTTTGGGGAGTTGTGTTCTTAGGAAGCAAGTCTAAATCAGACTTCATTTTTATCTCCATGTTTTTTTTGTAAGCTTATTTTCCAATGAATTTATTTGATGGGTCAACGGTCTTAGGAAAACTAATTTTAATCAAAGTAGTTATCTTTTCTTGCAACTTCAATATCTTTTTGCCACATTTATCCATAACTTTTGATGTTTCCCTTAGTTTTTGGCATTTTTGAAGGATAGATGATGTCTTAACTGTGGCATCAATGTGGTTGTTAATTCCCTTGGATGCCAAATAGTTGTCACCGGTACTGTAGACTACTTGCAAAATCTGTTTTGCCATCTCCTCTTTTGAATAAACATGTATGCTCTTCTCATTGTGCCCTTTGATTTTCATATAAATTAATCCCAGTCTTTCATTCAATTCAAACCATTCACACAACTTGTCACTCCTCTGCATTATTGCCCCCAGATGTTTTCTTGTATATACTTCATTGTATTTTTCATATTATCTTTCAATCTATCCTCCAAAGTTTTAATTTTATCATTTGCATTGTGCAGGTCTTCTTTCATTTGTGCACATTTTTTTCTTTCTTCCTCTACTTCCTCTTCCAAATGTTTTGCTTTTTCCTTCTCATGATCCAATAGGTCCTGTATTTTTCTTATTTTGGTAGCAGCAGACTCATAACTTTTGTATAATTTTTGAAAACTAGCTCTTTCCTCATCAATTTTTTTACTGCTTTTAGCCAATTTTTCACTCAGGTCCTTCAATTCTGCATCCATCTTTTCCTGCTTTGCAATTTCTACTGCAGAGCCCGAATTTTTTATCTTTTTTTGTAAACCATTGCACTTGTTATCTATTTCTTTCCTCTTTGATTTTTCATTTGCCAGGTCTGCCTGTAACTTTTCTATTTGTTTTTCCAGATTATTTTTTTCTCTCTCCACCTTTAGCAGTGAAGTGTAGACCACTTCGTTAGTCCTTTTTGACACACTAATTTTGTCCACATTATGTACTTTGGAAAAATCCATTTGGAGGGTGCTAACTTGAAATTCAGAGGGATCTATCTGACTGTGTGGTGGATTTTTATCTTTAGTTGGGGGCATTACAACCATGAACTCCATCATATCTTTGTGTGGGTCATATGTTGGAAATACCTTGTTCCTTGCAGGTTGTTCGTCCAAAACTCCAGTCAGGGCAACCCTATGCAATGCTCTCTTTTTTCCTTTATTTGCATTTGTTGTGTGTTCATATTTTTCATAGTAATCATGAAATTGAAAATTTGGGCTTGCTGAAGCAATTGAATGTTTGAAAGGTGAAATAGTAGAGGCTCCAGTTCCACCTATGCATGTGGTTTTAACTAATGCATTACGAGGATTACCAACAACCATTCCTGATCTTGTCCCACTTTCATGTGTAGATTTTATAGTCTTTTGAGGGGTCTGATCTGAAGCTGCAAATGATAGATTTGTAGTGTCAATGGCACCTGATATAGGATTATGAATAGTATGAGTATCTACCACTAGTGGCATCTTGCGAGAGATATTTTGTTGTTGCACTTGTCCAACACCAAGACAACTAATATCAGTAGTAGTACCCATGCCAACCCCACCAATCACAGTGGCACTTGACTGAACAATAATAGGAATACTATCTCTAGATTCCCCACCAGTGGCAGTGGCACTTGATTCACCACCAATGGGAATACCATAATCTATGGTGGTGGTTGTGGATTTAAACCTAAAACAAATGCAAGTGGACCCTGAGGGTAATGAGTAGTACCTTTCCGTGATGAATCTGAAGAATCAAGTCCAATGATTGGTTTAACGGGAGCTTTTGATATTGAATCTGATGGAAGTTGTACCTCAAGTGGATACCAAATGCCTTCTCCTCTGAGACCTAGACCACCACATTCAAAACTAGTTTTTTCCACAATGTTTGCCCCTTTGCTATATTTTTCTTTCATGGACTCATTGACTCCACCTAAAATTTTAGGGACTGTAGTAGTTGTTGGAGTGGGCTCAACCTCATACTCATTTTCATCTTCACTCATGTAATATGTTGTTGTGGGATGCTCCATATTCCACAATTTTCTAAACTCTTCATCCTCGTCGATGGACTCAAATTCTGCACTGGTCTTTGGTTCACTGAGATTCTTCCTCATAGTCCAAAAATTATTTATTTTGGTTTGATTCCAATAACTATCTTTACATTCTTGTAGAATTATTTTGGGAATAGATTTGTTAGATGGATTAGCATATTTTTGGTAGAGATTGTAGGACCTCCTATTTTGGATGCCCTCCTCTATTGTCCTCTGTGTGTGCAATGCCATAATTTGTGATGACATTTCTTCTGTTGAAATGTTATTTTCAACGACAATTTTCTCCATCTCTTTTTTTACCTCATCCCAAGAGTCCATGTTTCTAAGCTTTTCTAGCAATGTTTTACTTTCATGTTGGCATAACACTAAAGAGTTTCCATTTTTCTTAAGCCTTGATTGAACTACACCGATTGGATCATACTACCAGAGACCCTCATCACCAAAGCTAAAAACTATCAAAAAATCATGTGCCACATTTTTTTCTCTCAAATGTGAACCCTCCACATGAGAAAGGCAAGGAAGGAAATATGCTCTTCCTTTGCTAACCATGGAAGTTCCTATTTGTGCTCTCCAACTGTCGTACATATTCCAATGCAAATACCCTCTCTGTCACATGTATTGGAAGTCTGTAGGGTTTTACTGCCGATCCGTAAAACCTTAACACAATGTATTCTTCCATGAAGAACCAGTCAACCAATTGTATTTGACTTCCGAGTTGAATGCAATCTCTACAAGACACAGGCAATCTAGGCATTGGAGTGCTTGTAATTTCATTATACATTGGTGCCAAAAAGAAGTCTACAAAATGGTTGTAGTTCTTTTTGTTATCATGCATCCTTATCTTTGGTGTCCATTCATATATTGGACACTCTGTTTTGTTCTGAGTCTTCTCATCAATCTTATAGTTTACAATGTGAAGATTGTTGGCCTAAAAAATTGCACAATACTTGGATAGAAGGAGATAGCACAAGTAGGATGAGAACCTAAATGTCTTATAGGAACCTTTTTTGATCATTAGTAATTGTTTTTGCATGGATTGAACAACGTGCTCAACAAAATTATATCTTACTGGTTGAGTTACATAATGGATATTAAAAATCATTTCAAGAAGGCTAGCACCCACTTCCCTACCATTTTCCAATCCCAGGCAAAATGTCAGCAAGGAAATAGTATCCCGAACCCATGGAACAAAAATGTTAGAATCATAAGGAGGCTTATGATTCCAATCCAATGGAGTACCATGCATTATTAGAGCTATGATAAATAAATCTCTACAACTTGGATCGAGACTCTCATAATTCTTTGCCATCTTTCCTAGGTCAATGTGGACGTTTGAGTTTTGTGTTTCAAACCCTAGGTTCAACAAGCGAGCGAATTCTCCCACGTTTATGGATAAAATTTCCTCTTTTGTATTTTTATTGACAATTTCTTTTTTATCTTCATCATAATTTTCAGCGCAAACCATGACAAAATCAGGGCAAGGGAATACTTCAGGTAACACCATGCTTCCCAATCCAACATCCCACGATGCAATTTTATTTGTTCTTTGTTTTAACATTGTGTTGAAAACAATAAAATTTGCCCTGCTTAGATCTTCCGCCTTATTAGACCATGCATATCTAATATCTATGATACGCTTTTCACTATGGATAGCAAGGTCATAAATATCATGGTAATCATCAGTGAAACCTAGTGTTTTAACCAGTTCGGTTAGGTCTAATTTTTTTTCACTTGGCTTCCTGTTGAACTACTGCTTCCCGTTTTCCCCATTGTTGTTATTGTTAATAATTCAAAATAATGCTAGATACAAGCCTAAAAATTTGAACCCTCAAATTGAACCACGAGATTAAAAAAAAGTAAAAAATGCGAGATGTAGGTGTTCTAGATTTTACCCGAAATTTCTATTTCACTAGATTGGCACATACAGACTTTGTTGCAACTTGCATTCCTCGATCTAGTAGTCATTTCTAAATCTTCCTCGATTTACTGGTTTGTCCATGAAATGAAACACAATTATAATTTATGAGTCTCTTATTTTGAAAACACTGAAAAGTACAAAAGTAATACCTAAAGGGCAAAATATCTAGAATATTGTTGTAATTTTATTAATTATTATTAATATCTATTCGGCGCCAAAGGACAAAAAATTCATTGCTTCAATCTAAATTCTGAGGACAGTGAACATGTCACCAGACTCGAGTGACGAGTCACTTTTCCGGACTGTCTTTGAATTCTTTTTAATCCTTTTCAACTTTTGGCCGAAATAAAGCTTAATTATAGATAATTAAATGTAAAATGTTCAATTCCGGGTCAAGTTCTCAAAAATGTGTTTAATTCCCACATTCGGGCCGAAATCCACCCTAAGTCGTTGATTTGTGCTCATCCAACGGACGATGGTATTTATTGTCAGTTGTCATGGGTCCCATGACTTGCCATTTTTCGGGCACGTCACCACACTCGAGTCACTTTTCCGGACTGTAGTTTAAGTCTTTTTAATCCTTCAACTTCCGCCCGAAATAGAGATTTATAGACTTAACTATATTTAATTAAATGTAAAACGTTCAATTCCGGGCGAAGTTCTCACAAATGTGTTTACTTCCCACATTCGGGCTGAAATCCACCCTAAGTCGTTGATCTGTGCTCATCCAATGGATGATGGTATCTGTTGTTAGTTGTCGTGGGTCCCATGACTTTTGGCATTTTTCGGGCATGTCACCACACTCGAGTCACTTTTCCGGACTGTTTTTTAAGTCTTTTTAATCCTTTTCAACTTCTGCCCGAAATAGAGCTTTATAGACTTAATTATATTTAATTAAATGTAAAACGTTCAATTCCGGGCGAAGTTCTCACAAATGTGTTTACTTCTCACATTCGGGCCGCAATCCACCCTAAGTCGTTGATCTATGTTCATCCAATGGACGATGGTATCTATTGTCAGATGTCGTGGGTCCCATGACTTTTACCATTTTTCAGGCACGTCACCACACTCGAGTCACTTTTCTAGACTATTTTTTAAGTCTTTTTAATCCTTCAACTTTCGCCCGAAATAGAGCTTTATAGACTTAATTATAGTTAATTAAATGTAAAACATTCAATTCTGGGCAAATTTCTCACAAATGTGTTTACTTCCCACATTCGGGCCAAAATCCACCCTAAGTCTTTGATCTGTGCTCATCCAACAGATGATGGTATTTGTTGTCAGTTGTCGTGGGTCCCATGACTTTTGCCATTTTTCGGACACGTCACCAAACTCGAGTCATTTTTCTGAACTGTTTTTGAAGTCTTTTTAATCCTTTTCAACTTCCGCCCGAAATAGAGCTTTATAGACTTAATTATAATTAATTAAATGTAAACCGTTCAATTCCAGGTGAAGTTCTCACAAATGTGTTTACTTCCCACATTTGGGCCAAAATCCACTCTAAGCCGTTGATCTAATTGAGTCTAATCCTATTCTCTAATTGAGTTTGATAATCTTGAATTTTCTTCTAATGACCTTGGCCTTGAGTCTAATAATGTGGTGAATCTTATTGATAAACCTGCACCTCCTAAGGAACTATGTAATATGCATTACCTTTGATCCTAGTGGGACTATTGAAACACCTGATGGCCCACTATATATCACTGCAAAGATCAAAGACATACTCTCACGAGGGGTTCTCATTGATCCAACATGTATGGTAAATATAATAACTTAAGAATATCTTTATACTTTACAATTGCATGAAGTAACATATGATAAATTTGATTTTGTGGTTAAGATCTTTGATGGTTTCTCTTGTCCTACTATATGTTCTATTACTCTTCCCATTAAGGTTGGTACTAAGTGCTTAGATGTCATTTTTGCTATCATTCCTACATCAGATCAATTTTGTGTGAAGCTGGGACTTCCTTGGTTCTCTTCCATGAAAGCGATCCCATCTACCGTTCATAAATGTCTCAAATTTCTTCATAATGACAAAATCATAACTATAAATCATAGCATGTACCAACCCACACATGCACTAGTTCAAAACTTCAACAACAAGTAAGTTGGACCTTTAATTCACTTGTTTTTCACAAGATAAACATCTTTTTTTATATATTTATAAAATTATGATCAACGATAATCAATGTACAAATAATTAATGGAACGAACTAGATTTTTTTATATATATTAAATATGGAGGAAGAAATATTACATAAAAAAGATCATAGTATTAAATTTATTTCCATTGTTTAACAAAATATTGAAATAATGTAGCTCATAGACAAAAAGCATTTGCAAAATTATCATTAATAAAATGAAATAGAAAGCACTTTTATATCCATAAGAGGCAAACTAAAATGAACTGGAATTTGTAAAATTATCATTAATATTTATGTTTTGGAAATTTACAATTTTTACATGTCTGAGACTTGAGTCCCTCAAAAACTTTAAATCCAAAATGAGTGAGCCATTCAGCCTATGAGGTTACGAGGACATAGCCTAAAAAACAAAACTACTAGGGGGTCGGGGCTAGGGCACAGGTAGTGAACACATTCATGGTTTACCCTAAGAATCTTGCCCTCCCTCCATGTAGAATTCTTCAAACATTATAAGCTAAGAGAATTCTTCAAGCCAACTATAGTTTGGAAAGTCGTCCAGGAGGAACCATTTCCAGAGAAAGTCCCTACCAATCCATGCCCATTTCCTATGACGTGTCAACTTCTCCGCATTCAGGTTCAAAAGAAATGGTTGTCTGGCCACTGGCATTGTTTGATCAGGGAGGAGAAGCTTGGTTAATTCATTCGCCCAAGGGATCCCCGCCCCTACTTCTACAAAGACGACAACAGTAACATCGTCTCCAAGGAAGTCTTCTTTAAACACCTTCCTTAGCAACATCAACATATCCACCTTGTCTCCTCCAAGGTCTAGAAGAGATGCCAAGAATCGGGACGTAATGTCCATGTTAACACGGTATCTATTTTTGTTACGCAGAAAGTCTCTGCCCAGCACCATCCTCACAACCTCATTAGTGAACATCCCAACCTCCTTGCAAACTGATTGGAGGGTTGGGTCTCTAACGGAGCCCAAAAAGGCCCTCTGGTCCTTTGCAGAAATGCTTCTTAAGCGGATAGGAGTGTCCATCTTGAGAAATCAGATTACCAAATTAAACTACCTGAGCCTATAGACCTAAACCAGAGGTAGAATTTAAATACCATGAGCTCTGACTTTTTATCTACCAAGGGCTAATCGAAGATGAAAGAAGAAGAGATCATATATAAATAGATGAAGCTCTTGATTGTAATAATACCTTCTCTAACAGTATTAATTACTATAAATTTTTTTAAATCTTTCGTATATCTCTGCAAATCTTTCCCATAAATGCACGAGTACCAAATTGGAAACAACTATAAACCAGTACCAAATTGGAAACGACTATAAACCAGTACCAAGTACCACATTGGAAGTCATGGGGACAGAGTGGATTGCAGTTAGTGACTAGACATATATTAAATGACCGCCAATATTATCGACTAGGACATTTGATACGTGTCTATTGAATCCAATTCCATTCTGGGCACTTTCTGCTGAACTACGTTCTCTTTAGAAATTTGGACCAAAATAAAAACTTCAGCCATTCATCTACGATCATCAAACAGTTTAAAATTATTGATGGATTTTAGGTAGGTGTCACCCTTCACGTGTCAAAGAGGTTGCGCTTATCGATACGTCATGCAAAGTTTGGACTCAATGTGATGTACTGATGTGATGTGACATATCATGTGCCTTGTCTATTAATGGCAATGAATTCATGAAATCGCCAATAAAATATATATTTTTCCATAAATAACAAAATATTAGCCAAACAAATTAAATAATTATCAAGTGGTGGATAAAAATCGCCAATACACTTAAATAATTTTTCCTTCGGACTAAAAAATTTCGCCCATACAATTTATATTTGTTCATTTAAATGAAAAATATTTCCCTCCTACAATATATATTTTCCGCACAAAACAAGGTATTATTCGCCATAATTTTATGTAATTTTCGTACCCTAGAAAAAAATCGCCAATCAATATGAAAATTTCCCCCAAAAAATAATGTCTGATTCGCCAGGATTTTACACTTTTGCCCGGGGGGTGGTTTCTTAAAGTTATCCCCGGCTATTTGTGGAGGTGACAATCACCAAAACAAGGACCTGACTAAGGCAAATCCCTATATAGCCACAACCCCATTTTCCCTTTGTTTTGTAGGTTCGACTATAGGTTTTCAATAGAGACTGAAGACAAGAAATTGCTCAGGACCTAGAGACAGAGGTACACTACAAATTTGACTAGAAAACACCTAGATTAGGGTGTCTAGTGTTGGCATTGCATGAAGATTGCATTGATGAAGTTTAGTGTTGTCATTGATGTCAATAGTAACCAGTAATGGAGATGTATTGCAACCGGTAATGATGCAGTAAAGCAACCGGTAGTAAAACAGTGTAGTCAACCGGTATTGGTATTATTATTGGAGGAGAGATCAATCAGTAACCCTAACCAGTTGATAAGCAGAACCCTAACCGAAGGAGCTTGGAGAATCGGTTGTGATGATCTATGATCGAATGATGATCAGAGATGAAGATGCCACGTATGCATGATGCACGTGATGAGTTTCAAAGTGGTTTTGGCATGTGAAGATAACCGTTTATCTTGGGAATGATCAAATGCATAGCATGAAGTGAAAAACGTGTGATGAGCTATAGGATCCAATGTGCGGTAATCCAAGAGAAGTTGAAGTTGTCTAGAACAATGTGTAGTTGATTTCTATGTAATCCAACGGTTATGATTGAACCGATATGTTTGTAATCTCTATGAGATTTGTAGGTTTTGTGTTGTGTTACCGACCTATTGTATTTGCTTATAAGGTCGATGAGTTGTTTTGTAATTGTGTTGGAAAATTTGGTTAAGTGTGGTAGTGTGATTGTTGTCGAACGAGACGAAGTGTCTGCAGAATGTTGTGAAGGAAGATAGGAGCAAAAAAAAGGATCTGATTAAGAAAGGAAGTGCTATTACCAGATCAGCAAAGAACTTATTGTTCTCTAACCATTACAACAGTTAAATCCCCTAACCGGGTAAGCTTTAACAGGCTTCTTGTTTAAATCCTCTAACAAGGTGATCCATTAGCTTGGATTTGAAATCCTCCACTGAGGTTACCTTTAAGAGGGTATTGTAGTCAATCCCTTAATCGAGTCGTGCTTAACTGAATTTCTTCTTAACGGGACATTATTGTATAAGCTTCTAACAATGCTTGGCTCCTAACAGGGCGAACTTCAGAAGAGTTCAAAATACTTGTGGGTATTCATCCCCACCGTGGTTTTTCCCATTTGGGTTTCCACATGAAAAATCATTGTGTCAAGTGGTGAATAATTTTGTGGATGTGTTTTGATATGGTTGATATGAATAACTAGTAGATCCACGTAGATATGTTTAGATGATCGGAAATGATCTGAAATGAGCTATTACTAATATTAGTGAAGTGGTTTAAAGTTTTGGTTAAATGGCATTTGAGTTTCAGATCTGTTGCATTGCATCATTAATGTTTTGGTCAACCGGTAAAGTTTGACAGTGCAGTTACAATTTTTGATATAGTGACTAAACCAGTTAGTTTAGTGATTGGATTCTGAGTTGAAAGTTTGTTTGGTGAAAGTATAGTTTATTTTCTATCTACTGATTCACCCCCCCTCTCAGTATTTGATCGGATCCTTATAGTTTCATCATATTATCATCTAACACCTCTGCCCACTAGGACTAGGGTGCCTAGCGCCATAGTCCTCCTAGTTTAGGCTTAGATTTGACAAGAATCGGGCATAAAAACTCAAAATTTCAAATCCAGTCTCAGTGCTCAATGATTCATCAGTTGAGACTATAGCACCTAGCCACAATGTCTGCCCAATTTCAACTCTATTTTTCAAGCACAAGTACATTTTTGAGTCCATGTTTCATTTTTGTATATGTTATGTAATTCTAGTTTTTGTATTAGTTTGTTTACTCAGTTTATATGTTCATGCTTAGGAACTAGTTAGTTTACATTTTGAATCAAAATAATCTTTTAGAAAAATAAAGGAATAGAGCCCATAGGGATTGCTTGACTCTTTGGATAAGAGTTAGTCAAGCATATTAACCCTTTAGTGATTTGTATTCTAACATTTAGCTAAAAAGGGGCTTGGTCCTAGTGGAGTCAATAGCTAGTTCATCCCCTCTCTTTTTCACTCCTAAACATTTTGGTAAACCCAACATGGTTGCATCATTTTCTGATTTGTATGTTCATTTCTTTTTCATTTCAAAATAATAAAAACCAAAACAAAGAAATCTTGTTTCCCATGCATTGTGTATGTTTAGATTACATTTTACATGCTTTGTTCCATTTCATAATTAGAGTGAGTTTTTCTTTTCATGGATTAGAAAACAAAAACATAAACCTATTCCTCTCTTGGAGAAAGGCGTTCAACCATGTTGGATCTTTTTTTACAAAATTTCCATGCCTTTGACGAGTTGTTTAGTAGTGACGACTTTGATATGTTAGATGAATCCCGTGATGACTTCATCTCTATTGAGTCTTCCTTTATGAATCCTAAACCATCTTTTTGCCAAAGATTGATCAACGTGATACATATGGCTGGTTATAAACATGAACCCTAAAAGCCTAAAGTTATTCTGCATCTTTGTTACGATGTCCCTCAACCTCAAAACAAACCAGTGATTGTTATTAAAGGTATTACAAGTCCTATAAATCCCTTAAATTTTGCAAAACAAATCATCCAAAGAGATTATATGAATCAACAAAGTTACAATGCAGTTTCTCACACATACTTGATAGAAGAAATAATAAACAACCTACTCTTGTGTTAGTTGTTCCTTCTTCTCTTATAGCTTCACAACCAGTGCTCCCTCCTACACCTCATCTTCCTCAACATCTTGGAAAAGCATATGATCTTGTTGAACAACTTCATGCTACTCCCACCAAGGTTAATTAAAACTTCACTCACATGCCATGGAATGCTTTGAGAATCCTTAAAGAAGATATATTCTCAACCTTCTACGAGACCTAATGATGTGAATTTTTTGTTGGAATTTATGCATGCAACTAAAGTTGATATTGTGTTCTCTCAATGTGAGTTGCCTTCTATAGAGATCTAAAACCAATATGATCCTCTCATGATTATTGTCCTTATTAATGGTAATGCTATAATATGAACTTTAATGGATAATGGACTAGGTCTTAATGTGTGTAGCATTGAATTATTGCATAAAATCAATGTGGATACTTCTCTTATTCATTCTGATTCTCTTTCTATTTGTGGATTTAATAGTTTGGTAGACAGTCATTAGGTACAATGACATTACCTATTGAAGTTGGTCCTATAATTTTACCTACACCTATCCATGTCATTTTTGATACCCTCACATATAGCCTTCTTCTAGAAAGACCTTGGATTCATTCTATGCAAGTAGTTCCTTCAACTCTTCATCACAATCTTAAGTTTATTTATCATTTTTACTCTTTGGAAGTCGACAATAACTTACAAAGTTGTTTGCAAACTAAACCCGGATCTCAATCTCCTTTAAATTCTTCAATTCCTTCTCCAATTCAAATGGATACACCATCTCCTCCTAAAGATACCCCTTTGCCTGAAGAGGTACTCTTAGAAGATGATTGGGGGTCATTATATTTTACACCTTCCTTTGTAGGAGAGTATAAAATCCCTCCAATTGAACCTAAGAGCAAAGAGAATGACATGGTGGTACCTACAAAAGATTCAACTTATTCTAAGAAACTCCATAACAATTTTGGTGTTGCTCCTACTTCAACTAATTCTTCTTCAAACACTTCTTCTAGTTCATTTACCTATGGTATTGAGATGTATGAGGCCTCACCATCTCTCTCATAAATGGAATCTCTTTATGGTCTTGGTTTCCATATGTTAGCTAAGAGTTGATATAGAGGCAATGGTTGTGGCACAAACAAACAAAGGATTAAAGTTCCTTTAGACAACTACATACGCAAAGCTTCATTTAAACTGATATATAATCTTGCAAGGCCCACCAAAGTATCTCATACACCATCTCTCAATGTGAATGCCATTTCTATTTCTTCTATATCTCTTTTTCTTGTTAATCCCCACTCAATTGATGTTGATTTTGCTTCTAGCATACATTCAAAATGACATATTTTTTATGAATGATTCCCTAGCTAAGTTCTTGGGAGTTTATCATAATTGTGGATTTCCCTATTGTTTAAATACTAAATCATAATTTGGTAGACACTGAATTACCAAGTGGTATAGTGGAAATGAATCAATAATTTACTGAGCTGATGGATGTTCCTCAACAAAATAATCTTCTCATAGGAGATACTTTAAATGTTAAAATGTATCCTCATAATGATGAGAAAACTTTATTAAAATTGAAAAATGATTGGAAGCTAGTGAATAACATGATCATTCTTCTCTCTTACATGATTTTCCCAAAATCTTTTCTTGAAATTATTCAAACATGCCTAGCATTGATCCTAAAATTGTCACTCATAATATTGTGTTGCTTCTCGATGCTAAGTCTATTAAACAAAGATTAAAAAGATGAATCCCAATATTGTGTTGTTTTTGTGATCCTAGATCAAGATATTTTCTCTAACACTTCTTGTCTTTCTCTTTCAATATACCATGGACTGCAAGATCCTCCTTAGCTGACTCAAAAATATTCTTATAAATCTCTTCAAAAAGTAATGATACTACCACTTCATCTATATTGAACTTGGTGGTTGTGGTCCAATAGCCATAACAAGGCGGTCCCATGAATTAGGCAAAGAACAAAATCAAAGCATGCAACAATCCTCCTTGATCTTGTCACCAACATAACCCAACTGAGCAACAATCATGTTGAATGTACTGAGATGATCAGCTATGGATTCTCCATCTTCCATATATAGAGAATACATCTTTCTTAGGAAAAGATTGTTTACCAAGGATTTAGGATGATAAACATCTCCAAGCTTCTTCCAAAGATCTTTTGCAGTCTTCTCTTCATGGACATTTAACATAATAAATTTTAAAATGAAGCCTTATGAGGCCCTTAGCTTTTTGATCCATTGTATCCCAAACATCATGTGCTATAGTTTGAGGTTTTGTTCTATATATTGTAGCCCACAAATCTCGATCCACAAGCATAACCTCCATTTTCAATGTCCAAAGTTTGAAGTTTTTGCCAGTAAACTTCTCCATGTCAACTTTTTTGAATGTGCTTGTCATCTTCTCCATGCAACAAGAATTTGAAAACACTTTGCAAAATCTCCCACTCCAGTTGAGATCAGTATTAAAAATCTCGTTATCCAACAACAAGACTAAAATTGACTAGGGTATGATACTAATTGAAAAGAAGCTAAAGTAAAGAAAACACTTCCTAACACTAATCTAGTGGGGAAGATAATTCAAATTTTCTTACAAATCTCAAACTGTTACACATAAGAATGTTAGACACAATGTACCACTGAGAGAAGGGTGAATCGGTGGTTCTCAAACTCTTCCATTTAATTGTCCTATGTGAGTATATCGGTTATCAGATCTAACTCATTGCAGACTTACCGATTACAAAGGAGACTAATCGCAAATGCACTCACACATAAAAGGACATCTCATAACACTAGCATATACGAGGAAAACCCAAGATGGCAAAAACCTTGGTGAGAAATGTTGCTAGAGTCTACTACTGCAATCCTGCCTCACAATGAAACTGATTACAAAGTTTAGGGCACCAACCTAAGGAGCACCAACCCTGCACCGAGCTACAACTCAGTGATCTACAATGAACATTATCAAATACAAAAGTAATAATCCAGTTACAAGTGAGTCTTGTAACTACTACATACTCTTCGCCCTATCGATTTCACTTCTCCTCTGCCTTACCGGTTGACTCCTCTTCCTTCTGTCACTTTGTCTCTATTATGTTCTTTGCTGGTTCTCTATCCTCTCCTTCCTTCTTCTCACCTCATCTCTCTACTCACCTTCTACTGTTGTTTCTCACCTTCTCCTGTTCTTGCTCACCTGTCGAATCAGGCTCTATCGATTGTTCATCTGACGGACTCTGCACTTGACTACCAGTTACTCAGCTTACTGGTTCCACCCTACTTTGTTATGTGCCTGCGGGATCTTCTCTACAACACACTCATGACTGCCTCACTCTATGCTATCCTTTGTCTAGCTTGAATACCACCTATTCACTTCTGCATTGATCCTCCTTTGTTGCTTGTTGGTTGCATTAACCTTACCGGTTAAGCCTCTGCTAAACCATGTTTCCTATTGTCTCCCTTCTACTCGATCTCTATGATCCTCTGTAGATATCACACTTCATCTACTTCTCTATTCGGCCTTTTGCATTACTTGGCAACATCTCTCTCTCAGGCATCATCAAATTTTGTCTTCAACCTACATATTTATAATCAGACAATCCTGCCAAAAGCAACATTCAAACTTGGCGCCTTAGGGTTTCTTCCATTGATCACGAGACACATCAAATCCAATCAGATCTCCTTCTAGAGATAAACCACCTACAATGGATCAATCAACCACTGTCAATCTCGAGGCTTCCAATACACATTTTCTATGTTTAGCAAACACGACCATGTTCCTCAACCTACCTCTTTCAATCGCGTTTAGTGATCTCCCAATTGCCTTTGCCAAATCTGATCTGCAGTTGAATGTCTTTCATTGATATTGGAATCACCCAGATCTTCGGTTTGCATCGAGCCACAAACCCTCTGCAACCCTATGTGATTGTCGCAGTCAACATTTAATGTCGACCAACCGCCAGCTACCTCACCAACACAACACTTCACCGACCTCTGCGAACTTGCCACTTCAACTCCACATGGCATCCTTGTCGATATCCTCCTTAGCAAAGGTCTCTATGTCAGTTGGACTCGATCATCCACAATCAACACACAACTGGTTCTTATTTTTTGTCGGTTCTCTAACCCTGTTGGTATCATGTCTGCACTTTGCTAAACTGTCGGTGCAACACTTTAACCGGTCGCTAGACATGCCTATCCATAGCATGCTCATTCTCATTAGGTAGGAGCACATCACTTAGCCTCTTTGCTCTCTTACCAGTTCTCATACTTATAGGTAGGCACCTTGATGATACCATGTCATCAACCTTCAGTTGTTTCCATGTAAGGCATCTGCATACCCATTGCATTCTTTATCTGCAACTGCTCCACTTTGTCTTCTTCATCATCAGACCAGACATCATCTCAGCCAGTTTGTCAAGGTGACAAACCCATCACTTCTTTACTCTTTTTTTTTTCTGTCTCGGTGGCACAATATGCCAACCCTTTTTGATCTGGTACACATTGCTGATTACATGCACCTGAGGCATCCTTTTGTTTCACCGGTAGATCCGGTGTGAGCCTTCAATCACCTGCCTTCTACTTTTGTCTTATCTCACATAACTAAGATGCATACTTTGCATAATAGGAGATAAGCTCCACTTATCAGTGGGAGTGGATCCTTGTCATCTGCATCCCGCAATGCACTCATGTGGCTTCCTTGTTTGTGCAGCATATCAGCAAACAAGCACATGTGATCCAGTTGGGGCACATTCACTATCAGTCTTCTCTTCATATGGTGACTGCATCTCTATCTGGTGGGAGTCCTATTGTTCTGCATCCACGTAGTGTACCAGTGACCTGTACATCCTTCTCCTCCTATGTTGATGTGATTTAGATAATACTCTACCTCTTCATCATAGTCAACAACTCAACATATTGCCCACTCATAGATGTCATCATTTACCGGTTGTTATATCATATCGATCTCTTATCCATATCTTCTACACAAGTCAAACACTAACTTGTGTATCAGTGACTCCAATGACATCGCAATGCTAGTCGACATCAATGACAATAATGGCTTCAATGACAGTAGTGTCAACACTCTCCCATACTGGTTGACATCAATGACAACACAATGCCAACAATCTCCCTTTTTGGAATTAATGTCAACACATGTAATATCCGGCATACTACATAATCTTTCTCCCCCTTTGACAACAATGACAAAGGTCACTTTCAGGATCTCTCTCCTCCTTGTGTCTACCAGGAATTGACATATTGGTTTATCCCCTGTTACTCTACCAGATGCTCCTCCTCCTTTGACTCATGCATTTCATCTTCTCAAGTCATAGCACTTGAGATGGAGGGCTCAACCATCAACTGGCACCAATTTATTAGCAACCAAGTGTATATGCAGACCGAAGATATATGCATATACAATACTAAAACCAATTGAAGACCCATGTGTCAGTGAATACACCATACTTGCCGATCAAACTGTATCATCTCCCCTTGATGTGCAGAAGCCATTCTAACCCCAAAATGTTGATATCAAGTGTTGAGGATGACATTGATACCAATTGTATCTCTTCCGATACCAAATGCATGTTCTCTTATGCAGGTGACTTTCTCTCTTAGCAAGCAACACTCTCGGTAATCCAATTATGAATTCAATTGAATAGGCATTGAAATATCCCACAGTCCCGAATACCTCCAAAAACACAAACATACCGGTACAGCCATAGACACTTGCACACCCTCTGTGTCCAGCATATCTGATACAAATCATAAAACATGGTTGTCAACTCTCCCTAATTCATACATCTTAGGTCCACACTGTCGGTCAGATCCAAAACTAGAGCTCCAATCTTCACCATATATCAGTTGAGTTGTGCATATGTGATCATCTGATGATCTTTCAGCTCCATTATATCCACCAAAGCCTATGACATGATTTTGGATGTACACAATGCCATACAATGTCATCATCATGTTATGAATCAAACTAGTTAGCCCACAAAGGATGCATGCATACATGATCAACTATCAAGCCATCATGTATCAATCAGGTCTTCATTAGCACCACCTGAGACATGAACTCCTCATTCCATGCTATCGGGGCTAATGCAATGATCTCGAATCTCATTGTCTTACATAACTTGCAAGTACTTGTTAGCATTCCTACCAGTGGCATCCTGCACATACCGGTTTCTTGAACCGGTCCATCATCACTACCGGAGCACCTTCTTGTAACTCCTGACATCTTGTGTCAATTTGCATCTGATCCCTTTTGCAATTTTCCCATCTATTGACACATGCAGTAGTGAACCATATTTCATCTGTAGGTGTGTAGCCAAGGCAATCACTACACACACTTACCATCTCATTTTATTCCTTCATACTGGTAGCAGCTTGTTCTTCCATGTGTCCTTCTTCACTGAGGGGGTGAATGATCTAATCAATATGTTACTCCCCCTGAGATCATGCATCTCCTTTAGGCCTTAGGAGATATCACCTGTGCAGTGAATGCACAGTATCGGTCCAAGGTTGCATCTTCTTGCTTCTTCTTCCATACCTGCTTGGTCTCATTTTTCTTCCCATTTTCAATCTTGGGAGAAAGTGTCACCTTCTTTTGTTTATGGGTCCTTGCATTGCCGGATTCTGCCACATGACTAAAGATATTGTTGTAGAAGAAAACAGTGTTCATGCCAAACGCATGATTGGGGGACCTTCTGTAAAAACGGTTAGGCCATCTTCCTTTGGTCATGCCATTGTAACCTGCTACCGGAACTGGTGGACCACTTGATCCTGCAGTAGAAAAACCTCTTCTCATTTTGTTCCACACAACATTTTGTCTTGCAATTCCTCTAAACCCATTTTCATACTGAGCATAGCTACTATACCGGTTACCACATGACTGCACGTTCATCCTTCTGCAATCATGACTTTTATGGCCAAACCTATTACACCTTCGACAGACAACAATATTGTCTCTAGGAAGAGCAAACTGTCTATTTCTAGACTTCATTCTACATTCTTCTTCTCTATGGCCATATTCCTTGCATGCAAAACAATAACTAGAGAAAGGAGGCTTGTGACCTACAAATTTGTTTTGCCAAGCATGAGGAGATCTTATCGGTTTAGTATCTCTATTTCTGCTTCTCCAAGAATGGATCCTAGATTGTCCATGCTCTGCAGCTCTTCCATCTGATCTCTTCTTTTCCCACACTTTCTTTGTCTTGTGGGTGACAACATTTCCTTGTCTTCTACCGGTAGGAGGTCTTCTTTGTTATCTTCTCATGTTCTTGCTTCTGGCAACGTTGCCTTCTCCCATCTTCCCTTTTCCTTTGGGATCTGAATTATTCCTCCTTTTACTATCGGACTTCTTCATGTATTCACCAGTTGTATTCAAATCAATATTCTTCCTTGGAGAATTTCTAACTGTGAAGGTCTCACCCTTGTTCTTCCCATTTGAGGAGACAAAAAGAATATCTTTGTTGGGAGCAGCCTTGCTTGTGGAGCATTCACCGGCAGCATATCCTAATCCTTGGAATGTTTTTACGGATTCAACATTTTGTCCAAGGCATCAGTGTTGCCATCATACCAGTTTCTTACCTTGAGTTCATTTTTGCACTTCTCAAGGTCTTTCCTCAGGTTCTCCATTTCCTCTTTCAACTTTTGACACTCTTTGTCTTTTGTCTCCACTTCTAGCTACATCTCCTCATATCTTCTTTCATCGGCATCAAGGACTGATTTCAATTTATCCATCATTCCTTTGGCATCTTCAAGTTGAGTTGTCAACATGCAGACATTTTTGTTTGACTCTCCAAGGCATGTTCTCAACCAATTACATTCTTCAAGAATTGATTTTTTGTAACTCTTAAATTCATTTCTAACAGATTTCAATTCACCAAGGGCACTTAGCAACTCGCCTTCTAGATCAATTTCAACTTCATCTTCTTCTTCATCACTGCCAAACACATCTTGTCGGTGGGATCTGTCTATCTTGTCACATTTTGATGTGTGCACTTCAATTTCTATCTCTTGTGTCATGAAGAGATGAGTTTCCTCTTTATCAATGATGCAACAACTGACTGATCTTCTTTCAACACCTCCACATGTGTCTACTTTGTTGTTCTTCATGCTTCCACAATCTGATTCTGCAATGCACGATTCATTTCCATAAAGCTTCTTCAGTCTATCCCATAGACTTTTTGTCGATCTGCATCTATCCACCTGTGAGGAAACATCACCGGTAAGTCCACTGAATATAGCCTTCATGGCTTCAGCATTGCACTTAGATCTTCTTTCTACTTCTGGATCGGTGGGAGGACTGAAATGACTAGGGAGACCATTTACAATAGACATCCAAACATAAAACCCTAGGGAGGACAAGTAGACTTCCATTCTATGACTGCAAATAGAATAGTTTGAACCATCAAACACAGGAGCAAGTTTTGCACTAAATAGACCATTGTGTCCAAATACCAGAATCTACCCAAGTTGGAGAAAGCTTATCAACCGGGAACCTAGGGCTCTGATACCAATTGTTAGACACAATGTACCACTGAGAGGGGGGTGAATCAGTGGTTTTCAAACTTTTCCCTTTAACTGTCCTATGTGAGTATATCGGTTATTAGATCTAACTCATTGCAGACTTACCAATTACAAAGGAGACTAATCACAAATGCACACACATAAAAGGACATCTCATAACACCAGCATATACGAGGAAAACCCAAGATGGGAAAAACCTCGGTGAGAAATGCTACTAGAGTCTACTACTCCAATCCAACCTCACAATGAAACTGATTACAAAGTTTAGGGCACCAACCCCTAATTTTGGGAACCAACCCAAGGAGCACCAACCCCTGCACCGAGCTACAACTCAGTGATCTACAATGAACATTATCAAATACAAAAGTAATAATCTAGTTACAAGTGAGTCTTGTAACTACTAAATACTCTTTGCCCTGTCGGTTTCACTTCTCCTCTGCCTTACATGTTGACTCCTCCTCTTCCTTTTGTCATTTTGTCTCTATTGTGTTCTTTGTTGGTTTTCCATCCTCTCCTTCCTTCTTCTCACCTCATCTCTCTGCTCACCTTCGCCTGTTGCTACTCACCTTCTCTCGTTGTTGCTCACCTGCTGACTCAGGCTCTACTGGTTGTTCATCTGATGGACTCTGCACTCGACTATCGGTTACTCAGCTTACTGGTTCCACCCTACTCTGTTCTGTGCTTGCGGGATCTTATCTCCAACACACTCACGACCGCCTCACTCTATGATATTCTTCGGTTGGCTTGAACACCACCTGTTCACTTTTGCACTGATCCTCCTTTGTTGCTTGTCGGTTGCATTAACCTTACCAGTTAAGCCTCTATTAAACCTTGTTGCCTGTTGTCCCCCTTCTGCTCGATCTCTATGATCCTCTACAGATATCACACTTCATCTACTTCTCTATTCGGCCTTTTGCATTACTTGGTAGCATCTCGCTCTCAGGCATCATCGAATTCTATCTTCGGCTTGCATATTTATGATCAGACATTCCCGCCAAAAGCAACATTCAAACTTGGTGCCTTAGGGTTTCTTCCACTGATCATGAGACATGTCGAATCCAATCGGATCTCCTTTCAGAGATTGACCACCTGCAACGGATCAATCAACCACTGTCAATCTTGCAGCTTCCAATACACATTTTCTATGTTTAGAAAACATGGCCCTATTCCTCGACCTACTTTTGTCAATCACATTTAGAGATCTCGCAGTTGCCTTTGCCAAATATGATCTGCAGTTGAATGTATTTCATCGATCATGGCATCACCCAAATCTTCGGTTTGCATCGAGCCGCAAACCCTTTGCAACACTCTGTGATTGTCGCAGTCAAAATTTAATGTCGACCAACCGCCAGCTAACTCACTAACATGACACTTCACCGACCTCTGCGAGATTGCCACTTTAGCTCCACGTGGTATCCTTGTCGATATCCTCCTCAACAAAGGTCTATGTGTCTATTGGCCTCCATCATCAACAATCAACACACACTAGGTCCTTCTTTTATGTTGGTTCTCTAACCCTGTCGGTATCTCATACTTTACCAGTTAACCATCATGTTTGCACTTTGTTGATCCGTCGGTGGAACACCTTAACCAGTCGCCAAACATGCCTATCCATAGCATGCTCATTCTAATCAGGTAGGAGCACATCACTTAGCCTCTTTGCTCTCTTACCGGTTCTCATACTTATCGATAGGCACCTTGATGACACCATGTCATCAACCTTCAGTTGTTTCCATCTAAGGCATTTGCATGTCGATTGCATTCTCTATCTGCAACTGCTCCACTTTGCCTTATTCATCATCAAACCAAACATCATCTCAATCGGTTTGTCACAAACCCATCACTTATTTACTCTTCCTTTTCTGTCCCAATGGCACAATATGCCAACCCTTTCTGATCTGGTGCACATCTCTGATTACATGCACCTGAGGCATCCTTTTGTTTCACCGGTAGATCCAATGTGAGCCTTTAATCACCTACCTTCTACTTATGCCTTATCTCACGGAACTAAGATGCATACTTTTCATAATAAGATATAAGATCCACTTACCAGTGGGAGTGGATCCTTATCATCTGCATCATGTAATGCACTCATGTGGCTTCCCTGTTTGTGCAACATATCTTCAAACAAGCACATGTGATCCAGTTGGGGCACATTCACTGTTAGTCTTCTCTTCATATGGTGACTGCATCTCTATCCAGTGGGAATCATGTTGTTCAGGATCCACACAGTGTGCTGGTGACCTGTACATCCTTCTCCTCCTGTGTTTATGTGATTTAGATAATACTTTGCCTCTTCATCACAGTCAACAGCTCAACATCTTGCCCACTCATAGATGTCATCATTTACCATTTGTTATATCATACCGGGCTCTTGTCCATATCTTCTACACAAGTCAAACACTAACTTGTGTATCGGTGACTCCAATGACATCACAATGTTGGTTGACATCAATGACAGTAATGTCACATCAATGATAGTAGTGTCAACACTCTCCCATACTGGTTGTATCCTTCTATACCGGTTGACATCAATGACAACACAATGCTAACAAAGAAACACAATATAGCATGCAAATAGATAAACACAATAAGAAAAATATATATCGTGGGAAAACTCTTTCGTAAGAAAAATCTCACACTCCAAAAGCATGGTACTTTGTATTATTGGAACATCAGTTACAATATAATAGGAGTACACTGCTTCTTCAATATGAGCCTTCAATTATCAATCCAACAAAACTTTGAATAAATTTTGACAGCATAACACTTCACCTACAAAACATAACATATATGTAGTGCTCTCCAAGATCACCTTATATAAAGAAATACAACCCAAGACATAGCTTCTAGATGAAGATACGCGATGGGGTTGCGCAAAACTCTTGGCACTAGTTTTCAACCATCTAAAAGCATCGAAATGACACATGTACATCTCCAAATGACTCCCCATTCAAACCTCCTAAGTTGGGCACCCAAAATTTACTATCTCGAGGTATGATAAATGCTCTTACACATCTTATAGTTGTCATAAGAATCTGTCATAAATATTGTCATAACTTACAACACTTACAATTGTAAAATACTCTATCATAACTTACCAAAAATAGAAAATTCTCTTACATTGTCGTAACCCAACTTGAGCGCCTACCTTCTCCATGCAAAATGTATCTCTTGCCATTTGTCTATTTTGTCATAGAATTTTTCATAGGCTGTCAATGTAAGTGTATCATAATAACTGTCATAGATTATGTCATAACATAACACTTGTCACCCACATATACTAAATACAAGATCCTCAAAGTGGGACCCTACATCCACAAGTGCAACATATGTGTCATACAGTCATCGCCAAGTAGGATGCCACCAATCTTGTGGGTCCCACTAGATGACTAGACATTTGTAAGCAATTAATTAAATAAAATAACACTAGCAATGTTATGTGTCAATTGTGCCTCCAAGTCACATTTATAGGTAATGTCACCATATTTGATCTATTGCATCTATAGTCTAACACAGCTGCAATGATGATGTTTGTCACACTATCCTTTTAAATTGTTGAGGAACAATAAGAGATGTCTTGGTGTTATTAAAATCCAAATGATAGGTAATCTCTCTTGGATCGATAATCTAAAAAGATTAATTAAATGAACAAAAATATGCTAGCTCAAACTTAGCAAACATCCTTGTAAGATTCAATAAACTTTCATAAAATTTGTTTATATTATTTATAGTTCATTGAAAATGAAATTTTGTTTTCAATGATTTTTCAAGGGTGACATTAATCGAGGACTAGAAATTAGTTAGATATAGAAAACAAATAAAGGTCATGGAGACCATTTATTTATGAATTTATTTGTTTCCCCTTATGGGTAGTAGTTAGAGAGAAATGGTCTATAAAAAAGAGGCCTAGAAAGTATTATGTGGGAGTGATGTGTACCCACATAACAATTCAAATCTAATTTGGTATATAAAACATAACTACATACTTTATGTCTTGATCTTGTTCAAAAGCAAGGTATGTAGACAATCTAGGAAATGAAGGATGTTCTTGGTATTGAGGCATTTGGAGATAGGGCTTAGGATGTGTTCATAAGAAGATTAAAATACAAGATTAATTCACTCAAGAAAATTTAATTTGATTAAAAATGTATAATCTCAAATATTGTTATCAAAATAAAATGTATTCCTTGTATACTCAGAAGAACCCAGAAGAATCGCTTAATTCTTTGAGGGTCTTGAACCAAAATTCTGAGGTGGGTTTCAAGTTTTTATTTTTATTATTATATACTCCTAAAGATGGCACTCAATACATTTCCATTATAAAGTGGAGTTTTTGGGGAGGGAATTTGATGAGTCTAATTCTCTAGCCAAAGCACTTTACCCTTCTTGTTTTGATGGATAAATGTTGGATCCACATCCTATTTTGATGGATGGATGTCTATCCTATTTTGATGGATAGATGATGGATTTCCATCTCATTTTGATGGATGGATTTCTATTGTTTTGATGACTAGATGTTCATTATATTTTCATGGATGCATATCATGTTTTGATGGATAGATGATTACTTGATTATACAAGAGAATAAACACTTAATAACTTCAAAGAATTTAAAATAATTATATTTTCAAAAAATCGATGTTAATTTTAGGTATAATGGATTAGGTTGTTGCACTCTACTTTTGAGTCGTGCATCAAATGCCTTCTCTATGGTATTTTAAGTTGTCTCTAATTGTTTTGGTCTTACTTAAATTTGTAAAATAAGTGTTGGCAACTTCAATCAAGGACTTGGGTCTCCACAATTAGGTGCAATAACTCAAGAAAGAAATCAAACAATGATCACTAATTGTTCATCACCAAAGCAACCATACCCTAGACATTTTTTGGCTTTTCAATGGCTATTTGTTGATAACTAATGTCATTCAAATGCAAAAGATAGCTAAAAAGAGAATCCCCCTGTAGCGTCCTAAACTGTACTCCCTTACAATTTAGTCCACATTTTGGGCCCTCGCCTTAGTATGCGTCCCCCAATGCCTAATTAAGTCTTGATTATGCCTTCACCATGCAAATATGGTTTCATTTTCATTTCATGCATCCCATAGCCCCTTTGTCCAGCCCCAAAATAGGGTAGGACCAAGGCGTGGTGCTCTGGTCCTCATTGGGACCATGGTGCCACGCTTTGGTCCTCCTTAATTGGGCCCTATCTTGGCCCCCTCTTGGATTCTCAAAAATGAGCAGGGAATCTCTCCCAATGTTGGTCTATGTCAAAAAATTAATACATTTTTCAACAAGCAAGTATATGAGGTTTTCCCCTCTCATTTACATAAACAGACATCATAAGAGAAGGGCGAAATTATAATCATCAAGCATTCAAGCATTCAAACATTCAAGCATTCAAGCATTCATCGTCAAGCATTTCTAGAGGTCTTTAAGGTTGCATTCTTCATTCACCAATTGTGGAGCAACATTACATCATTCATATGCAAGTATGTGTATGTGATTAGGGTTTTGTCATGTTCATGTCATTTCATACAACATGTGTGATTACATTCAAGAAGCAAAGTATCATTATCAGTCGTTGCAGATCTGAGATATATCCTTTCCATTATTTATTTCAGTATTTGCAATATTTCAATCAAGGTTAATTCTTTAATTGGGGTTTGACTTAGGCAAACCCCTATTTCCAACCTATTCACTTTCTTTTTGTGTGCAAGAAACAGGTACGGAGATGTGATCTTCAAAATAGGCATTATTTGTATAGACGAATCAACCCTCTTTGGCGTGCGAAAAGTTAGAAGAACCAGAGTGATGGACGCTCTAGTCCCGACATTTTTGGATCTTTTGGGGGGATCAAGTCTGAACCTGCTTATATTTCTCAGTTCTAGGTGTGTGCCTCAATTTGACGATTGTAGCTCATTGTTTCTGCATTTTTACCTTCATTTTCAGCACCTTTCTCTAATTGTCAACAATTCAACTCACAAATAAGGGTAAACAAATTCACATCCCTTTGAATCCATTTAGTATTCAATCCTTATCATTACTGGTTTGTGATTGAATCTATTGGATTCACCCCTCTTTTGAATGTAATGGCAAATTAGCGGTTTTCATCTCTCTCATGGTGGAAACCCTAATTTTCCACCCATTACACCCCCTTACTACTTAGTGGAAAATAAAATATTTTCAAAAGTAAAACCCTTCTAGCTTCAAATGATTGATAATTAGTTCTAAGATTTGCCCATAATATAGATATTACAATGACATTTCCTCCTTTTGACATCAAGCATCAACAACCAACTTTAGAAGCATTAAAACCTCTTTTATCTCATTTGTCAATTTTTTGGATTGTCATCTACTCTTTGTTCTTTATCTAAAAAAGATATGATCAAGGCCCTTGTATTCACCAATAGTCAAGATCTAACTATTTTATAAAATGCAACTTCTAGTCAATTTTCATGACTTAATTAAACAATAAATGTAGATTACCAAACATAGTAAACACCAAACCAAACCTCCTAAAACATGAAAACAATCAAATTTTAAAAAATTTCCCTCCTTAGACCAAACTTTCACCACCAATAATTTCAACTACCTAATATGAACATAATGGCAAATTATTACCCATATATATCCCCCCTTTCAAATGGTATGGAACTAACACTTTCTCAATTAAACTTATGGCAAATATTAAATATATGCAATAAATTTATATACTTTACTAAAAAAATTAAAAACCCTTGATATATACTAGCACTTGCACTAAAAGAAGGTGCAAGAATTATGCCAATAGAATTTTTTAGTTTATATGTTAAAAAGTTAATGAGTGTTTGTTCATAATTAAAAATAATTAAACATTAATTTATATGTCATAATTTATTTTATATGAGGTATGATGTTCAATTGATCTATACACCCAAACAAGTAATTTACAAATTAAAAAAAAAAAAATCTTAATTTTTTGGGAATGATTACTATTTTTGAATTGCTCTCTTCTTACATAGGTGACCTAAGGAATTGAATTAACTCTTGTTATTAACATTTCTTCAATTTAAATTAGATTTTGTAAACAAACTAGTTTCTAAAATTAATATTATATTTTAATAATGATTGTTATATTTCTCTACATAGCATTGTATCAAACAATAGTTCAATTTAATTGCCTATAAAAAATCATGAAATGAAAGCATAAAAGTTATGCATGACAAACAACATCATATTTAATAGTGGAGGATTGAGAATTTGTAAAAACTTTTAAATAAAAAACTTGTGGTGGATTTTTGTTCATTCCATGTTAATCTAGAAAAATAAAATAAATTTGAAAAATGATAATTCATAAATTGAGTTGGTTTGAATCATGTGATCAAGTATAAGTTTAGTGCATGATCCCTCATTATTTATAGTGAATGCAAATAACTATTCTAATACAACCTAAACGAAATAGTAGATAGGAGAGAGGAAAAAAGACACTTTAGCTCCAACAACTATCTTTTCTTATATACTTTTAATATAGTCTAAACAAAATAGTAGATAGGAGAGAAAAAAAATACACCAATAGCAATAAAAAAGATGTTTGAGGATGTTTGTTGGAATTTTTTAAGGTTTGAAATGTTTTCAATGTAGGATAGTTTATGCAATAATGTATATAAGAAAAAGGTTATTTAAAAGACAAATGCAATTTCTTTTCAAGTAAGGTGTACAAATTTTCTCTAGAAATATAATAGGACCAAAATATCCACAAATCTAAGCTAAAATTATTCCTTTGGTAAAATATGCGAGTGTCCAAGCTAAAATTTCCCCCTTGATTGAAAATATTAGATTTGTGAGCTAAAATTATTCAAAAGAAAAAATTATACAACTTGAAAATTATTAAAGTTTTTTTAAGCAAAACTAACCTAGAAAAGAAATGTTTACAAACTAGAACCAAGTTTTTCCTTTATAGAAATTTTTGTGCAAGTCTTGACTAAAATTATCAACAAAAAAAAGTAACTCAAATTACCCAAGGCAAATGTATGAGATACATATTTGAATTAAATTTAAACCTAGAATGAAATATTTGAATTGCTACCAAAATTATCACCATCACTATGTTAGATAAAGTTATCTAAAAAGCATGAATATTTGCAAATAGTCCTCAACAACATATGAATTTGAGCTAAATTATTCTTTTTTTTAAGGATTTTAACCGAGGGAGTTGTTCTTTAGTTCTTCAATCATTTATCATATGATTCATATTAAATCTTATGCACCGAAAGGGTAAACATCAAATAAAGTCTCCAAGAAGAGAAAACCATTAGTAGTTATCATTAAATTTTGTATAAAGGTTGCACCAACTTAATGTAATTCAAAGATGAAACATTTAAATGAAAGGAAATCTCTTATGAGATTCAAATTATACTAAGAATGTTTTTTTTAGTGTTCCGTGAAGTCTTTCCAAAATAGGGGGTGAGTTTTGAGGATGACACTTTTTATAAAAAATTGAGGGTAATGAAGAGACAACAATCAAAATAATGTTTTAAAGATCAATTACATAGGAAAATAAATACCAATTCATCATTTATATAAATGATACGAGTATAAGAAATTGAAATCTATATAGAATTGTATTGATAAATTCATGAGGAGCTCATGAAGAAAAAGATCATACTCTCAGTTGTATCATAGATGTCCAAAAGAGTAGCTATGGTGATGGATCAACAAATCTTTGATGTTGATAGATATGATACAAGCATTCCAACAAGTTACTTTGAGTCTCACATCAAAGAGAGCAACATATTAGACAATATCATGTGCTAGGACAAAGTATTTAAGGCACCCATGTTAAGTGGTGTAAAATGAAGGGTTAAAATGAACAACATGCACTTTTCAATTTTGCACCCAAAAAATTGTGAGTAATATCTAGTCAATTTTAAGCCCTCTCTTAATAAGTAGTAAGTAGATCCTCCACCAATAATTATTACTAAAACTAATAGGAAATGATTATTAATGTAAGGACTATCACACATACAAAAATTGTCATAATTCAAAATATGTAAGTGATTAAAATGTTTATCATCAAACTGAACTTCAATTCCCTCGCCACCTCAAATGACAAACCATTAAAAATGATAAAGTTTGGGATAGTCACACGTAAAATTGGTCATCATATAACTTTTATGTCATTGATAACTAATAATAGCCTGCATATTGCCTAACATCCTTTCCATGGCATAAAGAGTTAGAACTTTGAAGTAGTGCATTATAAGAGCAGTTATATTTTTGTGCTTAAAATATGTTCAAAGAACCATAGCCCATTATGCACAATACTTGAAAGACATCCGTGAGGCTTTCCAAGAAAAAGATCAAATTGAGATACCTGCAAATTCAAACACACAATAGAATTGAAATATCTTCATGCAAATCATATCCTTATAGATTTTTAAATAGTGGTTTGGAGTTGAGAAATTGTGAGTTGGGATGTGGGAAAACAGAAAAATATTAGAATATATATTTATCTAAAAAACGATCTAGAGTATATGATAGAAGCAGATGTCAAAGGAAGAATTTATATTTATTCTAAAAAAAATAGTGATTTGGAGGGAGGTTAATACTCTAAATTGTGAGAAAGAGAAAGAAATGGAAGATGGTATCACAGAGAGGGGTTGAGACTGATCAATTTCAAATGATAATTCAATCAGAGTGTCTATTCTGGAGCACGTGGACAAACTGATGATCAGCACTATCCAGAAAAATATTTTCAATTAGCTTTCTTCAATTCTGGTTTGTTTGAGTTATTCATCTCAGTAAATTTTGAAGGGAATTCGAGGAAGGTAATGATTAACAGTTTCCATGCT
Source organism: Cryptomeria japonica (assembly GCF_030272615.1). Taxonomy (NCBI): domain Eukaryota; kingdom Viridiplantae; phylum Streptophyta; class Pinopsida; order Cupressales; family Cupressaceae; genus Cryptomeria; species Cryptomeria japonica. The sequence continues at coordinate 24,830,156 of NC_081414.1, forward strand.
TCATCAAGTTTGACAAATGAACTTTTGCTATGAACCTGAAACATTCAATCAATCGAATTATAAATTTGATAACAAATTTGCGACGGTTTGTATTGAGGCGTGAATAGGGTTTTCTGACAGTGACCAAATCATCGCTAAAACTTTGTTACAGACCTCTCAAATTCAAGTCCAAAGCAATTTGAATGCGGTTGGCAGGTATAAAGACCGAATAGAGGAATTTTAACCAATGTTTAAATTACAACTGTCCTGGCAAATATGTAGGCAATTTGTGGAAGTACAGGGAAGGCCCGTGAATGTTTGATAAATGCCTCTTAGACAGAGCATTGGCAAGGCATTGACAAGACGGTGAACTATTTGGACAAGGCGGTGAATATTTGAGACAGAGCATTGACAAGGCAGTGAAGTGTTTGACAGAAAGCCTCAATTAAAACATTGTCTCGTGGATCGCAGTGTGTAGGATATGCACACTTAGGGACTTCAAAATAATAAATTTGCCAGGTGATAAATGATAAATCATTAAAACACACAAATCTTTGAAAACCGATAGTAAGGGAAGACATCAAAGAGAGGAATGTGAATCGCTAGCAAAAGCATCGAAGAAAAATGACAGATGTAGCAGAAAAGGCTCGAGAACGTAAAATTGATGCATTGAATTATGTTAAAACAATAAACATCAATATGATGAGAAGACTAAGGACTGCATAAGAATATAATAAAGTGTGTAGAAAAGCAACCTATAGGGCTACTGCCACAACAAGGGGAAAGAAGAAGAAATGTCTGTCTATAAATTGACAAGAGAAACAAGGAAAGGAGAATCGACAACCAACCAATTTGTAGATCGAGCAGAAAGGAATGAGGAAAAGGTCATCAATCATTTGATAACAAAATGATCGAATGCAAAATTATGAAAAGATATAAACGGGAGGCATCGAGGAAGGGCATCGGCTAGGTGGGCTTCGTGTGGATCTGCACAGAGAGTGTTGCGGCGAGGTGAGTGAGTGAAGAGGCTACATAGTAATACAATAGGGAGGGGAGACATCAACGGCTAAGAACATCATTATTTCACTACTAATATCTTGATAGCGACAATGGAAAACAATGCAAACTTAAATGACCAGAACACAGCTAACCAAGCCTTTGATCTTTCCCAGTGATCGTCAATTTATTGAACTCTATTTATAAACATCCTGGGCGGTTATGAGAGGATGGTGAGATGAGATTTGATTGCATATCTATAGGAAATCTGATCTAATTCGGAATATGCATACTATTTTCCAGCTTGTTTCTCTGACAGAGTTTAGCATGCAACGGAGAGGTTTCCAGATTTCTGATGAAGTTTACCAGACACCAAGAACAAAACTGTAAGCCAACCAGTGAATACCATATACCAGAGTGAGACAGGTTTGGGGGAAAACCCCACGTAATATAGCCTATTGGCTAATAAATATAACATCAAAAACTACGGGCTTCATAAGTTTATAACTTTATATTAAAAACAATTTAAATCTTACCTGCCATCTTAAGTTTAGGTTGAGCAAGAGGCCATATGGATAAGGCTCCTTTTTGTTGCTCTCACAAAGACCTTTTAGAGATACCTATTAGAACATAATGTATTAGCATCATACCCTTATAACATTTATATATTGTTATAAGGTTATATAACCTTATGTTCTAAAGCATAGCATATACTGTTTCATAATTAATAATCCAAGAACACTATTGGATCATTAATTATTTATGAATAATTGCTTTAAAGAGGTGTGACTGCTACCCCTCAAGGTATTGTAACCCTTTCTCCTCTATTTAAAGAAGTTCTCTTTTATTTGAGAGTGAATTTGGAGATTTTATAGTAAATTATATCAAAATGCACAGAAGTTATTATTGGCCATGTGGAAGCATGTGGAGTAGTGTGTTCCTGAGTTCAATCTATTCTTAATAGATTGTTTTCGTAAGTATTTTAATAAAATGATGCTTAATGGAATGTTTTACTTGAAAAGGTTTTCCCCATCTATGTCTTTGCAATGCAAAATCCATGCTTGTATGATTCTCATTTTATTTGTTTTATATTTTGTTTATATTGATTACTATCCTAAGATTCTAATTTCTAACAAAGCCTCCGGGCGATGCTTGAAGTGGAGTTTGCAGTGAGTGCTACTTCATTTTGTTGATGCAGACTACCCTCACATGTTCTCCCACCCTGCCCCCTATCACTCTTCACATTGCACCTACAGAGTACAAACACACAAAGTTGTGAAACACTAGCCCACTTACAGCAAAACAAGCGCACAGCTTCAGTTGAAAATTTGAGCATACTCTCCCAATCAACTCTATGCTCATAGCCACACCTTTAGCTTACAATGCACGGGAACTACATTTAGCAGGCAGCATGACAGAAGTACAAGGTCACAAAAAGTAATCAGCCCAACACTCAAGAAGATCCTCAACAGTAAGATTCTGATACAATAAAAGATTCATCACAAACCATAACTGTAGAGATTTCTTTGCATAGTGGCTTACCATATAAGCCAAAAAATCAAACTGTGAACCCTACAATCAAAGAACAATTATACAAAAACTTAACAATCTACGTGCTAACAATATCACAAATCAAGGGTTTTGCAAACAAGCTAACATGCCCACAACAAACTATTGTTAACTTTATTTTATTAATGTAACATATAATCCTCGAATTAGTGGTAGCTCGCTTCCCCCAATACAATGAGGAACAAATTCCATCTAGAATGCTCTTGCATAAAAAACTAAAGAGGAGGAAGAATCAGGTCCTGGATTTGTGTTATATTTGTGACTTAGAAAGAAGACAGTAACAACTTTCTGATGTGAAGAACCCCCAAAAGGATTTGACACCTTGAACACCTCATGATTGTCTTGATAGACATGCTGGATAAATTTCATCTCATTGTACTGAAGAAACTTTATAGATATGTATTACTATTAAATAAGAATTTTTCTGCAGAAATTGTTCTACAAGTGCAAGAATTACAAAGGGAATTCCTTACAATACATGGAGAGGCCCGAGGCAAATGAACAATGAAAGTAAATGCTTATGCATATTTAAATTATCATCATAGAGGTTGAAAAGCAATGGAGCTTAAAAAGTTCCATTCTTTCTTGCATACGATAACTACAACACCATAGAATGTCTTATCTCTTTTAGATACGGCCAAACTATCAATCTAAAGTCAAGGTTACAATATCATAGCTAATAAAGCTATCAATTTATTGGTTTTAAGAACAGAAAATACCAGAGTCAAAGACACCATTAAATGAAGAGTTTAAACTTTATACTTACAGTGAGACACTATATATCTCCTTACTATGTATGGTATAACCCTCCAATCAATGACGGCTAACTCGGAAGATATACAACCAACATTTATTTATATTCGTGTAAATTACCATGTGTAAAGAAAGAGATTGACACCAATTATCCTTTATCAACCATAGCATCGAATCGGATCATTGCATCCCTTAGCAGGTGATTGTCTGAATCCAGATCGTCCTCCCTTTGCAAGGTATTGTTGATGATATTCCTCTGCCCTGTAGAATTTCTTTGCAGGCAAAATTTCTGTAACAATTTTTCTGTTCAACTTTTTCTGTTGTCTTTCAAGTGATTCACGTGCAGTTGTCTCCTGTTCTGGTGAATAAAAATAAATTCCAGATCTGTATTGCGTACCTACATCACCTCCCTGCCAAAATATTACAGATGTCAGACACAACACTAGTTATTTCTCAGGTTCAACTTAGAATGTCATGATGTGGTCTGTAATCATCACTCAATATCCAAGATATCATACATATGTAATCCTGCCACTTGCACACAGGATAAGGAAGCTGGTTGAGTGTAGACACACCTCACAACATCACAGCATGACTTGGGTCTCTCTCATTTAACTATCATACCATGGTTGCTAACAATCAACCTTGTTTATCTCTCTTGTTACAGTAAAAATATCAATAGGGTACATTCAAATAGTAACTATGTATTTCAACAGATTAATTATCAAGTTCAAATCTAAACAGTGAATATCAAAATAATTGCAAAAGTAACACAAAACTGAATAGATTTCATTTGCATTTATAATTTGAGGAGAAAACATCCTTCTAAACTTTTTTATTCCTGATTTTCATCTCTCCCCTCACACACCTATTCCCACCTCCACCACAGCCATTTCACAAACAATTTCAGTTCAAATGTAAAAGCTGAAATTCAACATTATACAAAATTGATAAAGAAGAGAGTGTAGATATGCTTTGCCTTTATAGTTTTATAGTTTAAGGAGAAAACATCTGTATAAACTACTTAACCAGATTGTCTCCTCTTCCCTCACACAGCTGCTCACACCTTGGTACAAACAAAAGCAGTTATGGCTTTTAGAAAGAGGCGCAAAACCTTATCCTGAGACTCTTATAAGCGATAGCCTACGACATGACATCCACATAGAATGTGTATGGGGATCACAGAGGCAATCAAGAGGTTCATTAACTAAGAACCTTGTGTGCTGGATCTTAAATCAGTGTTTGTGACAAAAAATTACATTAATAAAGACTTGCGAAGAATGAAATGCACAAAACAAAATACAAGGAGATTTACATTGAACAGTCACAAAAAAACACCCAAATAAAACCATAAATGAATACACAGGCCACCAAGAGTAAGACCATGGATCTCACCATGACCAAGTTTAAAGCACCCATAATGGGAAGCAAACTCTTGTTATTTTACTGGAAAAAGGTGAAATGGAATAAAAAATTTTACAGGAGATAGGATAAGATTTAAACCATTAAGAAATACCCATTATTGAAAAGCTTTGTAAGGTACTTGGAATGCATAACACTAAATATTGTCAGTTGCTGGACCAAATAAATACTTCCCAAGTATGAACCTTTGATTTTAGAAGAAATGGAAATCTGCACATAACCGAGGTATGTAGATAGTCCAGCCACATCATCAACATTCCAAAATATGCACATGATATTTTTCAACTTATGTTAAAATTACTTCAGTTACAAGCAATCAATGCAACATAACAATCAAGGCTTGCGCAAACAATAGGTTCCTTGGTTTTCCAGCACGCCCGTTTTTCTTTGAGGTCACACTGATCCAACTGATTTCTCTCAAAAATTAAAAAAGCACATTCCCGAACATACCAAACCAACATATAATATCTCAGAATCACTGGGAAACATTATCTATATCTTTTTTATACTGGAAAAGCAGGGAGAACAAAGCAGGGATCCATAACTGATACACGGTAATTGTGTTAACACCCGATTCTGAATATCTTGAACTTTCCTGGGATCTACTACAATACCTTTTTTCATATCATATAAACCAAATAAGGTTAACCATCAGCTCTATAAAAGCTATTTACTATTTAGGGTAGATCTACTAAAATGGCACTTAGTTATTATGGACCATCACAAGTACTTGAGAAAATAAGGCTACTTGCATATAGACTGGCATTTCCACCTTAAAGAGCATAACTCACATCATGTATTTTTACTTAGGAATTATGTACACACACCACATCATGTGACCGATCAGTTCACCTTCCAAATTGAACCCCAGGAAGAGTTTCAATTTAGATCAAACCTCCCTGTGGAGGAGAGAACCTGGTAAAGGTAAAAGATCCAATTGGTACACGTTTAAAGAATTGAAGAGATAGAGAGAGAACACAAAAAATTACTCCTACTCCTAAATTCTGTGAGAGGGGCTTCGCCAGGAGGAAGAGGCATGCAAGAACTATTCTGTGCTTTGGTTTTATGAGATGATCATACAATTGGTAAAGAACAGAAACCCCATTGTTGTAACTAAAGTGCTGTAATGTCCCCACTTTGAAATAGAATTTTATAATAAATAATTAAAATAATATTAAAATAAAAAAGAATAGGAATAAAATTTAAATTAAAATATAAAAGAATATTATTAAATATAATTAAAATTTAATTAAGTTAATGAATGGTTAAAGACTCAAAAGACATGAAATGAAAAGTTGTGACTCCCTTGAACATGAGATATAATTTATTTCAAATACTCAGAGAGAACTTATTCTTTAATTATCATTGCTTTGGGGATGGACCAGCCGGTGTTGGAAAGGAGTTATGATCTTGGTTTGTGGGATAACTTTTCTTGGTCTTGTGGTGAAAAGCTTCTAGAGGCCACTGTTAACAGTGTATATGGAATGTTGTCTAATATTGATAACTTCTGCCTTCACTTCAACTCCCTTTGGGGGATAAATGATTCCAAATCCAGATGGGTAACTGTAATGTCCCTACTAGTTAGGGATCACTGTCCTGCAAAACAGATTGTTACAATACAACAAATATATATATATATATATATATATATAACTAATCTAATTTGCAATTAAACTTCCATTACTTAATTAACACTAATCTCAATTCCTATTTAATAAAAAGGATACGAGTGCAATACTGGGACATCGGTTGTGAAGCTCGCCTTCTTGGAACCCATCTTGGTTCCAAGCCATACCAGGAAATCGAAGGTTTAATTCGATTCCTGTCTTGGATGTAATTTCTTACACCCAAGCCATCCAAGAAATCGAAGGTTAATTCGATTCCTGTCTTGGATGTAATTTCTTACACCCAAGCCATCCAGGAAATCGTAGGTTAATTCGATTCCTGTCTTGGATGTAATTTCTTACACCCAAGCCATACCAAGGAAGACCATCATATATGATCGATTCCTTGACTTGGATGATGCATCTCACCATCCAAGTCCACCAGAGAGGACCGGCCAGATCCGTCTCTTCTTGGATGACTTTGTCAACCAAGCCATAACATATATGCATATAGAAATTCAGTATATACTACCTACCAAAGATTATCATAATCCCTCCATTAGGCTAAGGGAGTTTCCTCCCTATAGCCTCCATCATAAAGTCACATTATTCATATTACATTGTATAATTCATTATCATTTTCCATTTCATAATTTACGTCTACATTTACATACTTTTCAATCTTCTTTATTGATCCTAGATATACATAAATATTATGCATGGATACCTATATAAGTAGACATTCAGTAATATATATATTCCTAAATTAACCTATATTCAGAAGTATTCTTTAATTCATTATCGCTCTTTAAATTCATAAGTTAAGCCTACAATTATATTTTTCTTCATTCTCATTATTAATCCTACATACATATGAATTTACTGCATACATACAACATTATAATCATTTATACTTTTATAATATACAACATCATAATTATAATTCTGCAAAATGATATTGGAAACAGATTTACCAAAGAAATACTATTATATCTATTTGTGTGTGTGTGGTACACACTTCCACACACAAATACATACCTGTAGCACCCAGCTGTACCTCCCTTCTTTTCCTTTACCGTCCTCTCTCCCCGCAGCAGTAACAATTCCTTTTTTCCTATATTCTTCCTCCTCTAGACTTGATTTCTAAATTTATTTATATCCGATCCTACCTTACATGGAGGGGTCATGTCTATTGGTGAAGATTATTCATAACCAACGGTTTTGTTATAATCTTATACATTCACCATTGATTAGATTACCAATTTATATTATGATTACAATGTTTCAATAACAACGATTGCATATTATAATCGTTTTATTATAACTATCGATTGTTCCAATTTTTACCACAGTTGCCTTTGCTGACGAAGACATTATAGTTTTGAATATCATTTGACCACGATTACCTTTGCTGACTAAGACATCGATTCAAACTGGGCTGCCTTTGTATTATTAATCATATTGCATTATTAATAAGTTAGTAATCGGTTTTTATATGCATCATTGATTATATGTTCATTACATTTGCTATTCGAGGGTCATCACGGTATGATTCATGCCTTACGTGTGTTCATGTGTACACTTTATGCTTTAAGCCTCCTATGTATTCGTGTATTTCTTCATGTAAATTCTTCATGCCTACGTAATGATATAGCCGAGAGTTGTATTTAACTAATAATCTCGAACTCATTTATATTATATTTTATTATTATTTTTATTATTATATATATATATTTATTTTTATTATTATTTTTTCCTTCTTTTGTAATTTAATTAAATATTATTTATTATTGAATATATAAATTATGTTGATAATATATAATATTTAAATCATGTTCATAAATAATATTTAACTAATGAATTTTAAATAATCATTCATTGGTAATTATTATATTAATTAATAATAATAATTTCTTTATTTAGGGTCTCTCTCTTTCTCTCCGTCTATAGATAACGATCCAGGAGGGGACATGACAGTCACCAGGCTTGGTAATTCTTAGTGTAATTTAATAGATCCTAAAAAAGCATTCTTTAGATGGTTTCTTATTAGGAAAAAGTTGGTTGCAGGCAATTTTCTTAACTCTAAGCAGAGTTTGTTTCTTGTGTGTGGGTTAAGGGAATCTATTGAGCATCTTTTTTTAACGTTGTTAACCTATGTGGACTGAGTGGGCTGGTCTTCTTTCTATTTTATGGCTTGATGTCTTGTTTGGTAGTATTGAAAACTGTCCCATTACGCTTGGTAAACTGTTTAATAAAGTTAGGTTGGTCCTGTCAATAGAACTTTTATGGTTTCTTTGGATTAATTGAAATTTGCATGTTTTCCAAGGCAAAAGCAAGGCTGTTTCTGACGTCTCAAAAGAAGTCTCAGTTTCTTATGTATATGCAGGTATGTGAGCAAGTTGATTTATCTGATGCTGAAATCAAGCGTGCTATTGAAAGTCATTTGCTTCACAAAGGAAAAACTAAGGTAGGTGAAGATGCTGCAAATAGTTCTAACTTTTTTGTTGATATTGCTGATGTTAGTGACTATGATAAAGTTCCTATTTCTGCCTCTCTGGAGTGGTTAGCCTGACTAAGAAGATTAACCAAATCATTGAAGCTGAAGAGAAGGCTGTGAAGGAGAAGAAGCTGGATTCTGCTGACTAGCGGTGTTTTTTATATTGGGAGTTGTTTATGTGGCTTTTTATAGTAGTCCTTTTCTATATCTGAATAGCTTATGTAATTTGGCACAACATAATTTTTTGTAATTTTGGTACTGTGATGGCAATTTATGCTTGGTTACTGTTGTTTGGAGTGTGTTAGACATTAAGCTTTTTATCTTTTGTGATGACTGATGCTCTTTGAGCCATATTTGTAAACAATTTTCCAATATTAAATAAAATAGCTAGTTGTAAATCTTCAAGCCTTTCATTGATACAGCGGATTTCTTCCCAAAGGTCTCTATTTTCCCCCATAACCAACTCATAGCTTTCTTGGAGACCTTCAAGCTTCTTCATGGATTTAGTCATTGTTGATTCTTTGCAATCTACACACTTTGAGATTAATTGCAAATATGGTTATACCCACAAGCACTATATGTTACTAAAATCCAGTCCACACCTAAAAGAACTCACTGCTCTGATTCCAATTGATCTGTGAAATCTCAAGACCTTTGCTCATAAAAATTACATACCAAGAATTAGTATAATGCTAATTAATAACAATTAAATGACAGCCATTAATAAATAAGTTATTATGTTGCACTACTCAAAAAGTAAAGTACTGCAACATAACACAATATTTAAGCTGGGTAAACACCAACAGGTGAAAAACCCAAATGAAATGCTCTTACACCCAAGTATATTACTCATAAAAAAGGAGGTTACAAAATACAATTACTCTTCGTTATTCTTGGATGGAAAGATACAACCCACACTTTCCTTTTCTCTCTTCTATTCATCCATGCTTAAACCCAAGCTTATATTACATATACAGATTTACAAAGCTTTAGGGAAAATGAAGAGACATATGACCTTTCATCTCCACTTTTTGGGACTTTTCACCATCCCTTATATTTGTTGCTCACACTGTGCTGGGATACTTTCAGAGCAATCTCCTGGAAACTGGAAGTACATTTTTATGCCATATTCTGGTTTACACAATCAAGGACACTTCCACACCCATGTGGGGGAGTCCAGGATGATTCCGCACCTACACTACAGCCTTTATGTTGTATAGTTCTGTAGTGCTATCAAACATCTGTCCACATATCTAACTTCATTTTTCTGTTCAGATGTACCTATTCTATTCATGACTATACAAGTCTGATTAACTGTTTGGAATCCATTCAGATCAATTGGTTAAAGGCACTAGTCCATGCGAAGTTGCGCAACATTCAAAGAACATTGTGCAGAGGTTAGCAATTCTTTGCAGTTTGCACAAACATGCAAGCATCAACAATCCTTCACACAACATCTAGCATTGTTCACATAGTATGTCATGACCATCCACAATCTCTTAGTACACATGTCACACACACATAAATTGACCTACAAATCACAGAACTGGATGGCCGACCATCAATAGTAGGAATTTCAAATGCCAACACTAATAGAATATGAACTACTCTATAACTGCTCTCTAGTAACATTCATGTAACTATATTGTATATATAGGCATTTGACTCTTCATGATGAGAGATAGAACAATCCAAGAGATTAAAAGTTTAGGCAAATCAATTTGATGTTTTCACCCCTTTTGGACATGGGAATGGGAATTTTCATTGTCAACCTGTTGATGTGTTTTTTGTGCACATGCGAACACAGAATAAAATACCGAAGTATCTTATCCTCTCTTGAACAAAGTTCCCGACTGCTGAAGATCTCGCTGAAGGATCAGTCGGAGTAACTCCAAGGTTCTGTTATGTAGGATCTCTACGTGTGGATAAGCTCTCTGTGGTATGATGTGATTTTGCTGGAATCACAAGGGGACTTACACTTGACGACCTAAACGTCTGATTTGCTGGAATCACAGGTCCTATTAACTAACTGGAAGACAAACAAATGACAAAAGATGGCAGGGTTCAGGAAGTCTACTCTACTACCTAGAATGCGAGAAGATGGATGAACGACTAGGTGGAGTCCTACTGGGTTGGGTCTCACCATCAAGTTGAACAATTCAACACCAACTCAGTGCGATCTTCTGGGGGATGCTTCAAATATATTCAAATCGGACACCATCAAATACTAATCATCATTCAAGTTAATGCATGAGCAATAGACGTGTAACGACTTGAGATTAAGCTCATTTTATGCCAGTTGACCACGCAGGGCACACTTACAATCAGTAAGAGGCTAGTGGTATGGATTAGACCGATTCCACACAAGTGCATTCAACTACTTCTTTCATTCAATTTAATTATCTATCATCTAAAATGAAGATTCAACAAGAGAACATGCATATTGCAACGAAACAACATATTTCACCATATCTTCAATGAAAAAGAAGTCTTTACAATTAAGGCAACAATGTCTTGTCTTCTCTTCCTAGCCTACTCTAATTGCTATTCTATTTGCTATTCTACTACATATTCACAGACTATCAACTATTTTCTCACTATTGTCTATTAGCTAACCATTGACTAACTATTAGCCTTTACAAATGAGGAGCCAGGGCTTATATAGCACCCTCAATACAATTCAATGGCTCAGATCAATTTGAGATCAATGGCCGAGATTTTACAATGAAAACCCTAATTAGGGTTTGTTACAACAAACTCGATTCTGGCCAATGAAATAATTGCATTATTTGGACACATGTCTTCTCTAGAATATTCGACCAATGGAGAACCGGGGTAGGTACATCGAAGTTTGTACCATCTCCCATGAGTCAGGTACATTGAATCTGGACACGCTGAGGTGGACCAATCCGACTGGAGGAGTGATGACTGGGATGCCACCTTGTCTAACACTTGTAACTTGGTAGATATTCAATTTGATGTTGCTGAGAAGCTAGCTTTAATTAACTCTTCTGAAACTGTCTATTTCTTCAACGAACCTTCGCTTTAACTTCCTTTGTCTTCGATGTGTAGGATGGATGGTGTACCTTTCCTTCAAATGCTGGACTGGAAGAGGTCGTCCCTGATGATGCTGGGCTGGAGAAGGTCGTCCTTGTTGATGCCGGACTGGAGAAGGTCGTCCTTGTTGATGCCGGACTGGAGAAGGCCGTCCTCGATGATGCTGGGCTGGAGAAGGTCGTCCTTGTCTTGCCCTGGTCCCCTTTTAACTGCAAGACAAACAAAAAGATGATTAAGGACACATAATAAATTCATTTCAACATAGCATTTTATACCTTAAATCATCAACAAGAAGACATCAAAATTAAGTTTGTTCAAGAGTCTTTCTAGGGACAGGCCCTATAAGAATTTCGCCCTGGACCCTCTGGAAGGGTCAGGAGCGAAATTTGCATTCTTGGCCAATTTAGACCTTTTTTCAACATTAACTCACAAGCAGCACTTTGCCTGGCCCAAACAAGGTGAAGAATAGGTCTCCCTAAGGATTTCGCCCTGGACCCTTTGGAAGGGTCAAGAGCGAAATTTGACATTTTGGACTCTCCGTCAGGATCATTTTATGGAATATAACATTTAAGTATAAGAACGTCACTTATACTTTAAGTTATATTCCATATATACTTCTAGGATGTTTGAGAGTGGTTTCGGACCTCCAGGAGTTATATTGCAAAATCTAGTTTTTGGAGGATTCTTCAGTTTTCCAAACTTAGTCAAATTTCAGGATCAGGACATTCCAGACTTAGCCAACTTTCAGGGCATTTGAAGATCAGGATGACATTCCAGACTTCATCACTCACCAACTTGACCTAGCTCGGACCTTCAAGAATGATACCCACTCACAAAGCAAGACACAATTAGCAACAAGAGCAAAACCAGGCCCTAAGGAAGACTCTCAAAGAAACCCTAACCTGGAGCACCTGTTGACTCCTCTGGCTCAAGCAAAGCCTACCATCCTATTGATCCCCTGGCGACACTCAAAATGCAAAGGCTAACAGACAAACCCTAAACACCTAGAAAGCAAACCCCAGAAAGCAAAAAAAAATTAGGGGTCCCCATTTGTAATGGGGCGATGTGTGAATACGTCACAACACAAAATGATAAAGATGCTACTCACACAAAATCACACACATACTTGCATATTAATACCTTTTGGATATTCACATAAGAGAACCACACTAGGAATGAACCTAGATCAACTATATATATGAATTACAATTACAATAACATTCATGTGTCGGCCTAGAACAAGATTATTGCATCTGCAAGTCAGCCTTAAGAATACCCCTACACCAAATGTGTAATAGGATCGGTCCAAAAGCCCACATGCTACTCCAAAAGAAGGGAAACACTATGCTTTATCCAACACATGTTCCACTAGTCCCGAAGTATATCACCACATTACCTCCGGCTGGCGCATGCTACAATCCTTTGGTGCATCACTCCGGAACATCAACCTAGTCGACCAACAAGCACAATGAACACTTTGTCACTTCTAACTTTCTATCTGTTGAAGTTCGACCTCTAAAGCTTTGGAATATAATACATCATGTGTGAACTTACTTGACTTCCAAACTGCAGATCATAACTCTCTATTGCAATAGAACACATAACCCAACATTCTGACAGTGCAATTGAATACACATTTTGTTCCTGAGCAACAAACCTCAAAAGCATATTGCAAATGCTTCTAGACAACACCACATAAGATATTCAATTGGAAACAATTTAAACCGAAGCATAATGATAACATCAAGAGTGCCATCCAACGTAGCTTGCCAATCCTGAACTCAAATGTTCAAACAAGTCATGTCAGAAGCAATTAAATTTAATTCAAACTAATTTGTTGACACCTTAGACATCATACCTTTGTCACACCTTAGACGTCAATGACAACATATGTTCAACAATTTCCCCCTTGTCATTAATGGCAAACAACAAAATGATGCTATCAAATCAACACAAACCAAATCAGTTTCAAACTCCCCCTGTGATGAATATCTGATCTGCAAGAAGCTTCAATGCATTTGAACACAATAAGATATACCATTTTTGGTCACTTTCTCCTCCTTTGACATCAATGGCAAAGGGCAAAGAAAAACATCATAGCATTTTGGATCTCTTCCGGCAAGCTCCCCCCTTCATCATGAGTTCCTTACTTCATCAGCTCGCCTCCTCTTTCCAAAATATGCACTGAAACATTCCACAAGACCGCTAGGTCTGCTTGTGGCGAGGAGTCAACACTCCCCCTCAACCTGTACTTCCTCTTGATTCAAGAGGAGGAAGCAACCACTCCAACTTCTGCTAAAGATTCTTAAAAGTCTCCTTTGGAAGGGTTTTGTGAAAATGACTGCAATTTGCTCCTTAGTCTCCACATACTCTAACTTCACCTCTTTGTCTTCAACTTTCTCTCTTATGAAATGATATTTGATTGCAATATGTTGTCCTTGAATGCATCATCGGATTCTTGGAAATATTTATGGCACTTGTATTGTCACAGAGAACCAGAAATGGGCTCATCAAACTCTACTTTCAACTCCCTCAAACTTTGCTTCATCCATAAAATCTGAGTGCAACAAGAAACTGCCACAATGTACTCCACTTCTGTTGTAGATAAGGAAACTGTATCCTTCTTTTTACTCAGCCAAGATACAAGACTATCACCAAGAAAGAAAGCTCCACCACTTGTATTGATGTGCTCGCAGCATTTTGTTGTTTGCTATCAACGACAACATATGTTCAACAGTATTCACTTGCCAAAGGTCTTTTGTGCATTCAAATGTATATTGATTAACTATGTTATTATTTTATTTCGCATATGCTAGAATTTTATTTTTCACAAAGATAGGATTGTCCCCTAGACCACTTGGGATCCAGATCATTGATATCAAATAAGTATTTTGCACATGATTGTTCATACATGTGCACAACAACAAAAGGAAGGTTGCCTACTTGGTTCAAATTCTGAATACTAGATGAATGTCATAGCAAGAGCAAAATAGCCAATCGTTAGAAATATGCATTTGAGATGTCTCTAAACATTTAGAATATGATGATTGACACTCTTGAGATACAACACCAAGAGCTCTTCAAGAAGTTCCACAAACTCATGGTTCAATTTGAACCAATATTACAATCCATTACAAATCACCATGCTCCCATTCAACATCAAAGTCCTTCAAAAGTGCAATTCAATCTAGATACTCCCACATTTGAAGGCAAGATTGACATCACAAAGTTGGATAACTAGATTCAACAACTCAAGGCTTACTTCTCTATCAATAACTTCAATGACACCAAATATTTCCTTCCGAGGGTTGAATAAGTCCAATTCATCGTCCCACTAGTGACAAACACTCAATGTGAGAGGGATCTCCATCCTATGTGGACTTGGGATTCCTTTGTTAGTGCCTTGCAAGGGCAAGGGAAATACTACCACATTATGATGATGAGTACATGAAGTTCCAATAGTTGCAACAACATAAGATGTAATCAATTGAAGAATATGCCTATGAGTTTCATGACTACTTTGTGTGCCTCACATGGGAACACTCCAAGGCAACACAAAGTGCTCAAACACATCAACTGTTTATCATCTTACATTTGCACCAAAATAGTCTCTGACTTCTAGCTAGCATTTTGCAATGCATCTAAGATTAAAGTCAACAATAAGCTCAAGTAGAAGCTTTTCATTGACGTGGCTAAAGTCGGATAACCAACTCTCTTCGGCCAATGCAGAATAGAATGTTGTTGAGTATCCTATCCTCTCTTGCATAAGGAATCCCTAATGATATTTCAGATGATCAAAGGACAACCTCAAGGTTCCAAGTGTCAGGTCATAACTGTGGAATAGCTCAATGGTTTGATGCGTTTTGCTAGTAACACAAGGGGGCTTACGTTTACAACAAGCTGGTCTACATCCAACGATGCTTCGATTCTCAGACTGTGGGAAATAAAAAGCAAAAGAGAAGGGTTTAGGGATCCTAAGTGCAATGATAGGAATGACTAGTGTTGCGGGTAGACAGATTTCCATAAACCAATTCTTGTTTTGCCAAAGACACCCTCACACTCGACAAGAACAGTGCAATCTCCAAGGGGATGAAGGATTTTCAAACCGGAGATACTCATCTAGGCACCCAATTCTGGCGCAACCTAAAACGAATACCTACAATTGAACTAAGCACAGTTTTGGGTTCAGACTAACCATGCACGGTGACCTACAATCAGCAGGTCCCCAATGGTATGAACCTGAAATGCATCAAATAACCCCCACAGTTCGCCATTAAAACCACTGAACTTCTAATTAACTAGCTGGAAGGAAACAATGCAAACAGAATAAAACCAAAATAACAAACACCAAGTCAATGTTCATATATTGATTTTAGTTGCTATTACAACAATTTCTGCAACAATTCTATGCTACTCCTAATAGTCTAACTACTAAAATCTAATTGTCTAAAAAAATCTAACCCTTTACAAGAGAAAGGCCTCTGCCTTTTATAGATTTTACAATTTGAACCAAAGGCTAGGATTGACTGCATCCAAGGGCCCTGATCTGCCTTCTAGAAGCTTAGTAGCTTTAGCCCATGCCCATTAACTTTCATTTATCCTCCCAACCATATTCTCAACTACCTGCAACTGTTTGGCATCAATTTGGTCAATCTGGTAGTTGGAAATAACTGACTTGTGTCCCTTTGTTTTAAAATGTCTTGAACGGGGCCCATAGGCAATCCTTTTACAATAAAGTAGTTCAGTTTACAAACTGATTTTCTGGAATTAATTATGATTGTGTATTTCTAAGTTTGCACATTTTGTAGCACTCTGTGTGTTCTTTTGTCTTCGATCTTGCGGGGACTTCAACTTGTCATCTGTTGATGGCACGTTTCCCCATGTTTTGTTTCTAGCTTTGCAATGCACTCTGCATTTTTCGCTTCCCGACTTTGATCACGATCCTATCTTCTTGACATCGTAGATCTGCAAACAATCAATTTCAACTTGAATTAATCACCTCGCAAAATTAAATAAATTCAACAAATATTAAATTTTTTTCTAAGGCAACGTTGGGCTTTGCTTTGGCGAAGATGAAAGATGTTTGCCTTTAAAACAATATAACTCCCCCTTGCGAAATTAGGGTTTTAAGGTTAAAATGTGCAACAAATATGCCAAGATTTATTTTAAACATCGTTTTGTTTAAATTCGGCCATTTGATGAAGGATGTGCGATTTTCTCTTTAAGTTAAAATGTCGTTCTTGCTTAAACAGAATTTGGCCGATTCGCACAAAATGTGCAATTTTGTTTTTTTTACGTTTTAAAACGCCTCTCCATTTAGCCATAAAATTCGGCCTTTAGGGCTACTTTGTGCAATTTTATTACATGCCCCATACTCTTCTTCTCTTCCTCTCTCTATCCCAGAACCCCGAGGTTCCAAGGTTCTTCCTTAGCCTTTTGAAGTTCCCTGGAACCCCCAGGTTCCGAAGTTCCTTGCTCCTTCCCTTGTCTTCCTCACTTCGGGAGTCCGAGCTTCCGAAGTCTCCGGACTTCCTTCCGACTAGCGACACTTCCGGATGGTGTGATCAACACTCAAAGCTTTAAATGCTCCGACAACTTTGGTGACTTATGCACCTTCTTTTGTGGAGCCATAGGGGGGCATTAAATGTTTTTGGCAAGATTTCCATCAAGGGAGGTACGGGCCCATGCTTGGTGACTTATATCATGTCTGACTTTGGAAGGTTAGTCAATCCACCCTTCTCAGAATTGTCTTTTGTGGGTATGGCTAGGTTGCTTGCATGTACAAGTCAAGTGCATGCACTTCCAGACTGACATGCAGGGGTCATGATCACCCTTGTAACCATTTTTTCTATATAAAGGTTGTTATGCCTCATTGTAAAGGGTTCTCTCCCTGCTGGCTTGAGCTATTCCATGCTCTCCCACTTCTCTTGTATTTATCTTGCATTTATGCAACTGTAAGTTTGGCCATTGGCCTTATAATTAATTGAAAATCACCATTCTTGCCTTCTTTCAACTTATGTATGCTGTGTATGTTTTCTTACCTTCATCATAGGTGTATGTCTTGTGGCTTTTCTCTCCATATATGTTGTGTTAACTTGTTTTCTGAGTGTGACTTGTGGGAATCCTTCTCCCCTCTTAACACTTAGCGAAATCTAACCTCCATAGATGCATTGGAGTCACTCATGCAACTGAAGTTTTGCATCTCCTGGGTGTTTCAGTTAATTTTTTGTTTCATTTCGGTAGGGAGAGGAACAATCTCTTCTTGGTGCATCACCTCCTTCTATTTCAAGCATTCTCTCTTCCCCTTATCTTTGCAAGTTGTTAGGATAGGCTTAGGAGTTAGTTTTGAAGTGTTGAGTTCGTTCAACACCTGCACTTGGATCGAGAAGGAAGACAACCTTCTCCGGAGATTCAACCCCCTTGCGCAAGGTCCCACACTTCGGGGTTGTTTCCATGTTTCACAAGGTTGCTGAGTTGATAGCTCAGCAAGGGTGCGAGCTTTTGTGATAACACTAAACTCGAGATTTTTTTATGAGACGCGTGATTCCTCTTTGCCCTCGTGACTTTACATTTTCGGTTGTACAGGGCGAGGGGTCTTTGCTCGGGATTTTTGACAGGAATGCACGACTTCGTGCGATTTTGGAATGTGCTACGACTATAGGAGTTGTGGGGCAATTTCGGCAGATTTGGAGACAATTAAAAAAAAAGGACTTCATTTGCTTATTTGGACTCCTCTTTATTGCTCAGCCAGACTAGACTAAAATGGGGGTCCCCTGTCCAAGACGGGGTGGGGTGTGCATAACGCACAACACTTTCCTCACACAAGAGTAAGCTCAAGCTGGAATCAACTCTATATGCACGGAAATAGAGATCCCTCATGCGAAGACAATTGTAGAACTACAAAGCACAAAAATCACCAAGTTCAATGATTAAATTCAATTTGGTAGCATATAAGCGACGATTCTCAAAAGTCTCTCTCTTACAAATGAAAGAAGGGGTTTATATAGTCTCAAAATGAAATGAAGGGCCAAGATTCATTTGGAATCAAGGACTGAGATCATGCCAACATTGCCCTAATTAGGGTTTACATCAAAAAAGTGGAATCACAAAACTCAAGAAATGAGGTCCAATGGGATGACGCCTAGTCATCAAGCAAGTTGTCCTCTAGAAGATTCCTTCCTCCATTCCTCTCTCTAGTTGCATATTCAACGAATCTGGACATAACTGAATTGAGCTCCTCCATCGTGACACTTGGCAATCCATCAAGCTGAAATTTGATCACATCCAAAGCATCTGAGCAAGTATCAAAAATGTCCAATCCAATGTAAGCTTTTGCAAGTTGATGATGTGGATCATGAGGGAAACCAAATCATTCAGCTAATTCTTCCTAATAGACTCCAACTCTTTGAAGTAAACAAACTTCATCTTTTCCTTTAATCCTTCCACATTCAAATTGCTAGAAGTATGGACATCTTGTCCCAATAACTCTTCAATCAATGCAAGGATCTTTGATTGTATCTCTTGGATCGATCCTTCCATCTCCACACACTCATCTTTTGCATGATCATGTACTAACTTCTTCATGGCCAAAGAACAATACCATCCATGGAAATCATACACATTACCTTCCTGAATAACTCCCTCCTGGACCAATGTAGATCTAGGAATATTCTTCAACACTTGCAAGGGATAGTCTTCTCTTGCACTAGTTGGAACTCTTCCCACACTCCTTCCAAGTATTGTATTCCTCATCGCCTCATTCTCTCATAAGTCAAGGTGGTCTTTTGTCTTCTTAGTTCATTTATTTGCTTGTCCACCCATTCCCTGGAGCAATCACTTACTTCTCTCATTAAAATATTCAAATCTACCGACTCAGGTTGTGACCAATTAGGTGATGGAATGGGCTTGTCCTTCTCCTTCGCATATTGTGGATGAGTATGATTCCCATCATCCTTCACTTGATCAGGAATCGAGAAGAAGTTACACTTCCTCATGAAGTCCACTAACATCTGAAACCACATCTTTCCCCTAACTCCGAGCTCATCTATAAGATTAGCCCAATAGTCCTCGATGTCAATCTTGTGTGTAAACTTTTCTCCTTTAGCCATTGAAATTCTCTAAAATGGATCGAAACGGTTCCTGGCTTTGTAAATTCCAAGATGGAAGAATTCTAGCTCTTCATTAACTGTCTCTACTACTACCGCGGTGGAACATATTTTCATCATCTTCCCAAGCGTGATAGGAAAAGTAACACCTTGCCTATGCTTCCCCTTCTAGATTCAATCAAACTCTGAGAGCTGCCTCAAGTAAAGTGTGATAGGAAGCTTGTATGGTTCGAAAGTGAATCCTTGAATCCTCAAGTATGTGAAGGTAGGAAATTGAATATACCATGATCCGTACTTCTCTATTAGTGACATTGCCTCCTTGGACAACTGCCTATGTAATCCACCTTGTAGCAACCATGTGATGTACATGGTGAATGCATCGTTCACCCTTCTATATTGTTCCCTCTCATGTAGGTGGAGTTGTGGAAAACATTCATACATGTATTGTGCAGACCTATTTCCAACTTCGCCTCTGCATATCAATCCTTTGTATACGATTTGCCTTGCTAGCATGTAGACTAGGTAGGAAGTCATGTAAAAGGACTCTGTTCTCTCCAAACTCCTCAAATGGATGTCTACGGTGTCCCTTATAATCTTCACCCAGTTGATCATCATTGTTCCATCTGATATCTCCTCAATGAAGTAGAACATCTACACTTCGAATAGAGCCCCTTGAGGTGCCCCCATGATCCTGTTGATTAGAAATATCATGTCAATGTACTCCTCTTTGAAGTTTGAACATAGGAGTCGCTTAGGTAACTTGGAGTGGTGATGCCTTGCCTCAAGGACCCACACATTATTGATGTGTCATACATGCTTCAAATCATTTTTCAAACATAGCTTGGGCATACTCCTTAGTTCTTTCTTGCATGTCCTGGTATCTAGGGATTCCAATTGCCTCTCTTATTGACTCCTCAGCTAAATATGCATGTACCAACCCCTTAGGTGTTTTGATCATTCTGGTTTGTGGATCATAGTGCCTTGCACATTCAACCATAAGCTCGTTGCATTGTATAGATGGTGGAAAGCCAATTGCATGGTAGATTCCGCTCTTCATGATGTTGACCGCCAAGGGAGAGGGTAGCTGGTTTTCGCTCCATACATTCTCCGCTTCATCCTCTTCCTATTCAGGTACTGTATGTTAGTATCTCCGACTTTCTTCCACTTGAAAGATATCTGCGACTCCGGATAATATCCTTCAAATACATTCTTCAATTGAGTCTTCCTTGCAGCTATCCCCGCCTTTAACATGGTACTTGTACGAAGCTAGAAGTCAATAATCTTGTAAAATAACACTAATGATTAATTTTCAGAATTGCTCTAAGTTCTGATTTTGAATGATTTTCAGAATTGTAAGCTCACTAAAATCAGAAATTTGACATTATGTAACACGAATTCTGAAAAATGATGGAGGTCCTAATAAAAATCTGGAAAATTCCTCTCCAACAAACCTGATTTTCAGACTAAGGTTAAGTCTGATTTTGATGTCTAAGTCTGAAATCGCCTCTCTAAACTCAGAAAATGATTGGTTTTGATGTCCAATACGCTGTTCCAGGTCTGATTTTCTGAGTTTGATGTCTGAAAACACCTCTGCAACTTGTATTTCAATGGCTGGAAATGATCATATTCATGGCGCCATCCTCATAATTGAAGCGATTTGCCCTTTACTCAGCTGGAAGTCACCACGTTTTGCCCGAATCAATGGCTGTAAGCAATGTTTTGTGTTGAGAATGATGGCTGGAGATGTTACCTCAGGTTTGGAAATGGCTTCCTCAGTCAACAATGCAGCCCTTCAAAGTTGCATCTCTCAACAATGGCAAACCCAATAAGGATGTACTCAATGCCTAAAACAAAATCGCACCCTTCTCCACCTATGGCAATTTTCAATATGCCCTTTCCCAGCTCTCCAAGCATTGGATCAGTCAATTAATAATATTATTTTAATGCTGGGACATGCATTTTTATTCAACCTTTCACCTTCAACCTTCACCACACAGCAAATGTGGGATAAAAAAATGTGTTTGCCAGCCCCAAAGAAAAATCAACTTGCATTGTTGTTTTCACTTTATTTATCCACCAAATGCAATGGTGGAAAATCGATCCCCATTGGGACTGATTTGTCTCCAAAATTTCTCATTTAAACTTGATTTCCAGCCCTTGGTGGAAAATCGTGGGCCATTGAGACATTAAAATTTTCAATTAAATTTGCCCCATCTTGATAATTATGTCTTAAGTGAAAACTCGACCTTCATCTGGACTCATAAATTCGATCAAATCTTGACATATTACCTCCAAGTGGAAATTCACCCTTCATCGGGACTAATTTTCCCTTTTAAATCTCATCAAACTTAGTAAAATACCTCATGATGTAAAATCGATGTCCATCAGGGCACATAAACTTAGTCAAATCTTTGCATTTCTACCCCACGTGAAGAATCAACCTCCATCAAGACACATTGTTCATTGTTAATTTGCTCATTACTTAAACCATTTTCCCCTCAAATGGAGAATCGAACCTCATCAGGACACAATATTCACTTCACCATGGTCACTTTACCATCAAGTGGAAAAACATGGGTCATCGGGACTCACTTTCCTTATGCATTTTCATTCTTGTGGGCCTAGTGGAAAAACGACCTCCATCGAGACTCATCTTTGTCATGAGTGGAAATTCCTAAGTCATTAGAACTTTCCACAAAATCACTTGCAAACTCAGTCCTGGAGTGGAAAAACGACCTCCATCGGGACTTTCAAAATCCAAAACATTAAATTAACACTTTCATGCTCAAAATGGAGTGGAAAATCATTTTCCATCTGGACTTTCATCATTTTCATCTTTATAACTGAGTGGAAAAACGCCTCCAATCAGGACTTTTGTTTTTATGACTTAACTGCTTGGTGGAAAAACGTTTTCCATCAAGAATAAGTTGATTTTCACACTTTAAAAGTCTACACTTATCTAATTTCATCAATTTATGCAGTGGAAATTCTATTTCCATTAGGACTTTTAACATTTTCTCAAGATTTGAAGGGTGGAAAATAGAAGTTCATCAGGACTTTGTGTATTTTTGACTTATTTCACCTCCTAGGAGTGAAAAAACAACTCCTATAGGGACTTTTAACACCTTAGCACAAAATTTACACCAATTTGCAACATTTTTGCTCACATTTTGAAGGCTAGTTGCAACTTCAACACTTCGAAAAATCTAGGATCATTTTAACATTTTGACATCTTTTCAACACTTTGATCCTATTGTCATCAAAACTCAAAAATTTGTCATTATCTACATTTTGAAGACCTTTGAACATGACCATATCCAAGGACGAGACTCGAGCATTAAAAGCTCAAAATTGTCACCTAATTACCAAAACCCTAAACTAACAAAGACCGGAAAGCAAGAAAGAAGGGGTCCCCGTTTTCAATGGGGCGATGTGTGAAAAGGCCACAACAGGTCCAAGGGTAGTGCTCCTTGTGAGGTCCACTTTTTTCATGTCCCAAGCACATTTTCATGTTTGTTGTGCATGGTTGAGTAGTTGGCACCAACTGACTAAGTTTCTACTAGCACTCGCCACTTTGCTATCTTGTGACTTGCCAAAAACTCAACCTCTAGAGACTACAATTAACATCATGAGTACTTGCCTAGGAAAAACTCTGCAAGTACTCAATGAGTTTGTATAGTATGCCTGATGCTTTGCGCCAACACAAGTAAGCAAATTTCAGAAGTGTACTTTTGACATCATGCAAATCTAGTATCAAGGTTACATCATTAATTGTTTAGGCACCCATGTAGACCCAAAGAAATTCAAGGTGACTCAAAGGCTTGCTGACTCCATGCAACATCATATAAATGCACAGTGTTGTCAGATTTGTAAATTTCTATAGCAGGTTTGTCGTCAAATTATCTCACATTTCTTGGTCGCTGAATCAAATTGTGCATCAAAGAGGCATTCATTTGGACCACTATGCAACAGCATGCCTTTGAGGAGCTCCAGCAACATCTCTGTGGCAACTTATGTATCTAATTATGAATTCAGCTCAGTACTCACACAGTATGGGCACCTGGTTACATATCACTTAGAGACTTTTGGTGACACAATTCAATCTACTCCACCTATGAGAAGGAATTTTATGCCATTGTTCAAGCTCTCAAGCAATGGCAGCATTATATTCTAGGTAAGGAGTCTGGCATTTATTTCAATCCTGAGCCATTTCAGTTTCTGCACACAGAAAGCACAATGGAGAATGTCAATCACATTAAGTGGATGATATATTGATATTAGTTCCACCTAGTGATCACACACAAGAAGGGGAAGGGCAATTTAACAGGAAATTGCCTCAACCAACTGCTAGTTCATGGACTCGTTAAAAAGCTAAACTTGCATGGCCACAATTGTCTAACTGGGAAATTCTCTACCCAGTGAATCCAAACTTTGCATAGACCTACACCATGCTTGCACAAGGTAATGAAGCAAATTTAATTTACATGACAGGCTTCTTTTCAAGCTCAAGCAACTCTATGTTCTAGGTGGCACATCTGACGCAAATCTTTCACTGTAGCTGTTTGTACCAGCTCTATCCTCGCTGATAATCAGTCAAAACAAACTGAAAAACACAACATATTCATAAATGACAAATACTCTATTTATTCATTGTACTAACCATTTATTTCTTCCACCAAATTACAAAACCAATACACATAGTCTGGAAATACTGATGAGAGATCTTCATCTATTAAATTTATTGAGACCCATGCCAAAACTGCATAACACCTCCCCCAAGACGACAATACACCCCCTTATAAAACAACTTTAAAAAAAAAGGCAAAGGCACCGCTCTGACAATTACATGACAGTTACTGACAAAATATCAAAAATAATCAAGCATAAAGAACTGGCAACTAGTGGCCACACCACTGGAGGGCAGTTACATCAACACCTCACCAAAGACTCATCTAGAAGGCACACTATGCCAAGATCACTAGACAAGCATTACCAACACACTAGTAGTGCTACAACAACCCTTCTACTATCCTTGTATGCATACAGACATTGAATGCCATATCAAGTTCACATTCTCTGTTGCATCATAAAGCCCATGAACAAGAAGCTAGGGCTCTCAAAACCTCTGGCAACACCGCAAAGGCCCAGAGAGTCTCTCAAGATGGATTTCATGAGTTGACTACCTATGAAAACACCAAAATGACTATGTTGTAATAGACAAATTTTCAAAGATGACAACCATGGTTGCATGCAAAAAAAGCATTTCTGCAATAGGAGATTGCAAGTTTCTTCATCAATCATGTTTGTTTCATTTTGGGCTAGCACTGTCCATTGTGTCTAATCGTGACCTTAGGTTTGTTAGCCACTTTTGGAAGCCTTGTGAGAGAGGTTAGATACACAACGGGATCAGTCATCAACTTTCCTTTAACAAACGGACGACCAGACAGAGCTGGTCAATTGCACACCCTTGCATCTTTTGTGCATATAAAATTGTGCACATTTGCGCACATGGGATAACAACTTGCTATACATCCAACATGCCTACAGCAAAGCTCTACATAATTCTATGGGGCATTGTCCTTTCTAGACATGCCTGTTCCAACCAAGAACACCCTTGAACATTTCCTGCCATGCACCATCCACTACAGAGCCATGCACACAAGAATGGGAAGCAAATAAAGTACACACACCTTGAGTGTACATTAGCAGGTTCAGCGGGTTCTCTAACATCAACAGCAAAAATACAAGAGCACCATGACATGCATCACACATTCATGAATTCAAGATTGGTGGCAACAGCTGGTTGCATCTACAAAACGAGCACTTTATCCATACTACTATGCAGAACTGGTATACAAAATATATAAATGGACAAATATGTCACCTATGCCACAACTCAACTAGTGTACAAAATTACAGTAGATAGAAAGATGGATATGTCACCTCTGCCACAATTTAACTGGCATTCAAAATTACACAAACTTAGCTTCAAAATACATAAATAAGAAAATTGTGATGTAAAATTTTAATGATTAAATTGCATATTTGACCATGCTATTGTAAGTTAGGATATACCTGGCGATTCAAAGTGGTGGGATCATGGCGATCCCAGAAGACATCCAACAAGCTGGCATAGGAGCATTCATTTGGATTGTACTGAACTCTCACAACCTCTGAATGCATGGTGTTCCCACTGCAAACATCTTCATAAGTGGGATTGTGGAGATAGCCCTGAAAATAGGGATAATTTTAAGTAGACACACACATCTGTTTAAGTTTAAAAATCCTAAAAAATATTTCTCAATATAATTTCTAATTTCTTAGCTCAACGTCATATTTAAAAGTATTATTTTCACTCTCCTTACGATTTATATGTTCTATAGTAAAAATTGTCAAAATCTTGAAGAAATAAATAATACATGTTTCCCATTTTCATAGTGCACATATTTTGAAATAGAATTCTTGTGGGATCATGTGATGTTTTATAATTTCTATCATTTTAGTTCCTCTTCTAAAGGCATCCTTAGAAGGGAATGTTTGCAATGTATAATTCCTAACTATCTTGGAAAATTTAAGAAATGGAAATGTTTGAAAAGTATCATCAAGTGGTAGGTGATTCTTCAGACCAGAAATAAAAATATATCTATTGTAGGTGAATTCTCAGCAAAAGCATTAAGCTCAATGCTAATACATGTACGATATAGGAAGGGAACTAAAAAATAAAAAATGAAGTCTTTTAGACGAAATCTAAGGAGGGCATAAAGCGTACTACTAATAAGTGTATGATTAAGGGAAGAAGCAATGCAGCAGCACAATCACCCCACACGCACCAGTCAGATCCCTCCTAGGAGAATTTCCAAAGGTGATTGGCTGCCTATTAGGTTGCTGAATAATCTGGCAAAACCAACAAAACTTAACGATATTTTGTAGGAAATCTTGGCAAATAATATTTGAACAAGTGGCTGTTCTTATGTGATGATCTATTGGAATTCAACTGAATAGTTTTTGAGTACCATATTTCCCAAGTTTACAAGAATCCATCTCATGACTACGAATGTTTATAATCATCACATAACTTGATACACTACGAAAAAGTCACTTTATGAGACTGCCTAATCTAATTTTGGTAAAAAAAAAATTGAACATTCCACCAGTGACCTTGAGGCTTGAACAAGGAAAAAAGACTGCTGAAAATGGGTGGGCAAAAGTGACTTCTGAGTACTATAAACGATCATACAGTAATCCATCAAAACACAAATATTGTGTTTGTTCTAGAGAAACTGAGATGAAACTTCATTTTCAAATGACGAATATTTTGTGATGAAATTTTGATCAAAAACAGGCAATTGGCAAAAAAAAGACAGTAAAATTATCCCTACCTGGGAATAGCCGACCTCTGTGTTGGTGACGCCAGGAATTCTCTGAAAGGCGAGTTCGACTCCCCAGAAACAGCCTGCTCCAAACTGGGCAAACAACTGGCCCGACGCAGGAACGTCATCATCGGGCCCTTGCGCAATCGAAGCCCCGCTTGTTTTCCCTGCGTCGCCAATTGAAACTGCTGCCCCTCTTCTTCGAATACCCAGTTTGCTCAGCAAACCATCCATCAAATTGTTTACCGGAGAAGATACAATTGTGGTTGTACGTAATCTTCTGTGTGAGGAATAATGAGGAAATGTGAAAGGTTGCAAGGATTTGTGTGGCAACTTTCTGAGTTGGGGTGTGAATAGAAAGGCGTGTGAGGCTGTTGCCAGAGAACCCACCTGCGCTGCGTTAAATGGCGGCATATCGTAATGTTGTGTTTTATCTTATCTGCTTCTAGTTAGCTTTCGTGGAAATGGACACTGTTTCTAGAATGTGTTTGGAGATGTTTTGAGATTGCACGTATTTAGCGTTATGCTTGGGAACTTTGTGGCTGATTCTTTTCCATACAAAAATGGTATGTGTATAACAATTTATTTTCCATATGAAAGTTGCTTCTTATAACAAAATTAAAAAAAAAATCAATTGCACTAAACTAGGTTTTATTAAGATTTTCTTAATTGAATTGAATGGTTTTAATTACGTCTATGAGATTAAACGGTCTAGGGGATCAAAAGAGTCAGTGTTAATCTATTTTCATGTCAATTTTTTTATTATGTATCTTGATTAAGAAACTCACGATATTGTGAAGCCTTGTAACCTCAAAGATCTCGTTTAGACTGTCCACCTACAAAATGTTTCCAAACTAAATGCAAATATCGTCATTCACTACACAATCAAGAAAGAGGTAAGGAAAGTTATTTAGT
Organism: Cryptomeria japonica; assembly: GCF_030272615.1. Lineage (NCBI taxonomy): Eukaryota > Viridiplantae > Streptophyta > Pinopsida > Cupressales > Cupressaceae > Cryptomeria > Cryptomeria japonica. The sequence continues at coordinate 24,858,423 of NC_081414.1, forward strand.
TTTATGAAATGAGGTTTAGATAGTTTTGTATAATATGTTTTTATGATAGTATTGAAGATTTTTTAGACTAATTGAGTTTAATAGTTTTGGGAGAGGTGAGTTATGTGTTTGAGATGAGTTATATGACATTGTTTTTGGGGGGAATTTGAAGGATGTAATGGTAGAAATTGACTATTTTGTTTATTTGTTTTGGGTTTACTTTGATTTAGTTATTCTTTATGTAATGTTAAATATACAAGTGACACTACACATTAGCAAGTTCATGCCTCTTGACAATACATTGTATAAAATAAATCTCATGTGAACGTGTAAAATTCCTAGTCACATCTTACATAATGATAGTGTCAATCATGGCATGCACACTATTATACACAAGAAAAATATGCAATAGTTAAATCCATCCTCAAGAAATACTTGTATCACGCACTTCAATTACACATCGTCGCTACTTATACATGAGAACATATAGCTAAAGAGTACTGGATCCTACATATTATCGATCTTTGTGGAAATAATAACAATTCACAATCCACTTGTTGGCTTTTATAACCCACATGCAATAAATTGTGCAAACACTAAAGTAACACGAGGAGGATTGATCTATTTAGATGTGAAAGTTATTTCCTCTTTATGACATGCTTGTATGATTTGAAATCAACTCACACAAGATTGTTCTTGTTGATTAGATGAGATGGAAACTTTTGCAAATGTGACGTGAGATTATTATTTTGGTCATTTTGTTGAGTGTTTGGATGTTTGACTTTGTTGTTCTAGTTTGATTATTTTATTTATGATAATTGTTTAGATTTTGAGAGTTAAGTGTTGATCATGTGCTTTGTTTACGTTGCATGTAAAATTAAATATTATTATTTTATTTATTTTGGTTGTTTTATATTGTTAGATATATTAAATTGATTAATCAAATAAACTAATAATTGTCAAGTTGCTATGATAACTACGCAATCTTTTTTTTTCATTTTTTTGAAGATCGTGATCTTCCCGTCACTCCTCTTGTTGATGTGACGTTGTCTGATCACTTCCCCATAAAGTTTAGCATTGAATGGCAGCCAGCTAGGCAACGTCCTTCCAAAACACAGTTCTAACTCAACACATCCCTCCTGCATCATCAAACCACGATGGCCCACATTCAAAGGGTTTGGAATTTAGAGCCAAGGCCCCATCATCACACTGGTTGGATTGCATGGTGGCATGATGCCATCACCCGCTCTGCGAGGTTTCTGCACATTTATGGTAGACAACTTGCCATGTACTACAGGTGGTCATATGATGTGACCACCAAAGCTCTCGGTGCTACCATAGAAGCTCTAGCCTTGAATCCTTTTGATTCTAACCTGCAACTTCGTTTAGCCTAGCTCTGCCATCAGAAACAAGTTGCAGATAGCCACTCTGCCAGAGGAGCTCAAATCAAAGCCAGGTTACATTGGCTCAAGGTGGGTGATAGGGCCTCCAAGGAATTTTTCCTGGCTTTGCATGCATGTCATACCTCTGTAGGGATCAAGAAAATCAAAGAGGGGCATGCTCTTCTCACCGAGTTGTCTGATTTTCTACAAGCCTTTGTTTGTCATTATGAGAAGGCGTTCACAGCGTAGGGAGACTCTTCGTCCAAAGCCCAAGCTTTGCAAAACTGCTTAGCTATTGTTCCCAAACAGCTTTCTGAGTCTCAACAGGCCTTTTGTGATCTCTTACTAACCATTGATGATCTCAAGGAAGCTGCTTTTTCTATGGCAGATGATAAAACCCCTGGATGTGATGGCTTCCCCTGCGAATTCTACAAAGCTCTTTGGCCTTGTATTGGTCCTGACCTCCATAAGGTATATCTGGAAGCTTTTCATTCCTAATCCCTGGGAAAAATGATTAACCAAGGCAACATCAAATTTATCCCTAAGGATGGGGATCCAGAGGACATTTGCAATTGGAGGCCTATAACCTTGCTCAATGGCTCATATAAGATCATTGCCAAAGCCTTGGCTCTCAAGATTCGCCATCTCCCGCCTCTTGTTGTTCGTCTGGAGCAAACTGGATTTATCAAGTCCAGGTTTATTTTCGATAATATTATTGTCATTTGGGAAGGGATGGACTAGGCCAGACGCTCTAAACAACGGGCAATCTTCCTTAAGATTGACTTCGCTAAGGCGTATGATCGCATTGAGTGGCCTTTTATCTTGGCTTTGGTCCCCGATTCATCTAGTCTGTCCAGATGTTATTCGAAGATGCCTCGACCTATATCACCATTAATGGTCGGTAGGCTGAGGCTTTTGGCCTTTTCAGATCCATTCGCCAGGGATGTCCTCTGGTTCCTGCTTTATATGTTCTTACGGCTGAAGGGTTTGGTTACTTACTTGCTAATGCTATCTTTGTTGGGCATGTATGTGGTATCTCCCTGCATGAGTCACCTTCTCAACTTGTCAATGGCCACTTTGCAAATGATTCCTTTCTCACTCTCATTGAGGAAGAAGACAATGTGCAAGTCGCTCTTCATTGTCCGAATACCTTTTGCTTGGCTTCTGGTCCGGTCATCCAATGGCACAAGACGTAATGTTATAGGCAATCCTTTCTGCCCTCCTTGCCTTGGATTCTCCAATATGACTAGAAATGGCTTCATCATGGCAAAAAATTTTGCTTTCTGGGCATTCCTTTTTCCTTTCAAGCTTCGCCTGTGGATCTTTGGAATGCTCTTTTAGCCAGGATTGAGAAAAATTTGGCCTACTGGATTACCAAGCCTCTCTCTTTGGTTGGTAAATTCCAAATTTGCTCTAAGGTGTTGGCTGCCACGCATGTCTATTATTCCTCATGTTGGGATCCTTCTAAGGCCTCTTACATGAAGCTGGAGAGACTTATGCGGACCTTTCTTTAGGCCTCTGGGTCTGACCATCAAGACTTCCATAGGGTTGCTTGGGAGTATTGTTGTCTTCCCAAGGAGTCTAGAGGGCTTGGCCTTATTTCTACCCATAAACAAGGGCTTGTCTTGTGTGCTAAATGGAATATCAGAGCCTTATCTGGCAACGAGGCTTGGAAAATTCTTCTTCAACATTGCATTTCTTCAAGCTTTCCTACCAATAGGCCATCTTGGAAGGGGATTGGTTTTCAAACCCTGCTTATTATGAAAGACCATGTTCAAATCCAGGGTACTTTTGTGGTTAAAAGCATATAGCGTGATTGGGAAGCTATCAAGCCTTGGCTTCGATGGGTCGGTGATGGTTTTCGGGATGGGATATCCATGAATCAACGCAACCTCTAGTGCTCACCTCTTTTTCAGGTGCAAGGGTTACCACTGGCCAAAATCCAGGGTGTTAGTGCTCTACTTTTTCACAAACGTGGCATTAGAACACCTAAGGATCTATTTTCCAGAGCTTTTATGAGCCTTCGGTCATGGGAGGACCTCCAGGTCCAGTTTCATCTGTCTCGGCCAGATTGATAGACTTATGACCTTCTAGTCCTGGCCTTACCCTCAAATTTGTTACATAAGCTTGGCATTCAGTCTGTCAGACCTTGGTGGAAAGATTGGAAATGGTATCCTTGGACTCCTTTCACAAACTAAAAACCCAAAATGGGTTATCTCTGGATGGTTCCTCATTTGCCTATGGTCCATATTCTCAATCAGTGGTGGCACTTGCAGTCTTCTCAAACTTCCTAGAGATTTAGGTTTCTTGTTGTCTGGTCTACCACCACTAAACTCAAGATTGCACACTTTGCTTGGTGTGTGCTTTTCCAAGGGTTCCCTTTAGGTTCCAGACTTAAGCATTTGGGGGTTCCTGGTCCCCGATGCCCTTTTTGTGGTCACCCAAAAACTTTTATTCACATTTTTTGGTTTTGTAGAAGAGCTCAACAGTACTGGAGTTGGATTCATGATTTTTTTCGGCCTAAGCTCTTTTCTTGGCATATGGCTCTTTTGGGCGATTCGCCTAGAATCCCCATTTTTAGGAATAGGGGTTTGCCTTAAGTCAAACCCTGATTTGGAATTAACCATGAAATAGAATTTAAATGAAAATGAAGTGCTATAGTAAAATGCTTTCCTTTTGAGGGAAAGGCAAAAGATGTCTAAAACACTAATGATATACCTTTAATGAAGTTTTGTTTGTCTTCACAAGGAATTAGGGTTTCATGTAGATAGTCTTCATAGAACATGAATTTCATCTCCAATGCTTAAATCTTGACTTCACTGTTGGCATTGAGTTGTCATTGATGTCAACATACATAGATGCATAGTTGATTTAGGTTCAAGATGCAAAAGAAGTGTTGGTTCAGATTTGGCACTAATGCATGGAAGCTTTTTCATGTCAATTATACAATGTGTTTGTCACCACTCATTACGCACCTAATTTTATTGATGAGAGATCTTATTTCTAAAAGATACCTCGACTACATGTAAGATCAATCGAGTCTTGTTGATAAAGTTTCTATAAATGGGTTGTGGCAAACCCAACGTGTTTATCACCACATGTGTAGACAGAGAACAGGGGGTGGTCTCTATTTTGTAGGTCAACATGTTTGTGTTGACCAAAGAAGGCTAGAAAAAAGAAGAGTAGATATCACACTATGTTTATCGCTATGGTCTCTACAACCCTGCAAGCTCCGACTCCACCACTAAAAAGTCATATGTGAAATTGCAGGAAGAAAGGTAAGTGTCTCCATAGCCTCACATGTTAACTCGCCTTGACTTCCAAGTCATTTGCGGAACTGTGGGAAGAAAGATAAGCATCTTTGCAGCCTCGCATGTCAACTCGCCTTGACGTCAAAGTCATTTGTGGATCTTAGGGAAGAAGGAAGGAATGTTTGCCACATAAGATCAAACGATGTGTTTTCCACCATGCCCCGCCAATTCGCAACCAAGAAGCTGAATAAAAAATATCTCATGGGGCAAGTTAAGTGTATGAAGGTGCACAATCTAGCCATCCCGCAAGTGTTGTTTGAGCGGTTGAGAACATGATGTGTATTCTACCAAATGTAGACACAGATGCATTCCATGTGGATGCCCGACCAAGTTTGACTTGATTGCAGAAAAGGAGATGTGGAAGATGTGGCATGTATGGGAACAATCAGAGATTGCTAACAAGATATGGTTGTTGAGGAAATGACAACTAGGAGTTTCATTTATGAGAATAAGTGTTGCATGCAAAGATCATGCTAGAACGTTGAGCTAACTAGATGAAATTATAAATATAGTATGAGAAAGGCAAAAAATCAGAAAGCTAAAATTAAGGCAGATCATTTTCTTGATTTCAAGAAGTTTTTATTTTTAAATTGCTTTTGGAGGGAAAATTCTAAGAAGTAAAAGTATTGTGATCATTTTAAATTAATTTTCGAGATGAAGAAATTGCTAAGTGTTGTGTGTGTGTTGTTGAAGGTGAACTAGAGTGCGTTATTGGAGACGAAAGAGAAGCAAGAAAATAGAATGGAAGAAATACAGTGTGTATTTCACACCGTGTGGAGTAGAGTAAGAGACAAATAGAGAGCATAGATCCGATTCGAACAAAGATTTGAAGAGCTGGTGAGTTAAAAAACAAGAAAGAGTACAGAGAGCTATAGCATAAATCAAAAGAGTTGGTGAAAAGACAAGATAGAGTGCAAAGAGTTATTGCAACGATCAGAGAGCAGATTCAGTTTCAAGCGTGGAAAACATGATGTGTTACAAAATCTCATTTGTAACGAGGTACTCAATTTGTATCTATAATTCTTCATTATTGCAATCATCTGAGTGGGTGCTTAGATCAAGGGTTGGTGCCCCTTTGGGTTGGTGCCCATAAAGATTAGGGGTTGGTGCTCCTTTGAGTTGGTGATCATAAACTTTGTAATCAGATTATTTCCACTATGAGTCTAGATTAGAGCAGAAGACTCTAGTAGCATTTCTCACCGAGGTTTTTCCCATTTTGTGTTTTCCTTGCATATCTTGTGCTATGGGTTTTCTTTCTATGTGTGTGTGAATTTTATATTGATATCCTTACTCATAGTTTCTTGAGCTTTATTTTAGAGCTTTAATCTTTTAGAAAGTTTAAGTTTTGAGATACCATTTATTCACCCCCCCTCAGTGGTTCATTTGTGTTCCTTCATTCACTTCTACTTCAATACTTGATAGAAGACTGATTACTCGCTCACTTGAATTTTCTAGATTATAATTGAGATCTTGAACTTTCTGGCTTAGGTTTGAAATGAGAGGGGTAGAGCTCCTTTTATACTTGTTGGTCGAAAAACATTAATTTTTTTACACAGGTTGACATGGGATCTAGGTCCCCACCCAAATTGGGTGATCATTATGAGGCCCCAAAATTGGCCCTTTTCAAGAGGACCCTAAGGACCATGGCACCCAGTGCCATGGTCTTGGACATCAGGGCTCTAGGATTAAGAGAGAGAAAGTACAAACAGTGAAAATTTGAGTTTGGTACTTGGTGTGAGCAGAATTAGTATTCAATCGAGCCTTGGAGGACAAATGCCAAAGTGAGGAGAAAATTGTAGGAGAGTACAATTTAGGATGCTACATTTATCCCCCACTTTAGCGGGAGTATGAGACTAAGCATACTCATGGTAAAGTACAAAGGTTTGTATTAAAAAATTTCATCAAGACATCAAAGAGGCGAGATGCACCGAGCTCCCTGGAAATTTAGGATCTTGCTACTTCAATATAAAGATCAAAGGGACATATAAGAAAGAGGAAAGAGAGAGAATCATGACTGCTAGCCTAGTAAGGTTTGCTTACTATGAGTCATGAAAAAGAAAAAGAAACACCAAATTGCAAAGAAAACAACTTAGTTTGAAAAGTAACTTGAGTACTGAAACATGTTATAGTGTGTGCATAAAGTGAAACATTGAGTGGAGTGTATGCCAACACGTTAAAGAGATTGTATACGCCTCATCGGGAGCAATTTCTTTGAGGTAGCATGCATCCAAAGACAAGCACATTACCAAAATTGCATGCCCCCAAGAAAGGATAAATCAAAGGATAATGGTCACAAAATACATAAGGGATCCACTAACTCTAGGGTCAATATACTCTTATGATAATTAATGTATATCATGAATATTTGTACTGAATTGACCTCATCCCCCAAAGGAATTAGGACCACAAACACCAAAGTAGACAACACAAGGGACAACAAATAAAAGAATTGAGATACAAATAGAAGAATGTCACAATAAATTCAACCTCTTTATTTGATAAACTTATAAGACACTTGGGGGGGGGGGGGGGGTGAATCACTGCAAACAAAAACAACAACACAAATATGATCACCACTTTTATCAATTTGAAACTTAACAATGATGCAAGGAAAATAACCACATAATCTAACACCCAATAAAACATGCAACTCATAACACAATGTTTTTCACATGGAAACCCAAATGGGAAAAACCATAGTGGGAATTAGTACCCACAAGATCAACTATCTGTAGAATAGGGATCTGACCGGTTAAGGTCTTACAACTGCTCTGTTAGGAGCACACTCGGTTAAGAGTGTCTTAACCTAGTTAAGAGCCATTACAATAAGGCATGTTAGGACCAGCCCTGTTAGGAGCTACCCAGCTATGGGATTTAAACAACACAAGTTAATGTGTGACCCCATTAAGGGATTTAACCTTCGAACCTATGAGGATCCTACTGCACCTTGTTAAGAGTGACCTTGTTAGAGGATTTTATCTTGCTGCAACTATTAGGGAACAACAAGTGACTGATCTGTTGTTAGCACCTTTGTGCCTAATTAGATATGATTCAGATCTACTTCTAACACTAACTAAACACCAATACAAAGCTTCTTCTTTCATCGCACAATCACATTCACACTATAGATCTCATATCTCATACATCATCACACAATATACTCCTTTTTATAAACAACTCTACTAAGTCGGCTAAGAACCCTTGGAACAATTTCCTAGGTTCAATGTATCTAGTCAATCTTGCTCATCATGCTTTCCTTATGTTGGCAAAACATAACACGACATAAAAACATGACATTATGTCTATCGGTTTACCGATCTAAGTAATTTTGCTCAACCAGATATGTGTTCTTAATGATTGACTGCTCAGAACATCATAACTCGCTCATTCAGTTGAATCTGCCGATGTGGTTCAAGTCATAGACTCCTACCAATGTCATGAACATGTGTTTCAAACCGCAAAACTTAACTCGTCACTGATATTCCGTACCATTCGCTTGAACATCACATTGTCCCTATTTGTCGGTTTGCTATCATGTTTACCGGTTCACTATTTAATTGCTTCCACTACAAATTAGGCTTTACCGGTTGGACTAAAAGACTTAGATGACTGACAAAACATGGTTACCATCAATGAAAACATAATAAAAGTCATCAATCAACCTATTACATCAATAACATTATCATCAAGCCAACAATCTCCCCCTTTGGCATTGATGGCAACACTTAGAAAATTTTGTGTCTAAGTGTTACTTTACAAAAATTATGACTCATGACTCAAAACTCAAAACTCAAAACTCCCTCTTAGCAATTGCATGATATTACAAAATTTTAACTGACCAATACTACTCCCCCTTTGACAGCAATAACAAAGGTAAGCAAATGCATGTAAAACAAAATGAATACAATAGACCAAAATTTGTATTACTGGTGGAAAGTGTATAAGAGTCAGCAAGTTACATATTACATTTTTGAAAAAATGTTGAATCAAAATTAATCTTCAAAGCCTACAATTCATTATCCCATGTTTCCAAAAGAGTGGATGTGATCTCAATGTGTGTCCGGATCTGGTATGCAAGTTCCTCCATGGCATCTAGAGTGCTCATCTTCGGTGTCAGCAATATTGTCTCTGTTTCCTTGTAGCCTCTCTGCAAAATTTGTAACTTGGGAACTATATGTGTTTGTAACTCCTATAGAATTGCAATCCTCTTAACCTTTTTTGCCTCATATGACTTCAACTTATGTTGTACACTTACAATAGAACGGTCAAAAATTATAGTTGAATCATTTAGAGGATCAAATGATTCACTCATAACCTTTATTGCATGTTGTTCTGCCTTGATCTTCTTCTCTATATCATCAAGAAATAATGAAAAAATATAAATTGTAGACAGTATTTTACCTTCGATCTTGAGTGCATCTTTTATCTGTTCCATATTATCACTAAGACCTGCCCTGTCTCTATCAATTTCCTTGATCAAAAGTGCAATCCTTCTCTTCTCATGTTCCTTCTCAACATTCTTGATTGTAGCTTCTTCTAGGCTCTTCATCTGCTCACATGCTGATGTAACCAAATGTTCCAATTTGTTAATAGGTGTAGGAAGACTGTCAATATCAGTCTCCGGTAATGTACTGTAAAGTATATCTATTTCACTTTGAATAGTTTGTGCTTCTTTTCTCTGAGCCTTCATAATCTTCTTTTATGTCTTAGACTGCATGGCAGGGCTCAACATATCCATGTTTATTGGTCCCTATATGCTCACAGTGTCATCTTCCTCATCATCATCAATTATCTTATTTGATGTAAGTGACCGAGGAGTCACTTTTTGTTCTTTCTCTTCCTTCTCCTTGTTCTTCACCTATGGTGCAGTGGTTTGCACATCTTCTGTTTGTGTAACTACCGATGGCTCTTGTGCTTCTGTCTTGTTTGGTTGCATAGTGGGTTGTACATTTTCTGGTTGCTCATTCACTGGTTGCTCTGTCATTTCTTCATCTATCTTTTTTGCTTTTGTTCTCTCTTCACCTATACTGGTTGAAGTAGCTCCCGGTAATACATTCTTGTCATCAGGAATAATGATTATTTCTTACTCAGTGTGTGTATCAACTATTGTTTCAGCAAAAACAATCTCATCCAGTATGATTTCATCAATATTCACATTGTCAAGGAGATCTTCTCCCTTTAATCTCTCTGGTTCCTCTTCTTCAGGAATAAGTCCTAAAAACTTCTTCAAAATCTCCTTAGTCTCATATTGTACTGACTAGGATTCTCCAACAAGTAATCTTGTAAGCCTTTCTTTGATCTAAAGAATGGTTTTGAATTCAAAAAGATATTTCGCAATTCCTCCTTTGAGGCTTCCGGTTGTAAACTTACAAGAACAAATTCAATAATTTCGTTGTCTTGTTTTATTGCAACTTGCCATCTTGCATCTAATTTACTATACAAAGAATTTGGTATTTTCCCTTGCAATTCAATTAGAGCTTTACTGAACTTATTCATTAACATAATTGTTGCATCTTCAATTTGCCTTTTCTTTTCTTCACTAAATTTGTCATAAAGTTTATTCAAACCAGCTAATATACCATACTCCTTAATGTGTAACACTAATTTTTCAAAGGGAGTAAGTTTAGTTACCGACTTCTTAACTGATTTTACAGTAGACGCTCCAACAACTTTTGATTTCTTACCATTGGCTCTCATTTGTTTCTTCTCTCCTTTAGACTTTGTTTCTTCTTCATCTGTAGCTCTCTTTGCTTGCTCCTTCTTCCTCTTACCGGTGACTACTAGTGCTTTAGGTGCAGGGGGCTTGATTTATTTCCCCTTTCTCTTGAATTGAATTTTAGAAGGTTCCTCCTTAGCAGTTGTGCTTCTTGTTTGTCTACCGGTACTGGTACCAGTTGGGGCACTAGAGGATTCAACAACCTTCTTTGCTTCAAACTTAGCTCTAGCCTCAACAATCGCCTCTTTAATAAATCCCTATGAACAACAAATTCTTCTACCTCTTTTTTGACCTTCTTTGCAATGACCGGTCTAGCAAGCTCAGAATGCACCTCAATAGATTTCTCCTTATATGTTCCAAACCTTGTTGCATTTGGATCTACCGGTGTAGATAGAAGATGATTGTCATAAGCAATCAAAGATCAACTTCTACCTCATAACCCATGGGCATCACCCATGATGTCCTAGGTTCTACTGCCTCCATCTGACAAGTGTCAGTATCAACCATGAAACAGATAGAATCTTCATACCTTTTAACAACCCGTTCTGGTATCCTTTCTCTTTTGTGCATCCTCTTCTGAAAATCTTTAAAATATCCCCAAATTACCTTTGAAAACTCATTATCGATCATCTTGATGTTGTTCTTGATTTGTGACATTGTCGGTGTACCTTCTAACCATTATATATCACCAATACTGGGAAAGGAGTTCTGGAAATACAAAAATAAACCTATTACCAATTGTCCAAATTTAAATTTTTGCCTTTTACCCTTCTTGATAGATTCCAAATTCAATATCAACTAGGTTCTCAGGGCTTCAACAAGATCATAGTCTGCATTTTATTTTATCATCCGGTAGGTAGTGTGAATCGCGACTCCGGGAATACTATTTGTTTTGCTTGAATGATAAACCCTATATCCGATAACCATAGATGCAAATTTCACCTCAGGGTCTTAAATCTCATTTATAGTCATTGCTCGACCATCCCATTTAGAATTTGTTAATCGGGCGACTTCATCCTTCGGGATTTATCTCAACACGTGAACTTCATCAGTTACCCACAATACGATGATGACATGAATAGCTTCCTTTGTAATATTATGCAGTCGATCAAGCCACATAAACTGATCATGTATTATGCTCAAGACATATCTGATATGGTCTTCTTTGAATTCATCAAGAAAGTTCAACGCATGGTGAAAACCTTTATCAGTAAACCTTTGAAATTGATCTTTTATGACTCCTTTCTCATCACATAAAGTTTGATACTAACTAAAGACAGCAAGGGTTCCCAAATCTTCCAGTTTGCAATGAATATAGGATCAGACATCTTCCACGTGCAATACACCATAGGGTATGCTGGATAGGGCTTCAACTGGATTGGTTTCCATCGACTTATGTGGATGCCTCTTGAATTTCTATCAAGGCCTTTCAGTAACATCTACAAAGTGTGGTGTATCCATTTCAAAATATCAAACACAACCTTAGATTCTTAGATAAATACCTTTTCAACTTCTTCGCTGCTAGGGTTTCTGCACTTTCCAGTCTGAACGCACTTCACTGATTCACTTCTCCACAAATCTCTTCAATCCGCAATCAACCTTGCCAATGCAGTAATCAAAAGCTCTTCTCTACTTCATCAATTTGCACATTTACCTTCATGCTTTAGATCATTTAGCATATTTGGTTTGAAGCATTGTCATTTACATTCACATTTATATTTAGGGTTTACTCTCATGCGTAGGGTAGCTCTAGTTTCTTATCATTTAGGATCTTGCATACACACAAGGTTCTAGCACACACATTTTTAGTATATTATCAACTATTTGTGGAGGTGGAAATCACCAACATAGGGGTTTGACTAAGGCAAAACCCTATATAGCCACCCAAACCTTCCCTTTTCAGTAGCAGGTACCCGAAGGCAATTTTGGACTAAGAAAAGGCATCAACACCACCCAGAAGTCTCAAAAGTGCAGAATAATGTCAAGGATAGGGTGTGGCGCCCTAATCATGCCTAGGACAGGGGCATGGTACCCTGATCCTGCCCATGACAGGGGTGTGGTGCCCTGGTCCCTCCACTTTGCAGTGAAATTTGACAGGTTGCAGCTTCAGGATCTCAGATTTGTAGTTTCTCAGTTACAGCTCTCTGTCAGTCTATTGGGGATAGTGGCCTGGTACCTTGGTCCTGGTCAGTTTTGTTCAATTTGTAGCATCAGGTACACATCTAGAATCCTCCCCCTTTCATGCTTTCAGTATCTCAATTTCAGATTTGCAAGTTTGTGTAATTTTAAGTTCATTTATGCTTCATTCTTCATCTCCTAGTCTAGTCGATCAATCAAACCCTAGTTTTTCTCATCATTTGCAACAAGAGAAATAGAAACCCTAAGAGGTAATCCTTGGCTCTCTCTTTCTCACAAGATGTATCCAAAGGGATCTATCTCCTTAGGCTCTTTTGTATTCCCAATGTGTTGGCAAAAGTGGGATTAGGACCTAGTCACCTGATCTCGCTTTTCCCGCCTCCACAGTTAGACAAAGAGAAATTGTTGAAACTCTAGGGGCATGTATGCTTAATGTTCATGAATTTTTTCATTTCAAAAGTAAATTTTAAAGCCTATTATTTCTATCATTTTCCCCTCAACCATTTTCACCATGACTCCTTGATTATCTTTCCCTTTTTCCTCCTAACCTCTTTGGAAATGTAGTGCCCCTCCATGCTTTGCTTCAGATATTTATTACTTTGATTTGTTAGACTTTGATTGATTCATTTTAATTTGTTCACTTGTCTGATCTATGTGAGTGATTGCATTCACATGAATCCTTGTTGTTAGACTATGTTATGTTGCTTATATATTTCAGGACATGATTATTGCTATATTTCATTGAGTTGGATATTGATGTTAGAATTGAGATACTTATGACATGGATTCTATCTTTGATGATTCATTATGATACATATGTGATGTAAATTTATGTTTGATGATATCATTTGATTATTATTGATATGAGATTATATGCATGGTTTGCTTGGGGTTTAGGGTGATAGGAATGATTTCATATTATTCATTCATGAGCTCCATACGATGTCACGATTTCCTATCACTATTTGGGATTAGAGATTTATATGTATATATGTATATTTGTATACAACATGCTTTGGTGGAAGTTTGCAGATACTAGACATCGACTCCACCTGGTTCCACAGGTATGAGTGTGTCTTTATAATTCCCAACGGTGGTAAAAGGAGATAGTGTAATGCCCAAATTATACCTAACCCTAGCCATTGTCCTAATCTAGGGACAATTATCTAATCTTTATATTTTATTTCGTCAATTTGTCATGTGGACTATATTTGATTACCCAATTGTGAATTGAGGGCCTTGTTAGTTGTTAGCATTACTTTTTAATTTATTTGAGTGTGATGTATTTTATGTAATTAATAATATTAATTATAGCCTGTGTTGTAAATTAAATTAATAATTAATTAATGGCTATTGTGGCTTTAAATATAATTTTGATTTATTTTTGGATAATATTTAATGATTTATTGTTTATAATTTATCATTTATTGTTTATTATTTTTATTTATTTATTATTTAATGTTTAATATTTATTATTTATTGTTTATTAGTTATAGTTTATTATTTATTATTGGTTATCATTTTTTTGTTTTTTTATTGATTATAGTAAATAAATGAGAGTACATAGCTTGTGTGTAAAATTGACTCTTACATAAAAAAAGTACTATAAAAAAGTAGACTTTTTGGATGTTGTTCATACGACCAACCTATCATAGTATAGTTGTCTAGTTACATGTATATATATGACTGAATAGTTACATGTATATATATGACTGACTAGTTACATGTATACATATGACTGGTAACCTAACTGAGAAAGTAAACATAATGCCTCAAAAATATGTAAGGCCAAATTTACATCCACGCAACCCAACCCAGTGGGCCTTCCATCCATACTATTCTCTGGTCATCCCATAATCTGGCAGAGTATACCGTTTGCTGGCGTACCAAGTCACCATTGCCCCTGATTTCTTCCATGAGAGCGTCCAAGGCATTGACAAAGGGAGTTCTTTCAGTGTTCACTCTTCTCCAGGTGTAACTATGAGAAAGCTCATAGATGAAGATCCTGGTGTGGCCATCAGTCAAGAACCTTCAGAATTTCTCCTTGTTCAGTCTGATCACCATAGTCACCTACGAGGAGATAGAGTAATGTGTGAGTCTACGAAAAGATTTGATAAGGATCCTCTCTCTACCTTAAAACCTTTCTTCATTCTTGATTTTCCATATATACCACGTAATTTCACAAGATAACAGGTTCCAAAAAGAATTACTATCTTTTTTAATACCTTTAATATAACCAGTAACAATTTCAAAAGTGCTAATAAGCAGTGGAATTGATAAACCATACATTAGCCAGATTTCCTTGGCAATGATACAATCAAAGAAAATATGTCTAGTGGTTTCTTTAACTCTGCATAGATTACAAGTAACATCTCTATTATGATCAGGTTTGATAGGAAGTTTATCAAGCATTAGCAACCATTTGAATGTCTTCTTTTTGGGAGCCAACGGACTGCTCCAAAGAGTTTTAAACAACTTACCCCATTGAGTGAATGTTAACTCATAATACCAACATAAATTAATATGTTTTAGAATACTATCACCATGCATTCGAGATTGATTTCAACTTACAAAGCATTGTACCATCAAACCAAGAAAAGGATACAAACCTGTCTTCAATAGTATCATATCTTTTGGGAAGCTGTAAGGAAACACGAGCATTATACATAATGTTATAAGTCATCCTATTAGAGGTAGGGAGTTGATACTTACCTGAAATATCATCCCATAAGATGAGATCACCATTAGAAATTGTATCTTTAAAGCAACAGATGCCTTTGATGCCCCATCTTTTGCTCGAGCAACCTTGAGTAAGAATAAGGGGTTTGCCATTGTGGAACAAGTTCCACCAAAGTGACCTTTCCCCACATATGAGATCATCCCTACTGGTCCTACAGTTAGTTATACTATGTCTAACACTCTCCCACGTGCTCCATATTGATTTGAACACTGATGAGCCCACGGTAGAGACAGGGAAATTTCCAGCTAAAAGGTCACTAAGTGGAAGGGATTTCCAGGATTTAGCAGACTTAGGAACTCCCAACCCAATGTTGTTCTTGGCTAATATCTTCCATGGCTCATTACCATCCAATGCATGGAATATCCACTTTGTAGCAAGTGTAATTCCTTGAAATTTAAGGTCTTTCAGTCCTAGGCCTCCAATCTCCTTATCCATACAACACCATTGCCAATTAACCAAATGTGACTTTCTATTCCCTTTTCCATTAGACCATAGAAAATTTGTGATGGTCTTTTGTAGCATATTGATTTGGTAATTACTGAACATCCACATTGAGGGGTAGTAGATACTATACGAAGAGATAATTTTCTGACAAACTTGTACTCTCCCTGCTAGTGAGAGGTAGTGGTTGTTTCACTTGGTGAGTTTTTCCTCAATCTTACTTTTGATCCAATTCCACATATCTTTGAGACAAGGAGATACTGAGAAGGGAACCCCTAGATATTTGGCAATCTTTCTAGGTCCTCCCCACTGATACCCATATGGAGAAAGCCAGTGGGGGGGATGCTCAGACCAACTGAGCAAAGTGGACTTAGTCTGAGAGATTCTTGCCTCAGATGCATCACAAAACATCTTGAGTTTGAAGGACAAGGAGTCCATGTTACTCTCAGAGGGTTCAAGAAATAGTGCGGTATCATCTACAAACTGTATGTTAAGCAGATCTGATTTATCATGCAGAGTAATCCCTTTATCCTTAGGAGAGAGGATGTCATCTCTTAACAAGTAGTAAAGTGCATCTGAGGCAATAACAAAGAGGGTAGGGGCAATAGGGCAACCTTGCCTAATAGACCTACTCAACTGAAAGGCTTGTGAGATGGATCCATTGATTTCAATCTAGGCATGGGCATCCTTGAGGAGGACCTGGACAGATTGGCAGAATGCCTCAAGAAATCCAAATGCTTCAAGCATCATGGTGATGAAGTTCCATTCAACCTTGTCATAGGATTTTTTAAAGTCTAAAAGAAACATGGATACCTTTTGATCCGAGATTTTGGCCCAATCCATAGCTTCCCAACTGGTGATAAGGTTTTCAAGTATGCATCTGCCTTTAATGAAACTTGTCTGAGTAGCACAAATGAATCTAGGAAGAATATTTTCCAATCTGATAGCAAGCATCTTTGCTATAATTTTATAAGATACATTAAGGAGGGTGATGGGACACTAGTTTTTTATCAGAGCCCGGTCCCCCTCTTTAGGAAGAAGCTTTATAAGGCCTTTGTTGATGTCAGCCCCAAGTGAACCTTGTTCGTAGGCTTCTCTGTAGACTTCCAACAAGTCATGTGCTATCCATTTGATGTTTTCCTTATAGAATTCAATGGTGAGCCCATCAAGGCCAGGGGCCTTATCATTATGCAGTGAGTTGATGGCTCTCTTAATCTCCTCCACCATAAAAGGGAGACTGAGGCACTGGCCTTCTTCGAGAGAAAGGATCTTGGGAATGAGAGAATGGCATTTCTCTTTGGCTAAAAGGGAGGCAGGTGACTCTTCAGATGTAAAATGTTTCTTGTAGTAGATCAAGAATCCTTACATGATATCTTCCCCACATGAGACCTCTTTGCCTTCCACCCACAGTTTATCAATTCTTTCTTTGATTTTTTTCTACTTCAACATCCTAAAGAAGAACTTTGATCCTTTATCTCCTTGCTACAACCATTGCATCTTGGCCCTAGCCCTTGCTCTTATTGCTCTGTCATGCTGCAACTTCCTAAGTTTATCTCTAGCCACTGTCACCGAATGGGTGAGGTTAACATTACTCGGGTCTTTTTGGATCAGATCTTTTTCCTTGTGCAAATTGGTACTGAGGATAAATTCAATTTGTCTCTCATCTTTAGCTTTCTTCTTTGCCACAGTCTTAAGGATGTTTTGCTAGCTGGCCACTGAGGTGTTCCATCTTACAATATTGGAGTTAGATTGAGAATTACATTTGTTGAAGAGCCTGATGATGTGGATAGCAGCAAGAACATCTTGATCTTCTAACAATTTTGTATTGAGAATGAATTTGTTACTTCTCTTAATTTTCTCTTTAATGCAATCTCTGATAGATATATGGGCAAGAATGGGGTGCTGATCTAATAGGGATGATGGCTAGACCCCCACCAAATAGCCTTGTTGGTTAGGTGCAAAGGAGAAGAAATCTTTATTGGCATAGAATCGGTCAAGTCTAGAGTAGATTCTATTATGCCCTTTCTAGTAGTTACACCAGGTAAACCAAATTCCTTTATGGGTAGATCTCATGCCTTCTAAGGGATCAAACAGTCTCTTCATTCCTTTCATCCTGTCCCAATGAATCTTCTCTCCACTTTTCCACTCCATATTAGTGCCTCCCATCTTGTCATCCTAGTGTTCTATCATGTTAAAATCTCCTCCCACAATCCATGGGATGTCTGGTAAGGAAGAGATCCATTGCCATAGATCTGCTCTTTCTCTATAATCATTTGGAGCATAGACTGTACATATACCAAAGGTGGAATCACCATCTTTAATGGATACCCAGACTGCTCTATTACAGGGAGATATCTCAGAGCATAGGATTGAAGCTTTCCATTTAGGGTATATGAGGATCACTACACCCCCCTTACCCTTATTATGTTTGGTGCAAATCCTTAGAGTATCTTTATGGTGAGGTTGACATCCAGTGAGAAGCTAGTAGCTTTGACCTCTTGTAGCATGACAAAGTCCAGGTCTTTATGTTTGTTCAACATTCTTCTAACAATGTATTTCCTATTGGGGGATTCCAAGCCCCGGATATTCCATGAAATGCACTTCATGGTCAACTAGCTTTTAGTTGTTTTCCTTGGCAGCTTTGAAGTTGCTAAAACACTTAGGCATGCTGGACTTTCTATTGGATTTCTTATGCAAAGGAGAGTTTTTATTCTTGGAGCCTAGAATTATTCCTCTTTTTCTCCTAATATGTGCTTTTGCATCTGAAATCTCCTCATCCAAATCTCCTCTATCCCGTACCCCTTCTCCACTAGTGACAGAGTAGATGGAATTTAACTCTGTCTCTACTTCAGTTTCATGAATGTCAACTGAGGTATCATCCTCCAGAGTAACTTCCTCGGCTATGCCAAGATCAATGAGAGTAGGGAGGTCGTTAGGGTTAGGTTTACCAACTGTTGGATAAGCAAGGATGATCTCATAATAAACATTGTCAAAATCAACAAACTTTTTAGAGTCAGGAGGGGTAGATACCGTGGTATCAATGGCTTGAGAAGGGGTTATCGTTTGTTATTTATTATTTATTCTTTGTGATTTATGATTTATTATTTATTGTTTACTATTTATTGCTTATTATTTATTGTTTATTGTTTATTGTTTATTGTTTATTGTTTATTGTTTATTGTTTATTGTTTATTGTTTATTGTTTATTGTTTATTGTTTATCATCTATTGTTTATCATTTATCGTTTATCATTTATCATTTATTATTTATTGTTTATGATTTAATGTTTATTATTTATTGCTTAATGTTTATTGTTTATTGTTTATTATTTATTATTATTGTGTAACTGGATATTTTATTTTTTATTTATTTTTCTTTGAGGTAGAACTAATTTTTCCATCTAGGGGGGAAACTAGTTGTCTTATTTTGTGGATAATAATTTTTAAATTATTTAATTACTCTTTTTTTTTTCGATTGTTGAGGAGTTAACTTTTTATAGAAGATTTTAAATTGGTGATTTATTATTTGTTAATATTATTTAATTGTTTTATGGAAATTATTAAATTATTTTGGAATCTATTAATATTATTTAATATCTATTTATTATTGATTTAATATTTTAGGTTTAGGGTTTTTGCTTTTTGTGCGCTTTATTTAGGTAATAGCATTTTATTTAAGGAGAATTGATTTGGAGATTATTATTATTATTTTATTTCGAAGTTTTGAGAAAGGAATTTTTTATCGCATCTTGTAGTGTCATAAAATTGTGACTCCTGCAATTTTAACCATATTTTAGGTCCTCACCTTGGCGATGACATCTTCTTCCCCAACCAAGACCTATTTCTGCATTCTCACCCCTTCACCCTTCCTCTTTCAAGACCTGTGGTTGCTTTAGACCCTGTCCAGGCCCCAAAATAGGGCAGGACAAGGGAATGGTGCCCCTGTCCTCCAGGGGTGTGGCACCCCTATCCCCACCCTTAGGGTGGCCCTAAGTTAGGTCTGCCCGGTCTCCTATGCATAATTTGTCTTCGGGGTTTGTAATTCCTCTTTGTCGGCCTTCGGTGGTTGAAAATTAATTTTTGAGGCATGTATAAAAGGGGATTCAATTCCCTTATTTAGGAGGATAAGAGGCATAAGGATAAGATACAAGATTTCAAGGTCATCATCAAGCATTCAAGTCTTCTTCATTCATCCATTAGAGAAACATTACAACATTCATTTGCAAGCATGTGTGTGTGTTAGGGTTTTGTCATGTTATATTCCATTTCATACAACATTTGTGGTTACATTCAAGAAGCAAAGCAATCATCATCAACAAGTTGCAAATCTACAAGGTATACATTTCCATTGTTTACAATCAACCATTTGCAATTACTTTCTTTCAAGGTTGATTCCTCAACCGGGGTTTGACTGAAGAAAACCCCTATCCACAACCATTCTCCCTCTCTTTTTTGTGTGTAGGTTGCAAGTGTGCAACTATAATTGCAGGTTTGGGCTTCATTTGTAGAGACGGAAGAACCCTTTTCGTTTCACGGATTTTGTGGAGGACCATGTACATTCCTGCCACGGTCCCAATAACTTTTCTCCAAATTTGCAAGGCAGATCCGTATTAGTCTAATTAGCTCATATCCAAAATTAAAGCATGATTCCTAACTAGTAGCTCCTCATTTCACTCGCTTCCTCTCTCTTTTCCTCATAGTTAACAAGTCAACTTTCTCATTTACAAAAAGGTAAATCACATTTCAACCCTTGCAATCCATTTGGAATTCACATCCTTGTTTCCCTCGGATTTGGATCTAGTGGATTCAAGCCCCTCTTTTGAATGTAAAGTTCCTCCCAAGTGAAAATAATCCTAGTGGCTTCCTTTCTCTCTCCTAGGTGGGGAGTCACTAGGATACAATTTTCCACTTTACACATCTTAAGGAGGAAATTTTAGGACAAGATTTTTGCAGTTTTCAGATTTACTCTGAAGCGTGGCTGGAATTCCTTGAGCTTGAATGTTTTGAAGATTTGGTTGCTAATTTTGTGTTTCATAATTTGTCATTGACATTCTCTTCTCTCTCTTTTTCTTTCACAGGTTTTCAAGTAGGTATTCATTTTAATCTTGATTTATGTAATTGATTTTAAATGATTATTAGGGGGAATTGGGGTTTGATTGCATTATATTTATCATATAAGATTGTGTTCTATTTGTTATTTGCAACATTTGGGTTTGCATGAAAGTCCTAGTTTAGTATCTTGAGCTGTACTTTGTGCCTATATTGGTTCTTTCATTTGTGGATTGAATTTTTACTTGAAACTTAGGTGATAGGTTAGCTAGGTACACTTAGGGGGAGTAGCTCACTATGGGGGTTGGATCCTGGAAGTGGCTGCCAGGGTAACCCATAGGTGAGTTTAGTAATAAGTGATAATATGAATAAATTTTGGGTTGGGTTACACATTAACAAGATAATTATGTGCCCCACTTATGCCTCATGTGCTCGTATAGGCAGAGGGTGAGAATTGGAAGGTCTGGTAATCTATTGAGACATGGAGCTGGCAATCCTGAATGTCTGTTGATACATGGAGTTGGGTAGATTGTGCATTACCTTATCTTCACAAAAGGAATGTATGGTTTTGCGTGAGTTGTTGAAAACTATGCGATGACACTCTTCCTTGTGTGTGTTCTAGTTGCCTGTTTTGTCAGTTTTAGGTGAAACCCTCTAGGAGTTTCTTTAGATGCCCTTTGACGGTTTTGTGTATTATCTATACTTTCATTTCTTGTGTTATGGTATCTTCTGAAGTATTCATATTCTGATTATCTTCCCTATCTTGTTTATTTATGTTTGTGGCCTTGTATCTATCTCCTAGCATGGGGGGTGGGCCTACGGGTACCACATGGTTGGGTGGTGATGCTTTATCCACCCATTGGGAATACCTTGGAGGACTTTCATGTGAGCGGTTAAGTGGACCTATTCCATATGTTTTTTTCAGTCATCACATCTTGGTTATGAGATGTTCTACCTTTATGATGTAATTGTAATGTATCTTCTAGAACGATGTAAAAGACATGTAATTTGCATATTTGTATTTGTATTTGTATTCAAGAGTTGTTGATATTATTTCAAAAGAAAAAGATTGTTGAAGTATATGTGTATCAATGAATGTCTTGCATGTTTATGAGTTTATGTGTTTTGCATGTGTTCTTACTATTAATATATGCTTATCATAGGAATATTTCTTTTGGTATTTTAAAATGAACATAGAATAGATATGTATGTGTTATATGTTAGAAATTTAATTAGAAAAAAATATTTGCTATGAAATTAAGTTATTAGTTGTCTTTTTCTTTGGGCTCTCGGGTGAGGGCGTTATAAGAAAGCTCCATTAAATATTCCTAGGAGATGGATGCTAAAAACTCTAATGAATTGTCCATCCCTTTGCACCAAGGGATTATTTTTTATCTCTATCATTATAATCTTGCTATGTGCCCCCTTAAGCATATTGTTGTTGTTGAGGAACCTTCACTTTTTGAATCCCCTCTAACTCCTACTATCATGGAAGCCTCTAGCGGTCCTCATAGAAAAAAAAAGCGTATTCAACATCTAGTCTTTGATTAGGCCTCGCCCTCCACTAGAAATGTGGCTGGTAAAGCTCCTTCCCACTATGCCACTCCTACCTCTAGTTTTCCCACCTCTTATGGCAAAAACTCTACTCCCCACACTGGGCACAACTTATGAATTAAGGTCTACATGACCTTAAACATAGCCCTTCTTCTCAAAATTTGGGTAAAAGGGGTAAGCCAAAGAAACCAAAAATGCCTCCTACCAAGAAAATGAAGAAGACTCAATTGCAAATTGAGGAAATTAATGCTGAGGAGATAACTCAAAGTAACAAAGAGGAGGAGGTTTAGGATGTTAGTGGTACCGGCCCCAAAATATCCAAAATACCTAAAGGTCATCCCATGACTAAGAGAAAGGCGATGATTAATGTTGATCTTGATAACGAGGGGAATTCTAATACTAAGGAAGAGTATGAAGATTTTGGGGATGATAGGGACAACTTGGTTAACACCATAAGCAACCAATCCAATGACACTAACTTTGTTGGTTGAAAATTTTATACATTTGGGGAAATATACAAAATTGTGGTTTCAACCACAACACATGAGTAAAAACTCTCCTAATTAAGGGAAGGCTCCCCCTATCTAACTACAACTTGGAAAATAAAATGGGATGAGACAACAATCTTTCTTCTTTTTTCAAGAAAGACAATATCCTTTTCTCTTCACAGAAAAGGATAGTGATTGAATAACAATAGTAACCACTTTCAAGTGAAATAAGAGAAAGGAAATGAAGTTTCCTGAAAGCGCAAAGACTTCCGTCACTTCCTTCGGAACGGGACAACAATATCAAGCTCAAAGACTTGACTATTGGAAGTCCTATCTACCCTTTTCTATACTAAATTTTTACAACGAATAAAAGATAACAACTCAAAGACTGGAATAATCTATTCTTTCAACACAAAGACAAGAACTAATGCAAGCTCAAAGACTTGCTACTATTTCTTATCAAACAATAATTTTTCCTCAAGAATAGACGCAAGCTCAAAGACTTGTTGCTCCTTCAAGAGAGTTTCCTATTTTAATTAATCTTTTCTACTTGCAGCTCAAAGACTTCAAATCAGATTGGACTAAGCTCCTTTAGAATTACTTTGCATAGAAGAAATAAAAAGATTCAAACTCAAACATGTAGCTCAAAGACTCAAAACTTGAGTAATCCTTCTTTATTATTCTTCAAAAACTTTCAATCCACATACATAAGCTCAAAGACTTCTTGTTGTAAATTTGGTAGAGTTTTTGCTTGCTTTCCAAAAGATGATAATTACAATGGACTCCTCAAGTATTTATAGAAGAGGAGCCTTGAGAAAAAGGTGGGAGGATCCTAACTAACTTGAGAGATTCTCTCAACCACCAAGACTCATTCAATAAATAACTGAGACTTCATTAACTAACTAAGAGTTACTCCAACTAATTAAGACTTATTCCAACTATAGTTCTAATCGGACACAACTTGTAGTTGGCTTACATGTAATTACAAAAGCGCAAGTAATGTGTAACTTGCATTTTACAAAAAATAATTTTACATGCTGTATGCGGGAAAAGCGGGTCGATAGAACTCAAAATATGGAAAATAGAGCTCTATGGAGCCTTGCTCACACACCCACAGGACTTCTTGATGCAAGCTATGGAGTAATGAAATATCACTCAGCTTCCCAAGGTGGGTCCCATGGTTCTCTATCTTACACGGTCCCTCAAACCAATGTTTTTGCTCTCAGATCACTGAACAAAATGGTTTAGGGATGGCAAATGCAAGAACGAGGGATGCTTTTGATAGATTTTACAATGAAATGCATCCTAAGCTATGCATGATCTTAAAATGCAATAAACTAGATTATAAGATGACAAGGTTAGTATAAATACTATCCTAACATGATATATTAGTCTATGATTGAGCTAAATGATAAAGAAAGTATTCTAAACATGCATATTTAGACTAATTCCTAGTTAAAGAGAGGCTAAAATGATGAGCATAAAAATGGTAGGAAAGCTTGAATGTATTTGAGCATAAGTATGATACTACAAACTTGGATTATTAAAATGGAGGGATGAGAGCTCTATTTATAGAAAAAATAGGGCAATGGCTGGTCAGGATTAAAAGAGTTAATCAAGGGTTGAGTTTGAAAGTTGGTAATCCATGTTTGCAATTTGCACCAATAAAATGATGACAAATGTCAACATAGGGTTGGGTTGAGAGAAGGGGTTGGAGACATTAAATGCTTGAGAAGACCTCATGGTCATCTAGAGATAAGGGTTAAGCTTAAGTTAGGCTTACCCATTGGATTAAGAGTTAATCCAAGGATAAACTCTTGTGCAAATGATTAAGAAATAATCATGGTCAAAGCATTAAAGGCTTGATGAGACCCTTGGGTTGGATGAAGGTTAAGTTAGGCAAAAAGTCTCTAACCATGTAAGAGGGTTGAATTAACCATTAATGATTTGGGAGACTTTGGGAAATTAAGTGGTTGAAGACTTGAAGCCTTTAATGGTTATCAAAGACTTTAAGGTTTTGAGAAGTGACCTCCCCTTGCTTAGGGATGTGACAAAGTTTAGAAGATGGGTTAGGCTAATTAGAAGCGATTGGAAGAGTCTAGAAGAATTAGGAAGGGGTTTAGGAAGGCAAGTGGGAAATGTAGGATTTTGCAAGTGGATGGAGGGATAATAGGATTTAATTGAAATAAAGTTAATTTAATTCAATTTGGTTGCAATTTGGGGAAATTAAATAAATTAGATTTATTTAATTTAGGATAACTATTTAATTAAATTTAAATTTAATTAAAAGTGGATAGGGGGGATTTAATTGAATAAAATGATTTATTCATTAAATGGGTATAGTGAATTTAATTGAGTAATTTACTTAATTAAATAGAGGAATGCGGGTAATTTAATTAAATTGGATTTAATTAAATAGAGAAATGAACATAAAATATTCATTTAGGAGTATGGTCATTTTTATACGTCTACATTTTGCCCCTCTTTGAAGTGACGTGTGTGCACATGTTATTTCAAAGAAAATGATGTGTTATCGTGATTTATGATCAAATGAAATTTTTGTGTTGCTCTCATGGTTTGCAAGTCATGCCCCAGATTTGATTTGATGCGTGATGCCCCCTTGGGAGATGAATCAATATTTTGAAATTTTTTGATTGGAATTGATGAATTGTGTGTGGTGTGTATGATTTGTCTATGTGAAATGTGGAAATTGATTCATCTCCTGATAATGTACATTGTGTAGGGTATAGGGGAGATCGCGACCACATTACATGTCCGATTTCCTAACCCTAATTTCATTTTCCTCCTATAAAAGGGGAAAAGTGTTTTAATTTGATTCATTTGTGCATTGTTAACTTTGGAGAAAGCGAATTTGGAGAGAAGAAAAAAATGCCTATTCCGTATTCCAGGCATCGTTTTGAGCGCGTTTGGAGGTACCGAAGACCTGTCGTGTATGGACCACCAGTAAGTCAACACTTTTGACCCTTTTTTTAATTTTTGATTTGGTCATTTTGGTCATTTTTTGATTTTTGAAATTCGGTTTTAGCGTTTTAGCGTGTCAAAGTAGCAAAGTAGCGCATACGAAAATTTAGGTAGCGCATGAAGCTGAATTTTAGGGCGGCATCCAAAATAAAATAGCATAGCGCATAGAGAGTCTAGGTTAGCGCAGTGAGTGAAAATAGCGCATGCTGAACGTAGGGTAGCGCGTCAGGTCAGCAGGGTAGCGCGTAGGGTAGACCTAGCGCATGGGGGTCGCAGGGGTTCGCATGGGTAAGGGGTTTTAGCGTGTAGGGTAGACCTAGCGCATAGGGTCAAACAAAAAGCATCAGCGAGGTATAGGTTAGCGCATAGGGCAGGTTGGGTGGCGCATGGGGGCAAAAGATTAGCGCGTAGAGTTAGTCTAGCGCATAGGGTAAATAGATTAGTGCGTAGGTAAAACAGCCTAGCGCGTGGGTGGATTTTAGCGCAGTGAGAATCTATTTTAGCACATGCGAAAAAAATTTTGCGAGATGAGTTGATTTGTGAAATTGTTGTGTTTTGCTGTCTTGGTTTTTATTGATTCGTCCAATATGAGTGTCGATATAACTTGTTTTGATTTGCGATATGTCAAGTTATGCATAGATATCAATGTATTGTGTTGATCAAAAGATGATTTGTTTTTGCACTCTGTTTTAAGTTCAATGTGTGAAGCCTGATTTGTGTTACAAGCTGATATGGGTTGGAAACTTGAGTTGTTTTACAAGCTGATATGGGTGGAAAACTTGAGTTGTTTTACAAGTTTATGTGATTTTGGAGACTTGAGTTGTGTTACAAATTTTGATATGGTTTTTGATAACTTGAGTTGTTTTACAAGTTGATATGAAATGATAGGATTTTGAACTTGATGTAGATGAGCAAATTGTTTCATGTTGTTGATGTGAGTTTGATTTTGATATCTGTCTTGTGATGTGGAAATTGATATTGGACTTGTTTTGCTTGTTGACAGGAGTGATTGGGCATGGTTTAGTTGCGGGAGCGATTTTCGAGGCCGTGGACATTGATACCGCGGTTGACTCAGGCCGACCTGGATATCATTGAGAGATGTGGGTTGACGTCCCTATTGGATATGCCTCAGTTCATTGTGAACCGGGGGCTACTGACAACACTTGCAGAGAGGTGGCACGGCGACACGAACACCTTTCATTTTGCCATAGGTGAGATGACAATCACACCAGAGGACTGTTATAGGATCCTGCGCATACCAGTAGTAGGTGCACTACTACCATATGAGCAGTTAGAGGAGGGTGGTACAGAGGAACTTCGCCGCATTTTTCATGATGAGACAGTTTGTGGATATGAGATCCTGTGGCAGGAGTTCCTAGACCTAGATTATGCACCACTTCCATCAGTACTGGTAAGGTTTATTGGTGGATTCTTTTGTCCTGATCGTAGGTCAAAGGGATTCTCGATGGGATGGGGGCTGGTTTTAGAGGAGATGGTCACACAGGGTTGCAGGTTTGCATGGGGATCGACCATGCTAGCCCATCTGTACAGGGACTTGCATGAGGTGGTATACCTCAGTTACGACAGTTTATCAGCTGGCGTGACACTGTTACAGGTATGGTGCTGGGAGCACATTCCGGCTGCTAGGCCATTAGCAGACAGAGATAGGCCCGTGGGATGTGCATATGCATATGGATATAGGGGTCTAGTTGTCCAGCGGAAGCTGGACAAACTAGAGCATTGGAGGAGAGTGCTGGATGACATCGATACGGTCACATGGCTACCGTATACAAGGTGTGAGGTGTGGGCGGAGGACGGGCTGGAGATGCCCTACATTTTTATGATGAGATACCTGATTGGGAGGACCCCATTTGTGATTGAGATGTTTGTGGTCACCAGAGTTTTGAGACAGTTTGGTCGACAGTAGGGTATACCTCAGGGGGCTTGCTTATATGCACAGCAGAGGCAGGACGTACCAGATTGGGGCCCGACCATTGATAGCGTGATGGCGGTGGAGGAGTTTGTTAGTTTGGCGGGTTAGATATGGGATTATGCCCCAGAGATTTTGGATGTGGGCATGACTGATGAGTTCGCGAGATTGTTTGCTGCGTGGGCGGTAGCCAGGATATCTGATCCCGAGGAGATGCGGCCGACATTCGATGATGATGATGAGGAGGGAGAGGGAGATGATGAGGATGATGGAGATGATAGAGGAGGACGACGAGGGAGAGGAGTTAGAGGGAGGTGGGGAGATAGAGGGAGGAGAGGAGAGAGAGGTGTGGAGAGAGCAGTTAGATAGGTGGTGATAGACAGGGGGAGAGGCAGATTAGCTATTGGAGCCGATGGAGAGGGGAGGGTGGGGGAGGTGCTAGCTGCAGTGGGGGGTACTGATGAGGCTATGCGACCAGCGTAGAGCAAGAGGACAGATATGCTCCCACCTTCAGCACTGAGGACAAGTAGAGCTAGAGGGGATGCCCCTGCACAGGTACCGCTACGGGTTTGGGTCCCTACTCACTTTGAGGATGCTCAAATTCAGACCCTGCAGGTGACTGTACAGCAGCTGCAGGCACAGGTTTTGACATATCAGCGACAGATTGCGCAATTGACCACTAAGCGGGACACAGAGATAGAGCGGAGGGGGCGAGCGGAGGAGCTTGCAGCCAGTGTGCAGAGAGCAGTGGCGGGTGGTCTGATGAAAGACACCCTGAGAGAGCTATCATTGAGAGCTCAAGAGGTAGAGTACTACCGTCGGCATTATGAGGCTGCGATACCCAGGGATCATTGAGTATAGAGCTTCACACAGTCGAGATCCAGTCGATCTCGAGATACTAGGTCGCAGTCCGAGAGCCAAGGTGTGACAGGGCCATCGAGACAGGACCCCCTGGAGATCCAGGGGTGGGGACATCTGGAGCCAGACCATCTCCGTCAGGGGATAGCCATACTTGAGAGACGTGGTCTCTGTTGTATTTTTGATCATTGTATTCTTTGTACTGGACACAGTGATGATAAATTTTGTACATTTTGATCATTTTTTGGAGATATATATATATACGACATCATTATCTTTGATCATGTGGTGTGTTATGTGGATGGATGTGCTTATGTGTTCGTTTCGTTATGTGATGATGATGCAATGCTTAAATATATGATATAATGTATGATGCAGGATGTATGTTGTTAATATGTTTGTGAGATGTATCTTGAAAATGAGATTTATGATAATGATATGTAACTAAGTCAAAAATGATATGCCATTAATTGGAAAATGATATGCATCTATTTTAAAATGATATGCAACTAATTGGAAAATGATATGGAACTATTTTAAAATGATATGCAACTAATTGAAAAATGATATGCAACTATTTTAAAATGATATGCAACTAATTGTAACTAATTGTAAAATGATATGCAACTATGTTTTTGGAGCATCCTCATTCTGCATTTGTCATCCCGATACAACCATATGTTATTTGCTTTCTTTGTAGGTATCATCATTGAGCATTGATTTGTTGAGGATATGTTGAAAATTTATACAAGCATAATGGTATAATTAAACCATGATGACCTGAGAAAAATTTACATGATGTTTTGATTTTGCAAGATAGCACAAGCGTCAAGGTATAATTGAACCAGGACGACCTGAGTGCGGATTGTGTAAACAGACAAGATTAAATCATTTGTATGCATGAAGTGGAATCATGCCTTCAGTGATATTCGATGTATCACGTCTTGAGGCAAGTATTCACACAGTACAAGTGATCGCCTCCCAAACAGAAGACTAAGAAAATATTGGAGTTTCCCCATGATCTCTAGCTATGAAGCATTTTAGTGAGAAAAGGGAGAAAATCCAATAATTTTTTAAAAAAGTTCAAAATGCAATACTAGTCAAGATTTTTATGTTATAATGCAACATTCAGTACTTCAGAAAATCATCCATCCTTGGTTTTTTTTTTTTTTTTTTTAAATTTTGTGTTTTGTTTTGCGATGAAGCCTAGTTTTGGTTGTTGGATGCCATGCTTCTGTGTTTTGATATCTTGAATGTTCGCAAGTTGTGACAATTTTAATGCCCCTAGCTGAGTGTGCCTCTTGATGTGAATATGTACAGTGATGTCCAAGCCATGGTGGAATGTGGTAAGAGGATATATATGGATAACCTAGGATAGTGACTACGCTAAGTATGTCTTGAATGGATATGTGCTAAGTGTCGGGTGATGGCCGATAATGTTTTTAAGGATACAGATAAAATGGTATGGAGATAGATAGAGGAGCCGTTCTTTCACAAGAGCGCCTGTTTACCAAGTTTTCACCATTTGTTTTTATTGTACTTTGTGTTTTTGCTTTTTCTGGATTTTTTGATTTTTTTGCTTGTTTTGGTTTTTTCCGTGCACTAGGCTACTTAAGTGTAGTACTTCTTCAGATGGATGTTGTTAGTTGGTCCGTCGAGCACATCTCCTTCTGAAGTTGTTAGCTGATAGGCACCTGATCCATAGACTGATATGATGACATAGGGACCCAACCAGTTAGGTTCAAATTTCCCTTTCTTTTCTCGATCTTGCTGATTTCTTGGTTTTTCTTTGAGGACTAGGTCACCAATTTTGAAGTTGCGAGGGATGACCTTGTGATTGTAGCTCCTGCACATGCGTTGTTGATATGCTTTAAGATGAGTGTAAGCATGTTGACGTCTTTCATCTAATAGTTCAAGTTCTTGTAGTTGGTTAACTCGATATTCTTCATCTGGGATTAAACCTTTCAAAGAGACTCTAAGAGATGGGATTTCTACTTCCAGTGGTAAAATGGCTTCTGATCCATATACCAATGAGTATGGTGTTGCTCCTGTAGGTGTGCGGATGCTGGTTTTGTATGCCCAAAGTGCTGGATTGAGTTGGACGTGCCAATCTTTGCCGACATCATTCACTGTTTTCTTTAGGATCTTTAATATTGTCTTGTTAGATGCTTCTGCTTGACCATTTCCTTGTGGGTAGTATGGTGTAGAGAATCGATGTTGGATTTTGAATTTTTCACATAGTTCTTGTCATCTTGGTTTTTGAAAGGTCGTCCATTATCTGTGATGATTGAACTTGGAATACCATATTTGCAAATTAGATAATTGAGGATAAAAGAGGCAATTTGTTTCCCAGTCACTGTGGTCATGGGAATTGCTTCGATCCATTTGGTAAAGTATTATGTTGCTATTATAATAAACTTGTGTCCATTTGAAGATGAAGGATGAATTTTTCCGACCAAGTCTAGTCCCCACTGACAAAAGGGCCAGGATGTTGTAAATGGCTGCAGTTCCTGTGCTGGTGCATGTATCAGATTGCCTTGGATCTGGCATTTAGGACATTTCTTGGCGAAGTGGTATGAATCTTTCTCCATTGTAGGCCAGTAGTATCCCATCCTTAGAAGCTTTTTAGCAAGAGTAGTACCACTTGAATGTGTGCCACAAATACCTTCGTGAAGCTCGTGTAAAGCGGAATCAGAATCATTACGATCAAGGCAACGAAGAAGAGTACCATCTAGACCTCAATGGTACAAAGTATCAACAGTACGGGTATAACGGGCAGCTTGCCGGATAAAATTACGTTTCTGGTTACAGGATTGGTCAATGGGTAAGATATTGTTCTTGAGGTAGTCATATATTGGTCCATATAACGGAGAATCTGAACCAGTCAAAGCATAGATAACATGGGATTCAGAGTGGTCATAGGCTGGGGAGAACAGTTGCTCTACCAGGAACTCATAACGACTCTGTTGCTCTGGAATTTGTAGTAATGAACCGACAGTAGCCATTGCATCAGCCGCTTTGTTGTTCAACCTTGGTATTTGCTCGAAGGTGATGTGCACAAAATACTGTTTGAAGCCATCCACCATTCGCTTGTAGGGCAGCAGCTTGTCATCCTTTGTTTGATATTCATTGTTGATTTGATTGATGACTAGTTATGAGTCTCCGTAGACCTGTAACTCTGTGATTTTCCATTCTACGACCATTTTGATGCCTATAACCAATGCCTCATATTCAGCCACATTATTTGTGCATGGGAACATAAGCCTATATGATCTTGGTATAGTGTGTCCTTCAGGAGTGATGAATAGAATGCCAGCACCTAAACCATGTTGTGTGTAGGATCCGTCAAAGTATAGGGTCCATTGTTTGGTAGAAAGAATAAGAACGTCCCTGTCTGGAAATTCAATCTCCATGGTTTGTTTTCCTGGTAGTGGTGCCTCAGCCAGCTGATCTGCAATTGCTTGTCCTTTGATGGCTCGTCTTTCTATGTATTGAATGTCGAATTCACTGAGAATCATGACCCAATTAGCCAATCGGCCTGTAAGAGTTGCCTTGCTGAGTAGATATTTGAGAGGATCAATTTTTGCGACTAGCTTAATGGTGTGTGCTAGCATATAATGTTAGAACTTCTGAGATGCGAAGACCATTGTTAAGCAAGCCTTTTCAATGAATGTATAGTTGAATTCATATCCATTCAATGTCCTACTGATGTAGTATATGGCTCGTTCTTTCCCTTGTTGATCTTCTTGTGTCAATAGTGCCCCTAGCGATATATCTGTTGTTGAGATATATAGGATAAGTGGCTTTCCTGCGACTGGTGGTACTAGAATTGGTGGATTCATTAGGTACTATTTGATTTGATAAAAAGATTCTGCACACTTGGTCTCCCATTTGAATGGTACATTTTTGTGTAGTAAATGGTTAAATGG
This sequence comes from Cryptomeria japonica, assembly GCF_030272615.1. Classification (NCBI taxonomy): domain Eukaryota; kingdom Viridiplantae; phylum Streptophyta; class Pinopsida; order Cupressales; family Cupressaceae; genus Cryptomeria; species Cryptomeria japonica. Next base: position 24,890,917 of record NC_081414.1, read on the forward strand.
TAGACTTTTATCTGCTAGCTGAGCGATGAACCGCCTGATTGATTGAAGTTGTCCTTGTAGAGATCTAAGTTGACTGATATTCTTTGGTGGTGGCATGTCCATAATGGCTTGTACCTTTGCTGGATCTACTTCAATACCTTTAGCTGAGACTATATAGCCTAGTAACTTGCCTGATGTAACCCCGAAGACACACTTCTTAGGGTTGAGCCGGACTTGGAATTTCTCCAATTGATCAAAGATCTTTGTTAAGATGACGAGATGTTTTGTTCTGGCGAAGGATTTAGCTAGTAAATCATCCACATAGTCTTCCATGAAGGTGTGCATCATGTCATGAAAGATTGTTGTCATTGCTCTTTGATAAGTGGCCCCTGCATTCTTTAAGCCAAAAGGCATAACATTCCAACAGTACGTTCCCCAAGGACAGGTGAACGCGGTTTTATCTTGATCTTCTGAAGCTATTTTGATTTGATTATAGCCTGAGAAACCGTCCATTAGTGAGAGCATTGCATGGCCTGCTGTGAGATCTACAATTATGTCGATACTGGGTAGCAGAAAGTCATCTTTTGGACAAGCTTTGTTGACGTCTTTGAAGTCGGTGCATATTCTGATACTACCATCTGGTTTTGATACTGGAACGATGTTGGAAATCCATTCTGCATAGTTAATGGGTCGGATGAATCCGACATCTAATAGTTTCTTTAGTTCAGTTTTGACCATGAGTGCCACCTGTGGATTCATCTTTCATAGCTTTTGCTTGACTGGTTTAACTCCTGAAGAGATGGACAAGTGATGCATGATCAAGTGTGGATCAACTCCAGGCATATCAGCATATGACCAAGCAAAGTTAATTTGCTATTCTTTAAAGAAAACGATGAATGCTGATCTTTCTTCTTCTGTCAGAGATTCTGCAAGGTGTATGTTTCTGACTGCTTCCGTGGTACCAATGTTGATTGATTGAGTGGGCTCAATCAATATGGGTGATCGCTCATGAAAGTGCTCAGGAAGAGTGTCAAGTCTCCCATCGTTAGGTGCCTTAAAAAGGTTTTCACCCTCAGATGCGTCATTTATTTTTACTTTTTTGTGATCTAGAGTTGCCATTGACTGGTTTTCAACATTAGATCTTTCATTTGGTTTATTTTTGCGACTGAGAGACTTGGCACTCCCTGATTGGCAGACATTGTTACTTTGTTCACTAGTAGAGCCTGTTTTTGGATTTACAGTACATAGGTAATGGATAATAGATTCATCATCTGGGAAAATTGGTATATCATGGATTTCAGGTTCATCCCAATCGATGAGGTCAAGAAAGACAAGCGGTAAGGAATCGTTAGGTGGATCAAGTTCTGCTACTGTAAGTGTTAGGACAGAGTTTTCATTGTGATTGTTCTTGGTTTTAAAGAAGTCCAGGATTTCGTCGAGGTCTTCGATGGTATTATCTTTCATATAGACTTGTTCATAATGTTTCTGTTTGCTTTCCTTGGTGTCATAGATATTCAGCGGTCCAAATTCAAGAGGTCTATCTTCTGCGTTAGGTTCTTTTTGAGAAAGGGATATGGAATCAGTATCATTAGGGATATCTGTAGTAGCATTGGAGCAGGTACCCCATTCATATTCATTGGAACCAGTCTCAGAGGCCTCATCCCAGATTCTATTAGTGTTGTAAACTGGTATGTTGTATGGTGAAAACAAATTTTTGATTATGGATACCATTTTGATAGTTTTTGTTGATTATGTGTCAGATCCAGCTTCTACTTTCTGGATTTGTTCATAGACCGTGCCTCCTTGGGGAGAAATAAAGGTATCCGGAGATGATTTTATTGGTTCTTGAAATAGTGGATTCTGAACATGAGCTACTGTTGCAGATATGGCCCTTTTGTGGCTTAGAAGCTTTTCCTGATGTAACTTCTGATCTTGACGTTCTCGTGCCTTGCAGATTGTTTCTGCTGATTCAAAGAGTGCTTCCTGCCAGGATTCTTCTTTGTACTTCTTCTTTACTTTCCATTGAGGTGTTGTAGTTATGCTGGGCGGCTTTTTTAATTGGAAAGTGAGCTCACAACCCAATCCTGCTTTGTTTCTATTGGGTTGTGAAGGAAGATCTATGGGTTCAGTGACTCCTTCTCTACGTTTCCCAATAGGTCCTTTACCATCATATCCCATTTGCTGCATGATCAAGTATCCTTTTCCATATAGGTGTGTTGGTAGAACAATGTCTAGAGCAGTTGCTCTGTTACCTTCTTCCTCATCTTTGTATAACCAGCTAAGAACATCCTTGTCTTCTGATTCATGTGCTAGAGTGCCCAATTGGATGAAGGTACCATCAAATTTGGTGATGGGTTGAGTGACTAGATGTGTTGATGTAGTAGGCAATTCATGAGATCTAGGTGATGTTGGCAATTTGGCCAAACATAAGGGTTCCAAAGAGTATTCTCCTATGCCTTGGTCTTTGATTTGCATTTTCTGTTTGAAATCTCCAAATAAGGAGTTGGGCTTTGCTGTTTGTAGATCTGATGTTGAAGATTGCTGCTTTTCTCTATTATGAGGAACCAAACTGTCTTGGGCTGCCCCCATTGCGTTGCAATGTTGAAATGGATTATGATCAGCAGATATGGAGATTTCTTGTCCATCATAAGGAAATTTGACACACTGGTGATACCTAGAAGGTACTGCTTGCATTTCATGTATCCAGGGTCGCCCTAACAAAATATTGTAGGTGAGATCTATGTCTAAGACTTGACACATAGTATCCTTTTGCACTGGTCCCACTTGAATAGGTAACATCACGGTTCCTTTAGAGGACCTTTCCTCATCATCATATGCCTTTATGGTAATCTTCTTGCAGGGATTAATAGACTCTTCTGAAAAGCCTAATGCACGGATAAGCTTTAAAGTACATATATTAAGTCCGGCTCCTCCATCTATTAAGACTTGTTTTACTCGATGTTTGCAAACAATGACTTCGATATGGAGAGGAGTATTATGCGGATGGCTCAAGGAAGTATTGTCATGCTCTGAGAAGGCGAGGTTATGAGGTCCAGTCATATGGGTGACCATGGCTTGAAATCTATCTGTATCCAGATTTTGAGGTACATTGGTTTCCAATAGTGCTTGTTCCAATATGTCTTTGTGCTTTGGTGATAGTTTCAACAATTCTAGTATAGATATCTGAGCTGAAGTTTTGCATAGTTGGCTAACCAAGTCATATTGGATTTTTGGTGTAGTAGTTGCAGGTGATGTATGTCCTTTTAAGACATATTTCTGAGTTCGGGTTGTTACATTGGCAGATTCATGATTACGCTGATCTCGGATGGTGATGACATTTACTTGATGATCTTCAGCTCATATGTGATTTATGGTGTTGTTGTAGATATGGTTGATACGAGCTCCACGTGTATCATCCGAGGTTGAAGCTCCATCTTTGTTATAATTTGTGAGAGGATTTTTAAAGGCTCTGTGATCACCATTTGTTTTGAGACCATCTACCGTTAAGTCACCTCGATCAATCATATCTTGACCATGTGTTTCAATCTCATGCAATCGTTCGTCCGATGACCTTTGTTACGATGGAAATCACAATAGTGTGAATCATTCCACCAAGGTGGTTTGATTTGGGGTTCATAGTTGCTAATTGGAGGCAAAGAAAGAATCTTGTTTGCCAAAAGTTCTTTGAATGCTGATTCTAGTGATTGCCCTAGTGGTGTGAAGATACGCTTTTGGAAACTGTTCGTGTTGTTGCGTGAATTTTTATTAGGTCCTGGATTCATGTTTTTGCTTTGAGTATCATTGGTGTTGTTTGTGTTGAGTTGTCCTTGATCGGTGTTTGGTGCATATGTGTTAGCATTAGCATTTTTAGGATTCTTCGTAGTTTGAGGATTTTCGAATAATGCAAGCACTGGTTGTTTAGATTTGGGATCATGTGAGTCATTATTGCCTTCGTTTTTGTTTCGAGTCCAAAATTGAGATTTGTCTAAGTTGTTGTTGTTCTGGTTATTATAGTTTGATGAGTTTGTTCCTTCCTTGTAGAATTTGAGTGTTCCCTTTTTGACACATGCTTCCTCTACTTGAATGCCATTTTCAATCAATTTAGCGAAAGATGGTATGCATTGAAGTTTTAGCCTGTAACTCATTTCACCATTCAGATTGTCAATGAAGATTTCCATTTTTTCCTTTTCGGGAATATCTCGAGGATATCGTGATACCATACGTCGCTAGCGTTGAAGGAATATCATAAATGTTTCGTTGTTCTTTTGTTTGGTGTTGCAGACATCTAGCATGGTTATGGCATGTTGGATGTTATAGGAATATTGGGTTATGAATTTGTTAACCAAATCATCAAATGATCTGACAGGTGGTGTAATTTTGGATAACCATTCCATTGTTTGCCCTCCCAGGCTTCTTGGGAATAATCTCATCAGATAGGTGTCATCATGAGAAAATTCAAGACTCATTGTGCAAAATTCTTGAATATGATCTCGGGGATCACTTTTCCCATCATATTTATCAAATTTGGGAACGTCTGAGTTTGGAGAAAAAGGCACCATGTTCAATCTTCTGTTAAATGGATAAGGACAAATTTCGTTTAAAGAGTACCGCACTGTTGTCCCTTGTTGCATGTCATGTATTTGTCGTTGTAACATCTGCATTTGTTGAGTAAGAGCAGCCAAAGGTATATTGTCTTGTCGAGGGAAGAGTTCTTCCCTTGTATTAGTTCTCAGCTGAAAAGGTGTGTTAAATGGTATATTTTGCTGTGGAGTTTCTAGCTCGGTTATACGCATTTCTGGTATGCGTTGTTTTGGAATGTGTTGCTCAGGTATGTGTTGTTCAAGGTTACGAGTTTCCTCTTCTCTTTGTTGTTCTTGATATGCATATTGTCGAGATCTGGTTCTAAATATGTTTGTGTCTAAATCTTCGGGAAGTTTAACGCCTTTACTTGTGAGCATGAGCAGATACTTTTCTTTGTCATTTTCCATAAGCCTTTCTACAAGCTTTTGGAATGAAGGGTTTTCCTGACATTCCTGAAGAAGCGCTTTAGAAATTTTAGTCTCTTCTAAGTGTGGAACTTCAAAAGGATTTGACAATCTTCGATTCATACTATACTTTGCGTGTGTCTCACTTTGTTGGTTTCTTTGAGAACGAGTAACAGGCATTTTAGTAGAAACTTTCAGTGACGAAGGGGACAAAATCCTCGTTGATATGTTGCTCGGGGGTGGGTGGTTCTGGTCGAGATGTGTTATAAGTGATACACTTGTCAGGCAAGAATGCTGGATTGATCTTTCCTCCGCGGTTTATGATTTGATTAAAAGCAGATTTTTGACAATAGGCTCTTGTTTTTAAGGGTTCTTTGTCAAATTCGTTGGATTTGTTTTGGATATAATGTTTGACGTGATGAAGGAATACCCGATGAGATTTGAAGAGCTGACGATTGATGTATAAAAACTTATTTCTCTTGATGAACTTGAAAAAACTAGGTTGTTGTTTCTTCAACATGATGTTACGATAAAGGTTCTTTCTTCTCAGAATATGGGGATTAGTCATGCATGAGTGATCAATGGTTTCCTTTGATTTGTTTGGATTATGTTGATCTTGTTTGGAAAATTTCAAATCTTACTCTATCAAAGTGAAGGTTTAGATGCCCCTTCACGACAAAGCGTGTCAAATGATATGGATAAAAACTTCCTGATATGGAGACTTGATTTGACAACTTGAAAATTTGAAACAAGTGTTTTTGAGATGAAATCCGTAAGATGGTAAAGGATTCTGTTGATACTGATGATGGGGTTTCCGGATTATGATAAGATAGATACGTTTTATTGTGCGATCAGTTTAGGATTTTTACAACGTTTGTTTTGACACAAATTTAGCTCAAGAAATAGTTTTAACGGTTTGTTTTCGCTACTCCGTTTTGGTGAAAAATATTGTTTGATAATGAGAGGCTTTTGAAAATGTTTTAAATTTTTTTAAAATTCCTCACTATTTTTCCCTCTGTCTATATGTTTTTGATCACGCGCTAAAACAGGGACTATATGTGCTATCGAAATTACTCCACGCGCTAAAATAATGACCACACGTGCTAGACTGCCCCCAGACACGCGCTAAAGTTTTGACTGTTCAAAAATTGTTTTCTATCTGTTTAAAAAGTCATGCGCTACCCTGGGCCTGTAATGTGCTAACTTTTGAACCTTATGCGCTAATGTTTGGTTTCCACGCGCTAAGCTGATGCTTCCACGTGCTAGACTGTTTCTTTGATGCGCTAAATGTTTCAACACCAGGTTGATTTTGGGATAAAACGCTACTGTTTGGAACTGACGCGCTAAATCGATGGTTGGATGCGCTAACAAAAGTACCTCACACGCTAAGAAGTTGCTCTTATGCGCTAAACTGCCCTGATTTTTTTCCTTTGGTTGGTTTTTTGTAAATTTTGGATTTTTGTTGTGAATTTTTCAAGTTTGATGGATGATTTTCTGAAGTAGTAAATGCAAGCACGACACAAAAAGTACAACCATTTTGCCTAATCTAACAAAAAGTGTATGTTCTACGAGGATGTGTTCAAATCCCCAATGTTTTAACAGGTTTGGATACAAATAATACACTTCAGAAAGACTCTTTATTCAAAGGTCATAAATAACATTATAGCCGACTAGTCTCGATACTCCGTCAGCTCAAACAGTCGTGTCACCCCCTAGAGGGCGCCCGTTTTTTTGCCTTTTGCCAGAAATTAACTCAAAGTGAATCGCTTCACAGTTGAGTAGTTATCTTGGGAGATATATGGTGAGTAATCTTGAGGGCGGATTCTTCCCCACCCTTGCACTATGATGTTATAAATGTCTGGTTACTGACTCGGTTCAAAGCTTCTATTTCTATGGTTCGTAATCAGGCTTCCTGTTCGACCGTCAGTGATAAACTCCCTCAGGAGGCTTCCCAACCTTTAGAACAAAGGCTTTACGTATCTCGAGGATACTTGGGGAAGGCTAATCACTGCGCGCAACCGTTGAAAAGGACTTTCGTCACTTTCCACGTTTGATTATAGTGGGTTGGAATTCTTGGCGTCAAAGTCGTTCCCCACTTAGGTCGTTCCCTTCACACCGGCCATAAACGACTTTAAGAGTTGATTTCAACTCCTCGGGAAGGCAGGCCTGCTAAAGGATGTAAAATGCTTTGAAGGAAAGAAAGCTTTTTAAGAGAGGTCTGGTTTTTTGGATCACCCAGTTAAGGGGAGAGCATATACCTTCCTCTTTCGATTCAAGGCAATCACAAATTCTTTTTAAATCTTCAATTCAGTGATTTTCTAACCTCTACTGGGAGATGTTGCTCCAAGAAAAAGCATGGTGTTAATTTTACTTCCTCAAAGCAATGATTATTTAATCTAAGGAAATAATCGCGTCAACAAAGCAAAAGGTTTGATTTGGTTAACAAATAAAAATCGGTAAACAAAAGGGGAATCACTTCCCTCTTTAATTGTAACAAAATTTTTGAGGTGAGGTTATTTCCTTTGCAAAAAATGAAAGTGGATCCTTTTATGCACCAAAGGATGGTGAGGTTCTTTTTAAGCTCTATTTTTGCGAAAAAGAAAATTTTGTGTTGTTCTTTTTAGAGCCCAGATTTAGAAATTTTCTCTTAGGAAAGAAAGAAAAGATTTTGATTTGTTGTTCGTTTTACTTGCCCAAAATAAAAGTGCGTCCAATTTTATTTAAACAAGAAAAGAAAGAAATTTGAACTTTTGCCTAACTTAGAAAAGTTAGTAAAAATTTAAACTACTTTAGCTCTAGCCTAAATAAAATGGATCCAGAACCTGCAATCAACGGTCAGTAACCTGCAGAAAACCAGTCAATTTGTTAGAAAAAAGGCGAATTCCGTGGACTTCCACAAGTCTATTTTAGTTTCTGTTACAAATTAGTTTTTTTCTTTTCTGTCTATGATGTGCTACAGAACAAACTATACGTGCTACAATATAGCCGTGATGCGCTAAAATAAGGTTTCAACGCGCTACACTATTTTCGGGATGCGCTACTCTGTGCGTCGAAAGCGCTGCTCTGTTTTTCTCCCGCACTGAGACCTACAGGAAAAGATTAGTGGAAGTCATGCGCTAATATGGACTTCACGCGCTAGATAATGGACTCCACGCGCTAAACAGTAAGCAGGATGCACTATGCTGTTAACCGGATGCGCTAAACAGTTAACTTAACGCGCTAATTCATTTTTCTCGCGTGCCTGAAAAGTGGTTAAATTCAAAAACCGATTTGATATATGGGGTAGAGCCCCACGATGGGCGCTAGAAATGTATGCAAGAAAAGTGGGTCGATAGAACTCAAAATGTGGAAAACGGAGCTCTATGGAGCCTTGCTCACACACCCACAGGACTTCTTGATGCAAGCTATGGAGTAATGGAATATCACTCAGCTTCCCAAGGTGGGTCCCATGGTTCTCTATCTTACACGGTCCCTCAAACCAATGTTTTTGCTCTCAGATCACTGAGCAAAATGGTTTAGGGATGGCAAATGCAAGAACGAGGGATGCTTTTGATAGATTTTAGAATGAAATGCATCCTAAGCTATGCATGATCTTAAAATGCAATAAACTAGATTATAAGATGACAAGGTTAGTATAAATACTATCCTAACATGATATATTAGTCTATGATTGAGCTAAATGATAAAGAAAGTATTCTAAACATGCATATTTAGACTAATTCCTAGTTAAAGAGAGGCTAAAATGATGAGCATAAAAATGGTAGGAAAGCTTGAATGTATTTGAGCATAAGTATGATACTACAAACTTAGATTATTAAAATGGAGGGATGAGAGCTCTATTTATAGAAAAAATAGGGCAATGGATGGTCAGGATTGAAAGAGTTAATCAAGGGTTGAGTTTGAAAGTTGGTAATCCATGTTTGCAATTTGCACCAATAAAATGATGACAAATGTCAACATAGGGTTGGGTTGAGAGAAGGGGTTGGAGACATTAAATGCCTGAGAAGACCTCATGGTCATCTAGAGATAGGGGTTAAGCTTAAGTTAGGCTTACCCATTGGATTAAGAGTTAGTCCAAGGATAAACTCTTGTGCAAATGATTAAAAAATAATCATGGTCAAAGCATCAAAGGCTTGATGAGACCCTTGGGTTGGATGAAGGTTAAGTTAGGCAAAAAGTCTCTAACCATGTAAGAGGGTTGAATTAACCATTAATGGTTTGGGAGACTTTGGGAAATTAAGTGGTTGAAGACTTGAAGCCTTTAATGGTTATCAAAGACTTTAAGGTTTTGAGAAGTGACCTCCCCTTGCTTAGGGATGTGACAAAGTTTAGAAGATGGGTTAGGCTAATTAGAAGCGATTAGAAGAGTCTAGAAGAGTTAGGAAGGGGTTTAGGAAGGCAAGTGGGAAATGTAGGATTTTGCAAGTGGATGGAGGGATAATAGGATTTAATTGAAATAAAGTTAATTTAATTCAATTTGGTTGCAATTTGGGGAAATTAAATAAATTAGATTTATTTAATTTAGGATAACTATTTAATTAAATTTAAATTTAATTAAAAGTGGATAGGGGGGATTTAATTGAATAAAATGATTTATTCATTAAATGGGTATAGTGAATTTAATTGAGTAATTTACTTAATTAAATAGAGGAATGCGGGTAATTTAATTAAATTGGATTTAATTAAATAGAGAAATGAACATAAAATATTCATTTAGGAGTATGGTCATTTTTATATGTCTACACATGCAACTTGTCAAAACTAAATTACAACTAAAGATTACAAAAAAGGGAAAATTCAACTAAGTGTTGAAAAACACTTAAGTTGCATTTTGTGAAGACACAAATTCTTGAAATTTTCGGTTGGTCACTTGTAGTTCCTCAGGATTTGGTTCATGGGTGTTCTTGGCAACAACCATAGTCTTCACAATAGTGTCGTGACAACGGAGGAGCGCAGAATTATTTTTATCCAAGATAGACTGGATTTCATGCAGAAAGGCTTGGTGTTTCATCAATGCTTGAATCGAAGCTGCCGAGAATTATTCGCTCCTCCATTCATTATGAATCCTCATCTATAAATCAACAAGAACTTCTTCTTCTGGAATCAGCTCTCCATCCTGACTTACTATGTTGCAAGAGGCCTTTTCACAATGCGAGACAATACGTCGGTAAACTTCACCCTGGAATCTCCTTGCATCACCGATCTCCTCAATGAGGGATTTAAGAACAAGGGTCTTGTTTTCCATGAGTTCTTCAAATTCCAAGTGTAGACACCTAAAATTGTCATGTCTAATTAAATAAATATTTTATTTATTTAATTACTTTAGCTTAATTCTTCTATTAATTAAATAAATCTTTATTTATTTAATTAATTCATTTATCCTCTTCTAGCCTTATTTCTCATTTAAATAAATACAGTTATTTATTTAAATTATCCCTTTCCTAAATTAAATAAATATTTTATTTATTTAATTGCCCTACTTCTTCTATTAATTAAATAAATCTTTATTTATTTAATTAATTCATTAACCTTTTCTACACATGACACATGTCATTCATCTCTTATTTCCTACACTACCTACCCCTTTCATTATTTTGGTATTTCTTATACCTACCCTCTAATCCTAGCCGACCTCTCTTTTTACACCTCTCAATCTTAACCCTCCATTTTCTATTGTGTCTTCTATTTAAGGAGATGCTTTCTTCATTACCAAAACCCTAATGACTAATTTTGGAGGACTTGGCTACACTACGATCCTACTTGCAACCACATTCCGTTCTTTGTTGAGCTCTTGTGCATACAAAAATCTGAGAGCAAGCATATCAAACAAGATCAATGGAGATAGGAAGAATGGAGATCAAAAACCCTAGTGGACATGTGATGGTTTCCGAAAGTCGCGTCTGTGATCCCGAATCGCGTCTGTGAACCCTCTGATCGCGTCTGAAGAATAAAAAGGCGTCTGTGTTCTGAAATCACGTCTGCGAATCACAGAGCCGCGTCTGTGTCGGATAGACGCGTCTGTGTCTGGTATAACAGCGTCTGTGCATTCTGTTTTGCAAAATTTTTTTTTTTTTTTCAAGTTTTTCGATTCGGGTTTTCGGATTTTGTACTTAGGGTTTCAGATCTGGTTTATTTTTGGCTAACCTTTGCAGATCTAGCTAACCTGGTTTGTGCAGCTTGCTTTGGAGGCAAATACGTTTTTGTTGAAGGCCCCTTTTCACAAAGTCTTTTTGGGTTTTCTTAAAATTTACCTAACTCGTGTGCTTGCAGGAAGGGGTTATCATTTGAAACAACCCAAACTACTAACAATTTTGTTGCAGGGCCTTAGCTAGGGTTTTGTAATTTTATTTGTGTGCCTTGTCTTCATAGCTTAGCAAACACTTCAATTGGTGCACTAAAATTGAACCATTGTCTTTTGTGTCTTGAGCAATAGGCTCTTTGTGTTTATTCTTTAGAGGGCCTGTCTTCCCGTGTGGTCATTAGGACTACTAGTGAGAAGAGAACGACCCAAGTGGTAACAAAAGAAAAGCCATCTTCTTCCAAGCCACTATAATCAAATGTATTCATGGTGAAAACTATGAATAACGTGTGCTGATTAGTTCATACCGACACTATGTCTCCCCATAAACCCGTTTGATCAAATTTATTTGATCATTTGTAGGGCGTAACCCCTACCGGCTGGGAGCCTTCTGTATTTACAGAGCTGAAAGTGCCGCATGTATGGCCACACGAGCGGATGCCCTTACTAGCACCTCATTGTTTTAGATGCCCAAATCCTTCTAGTTGTTGAGGCAGGAGGTCGGACCTCTGGTAGCGGCCCACACACATACGGTTCTTAGTAGAGATACAAAGTTCGCCATGGGGAGTTTTCATGGGGACTGATGCTTGGCTGACCCGAGAAGTGAGTGCCGAGGGTGGAGCCAGTGAGGTCAAGCATCTAAGTATCCGCTCTGAATAGCGTAGCCTCGGGGGTAAAACCCCATGTGGGATCAACAATTATTGTCCTGGCCAGCCATAAGAATTGTGCTTGACTTATGATAAACACTCAAACAATCAAGACAAAACAGCAAAACATTGTGTCTTTTGTGTCTTCAAGTGTATGCAAAAACTTTTTACATCAAACAACACACTTTTTGGAGTCTAAACAGTCTGCAAACATTGGGTCATCAACACTGTGTCCTCTTGTCACGAAAAACAGTCGAAAAATCAGATTTGGTCACAGCAAAACAAATTCACAGATAGGAAAGATTGCACTAAGGTTACAGAAACGCGTCTGTGTCTGTTAAAACCGCGTCTGTGTCTGATAAACGCGTCTGTGAAGTACAGAATAGCGTCTGTGTTTTTATCAGCGTCTGTGTCGAACAGAGACACGTCTGTGTCTGGAAATAGCGTCTGTGAAGTATACAGGTGCATCTGTGTCCACAATTGCAAAAATCTGTCAGTCTTAGCAAACATCAACAGGAAATCTCAGAATCACGTTTGTGTCAAACAGAATAGCGTCTGTGTCTTAAAACCGCGTCTGTGAAGTATACAGAGGCGTCTGTGTCAGGATTTGAAAAAAGTCTAACAGTCAAGCAAACAAAGAAATCAGTTTCGGCACACTTGAGCTTCCTAGGTTATCTCTTCAGGTTCATCTAGCATTCAGCCTGTTCTAAGGTCTTACACAGTCCATCATTGCTTCATACCTCATACTTGAGTCAAAAAGTCACTTGCTTGTCCTCACTATACTTTGTCAACACACTACATACTACAACACTTTGCTAAGTGATTCCTCATCAAGGTTTCTTACCTTTGGGTCTCATTTGGTCTTACTTAGAGTCAAGGTCAGCTTACCTCATCAAGAGAAACTATCCTCTCTTTGGAAGTCACACCTACTCTACAACATACATACTTGGTCTTACACTTTGGACATTGCAAGTAAACTTCAGATTCATTTACACTCCATACAACTCTTGGTCTTACATACCCTTGTCATTTTCGTCTAAGTCTCTCACATATTGGTCTAACACCTAGTTCATGGTTGAAACCCGTCTTCAAAAATCTAGGAGAAAAGCTAAAGAAGCTCAAGGACCCGTAAACATGAGTTCTTATGAGTATGACAATGATGTCTTCTACAATCCTGAGCACACTACATTACCAGACATGAATGTTTATAGACACAATTCAAATATGGAAAGCGCAAACGCTATACACAACGCTACACACAATGATAATGTGGACAATTCTTCAATACTATCAGCAGACATACAAGAATCTATAATGGATCCTCAATTCAATAGATTGGTTGAAGAGATAATGAGGAGGGATCGTCAATACTTTCTAAACATGATGGCACAAAGTGGAGCTAAGATACCACATGATTTTGACTTATCTCAACTTATGGAAAGTAGACCTTCACAACAAACTCAACCAAATAGTGGAGGACCAAATAATATGATGCCGGAGTCACCATCAGTTTTGCTTCAGAAACCAGCAATCCCACATACACAAGCTCAAATGCACGATACTTACACTCAAAGACCATCATGGAGGCCTTATGTTCAAACACATGCTCAAGATATGGGTCAACCAAGACAAATGGATACTCAAGGACTTCCTCAAAATTTTGACACAAGAAGACCTCATGCCAAAATTGGGGGCAACACAATGGAAAATGAAAGGCCCATTGAATATGGTTTATATACACAAAACAGATATGGGGTTCCTCAACAAGAAATTATGCCAAGTGCTCCATACATGTCGCAACAATATAGACCTCCATATGGACATGTCTACGATCAGTATCATCCATACATGCAACAAGCTCCTCCTCAAATGGGTGTTTCAAACATGGGATATGCTACAAGAAATCCATCTCCTCCCAAAAATAATTTGGAGCAACAAATTAGAGATCTACAAAAGAAAGTGGAAGACATGGGCACATCAAAACCCACATATACTATGAGAGATATATGCCCTTATCCCTTTGATAAGAGCATTCCAATGCCTCCGTTTCCTCCGCACTTTGCAACACCGAAATTTGACAAATATAGAGGGAGAGGAGATCCCAAGGCACACATAAGACAATTCTTCACAGCTTGCATTGAGGTAGCGGCAGAAGAAACATACTTAATGAGGTTGTTCCCACAGAGCTTAGGAGATCAAGCGATGGAATGGTTTTCTCAATTACCTCCTGGTATTAAGTCATGGGGTGACTTGGCAGAGGCATTCATTCAACATTTCTCTTACAACATTGAAACAGATGTCTCAGTTACTACCTTGTGCAATACGAAACAAAAAGAAGGAGAATCTTTTGCGTCATTTTTGCAAAGATGGAGGAACTTAGCTAGCAGATGCTCTTGTGAAATCCCGCAAAAACAAATGGTGGAAATGTTCACACAAAATGTTAACAAGGCTATTGGTTATGATCTCAGAAAAGCTTGTTTGTTTACATTCAAGGATGTCATTGAAAAGGGCCTAGCAACAGAAAGAGTCTTAATTGAACAAGGAGTTATCAAACTATTCAAAGAAAACAAAGAGGACTTTAAGGGAAAAGACAAACCAAAGTTTTGGAACAAGAACAAGAACACAGTTAATGATGGTGTTGTTGATGCCAATACAGTGAGACCAAAGTTCATCTTTTCTGGATCAAATTCTACCAACAATCAAGTGAACAATCAAACAGCTTCCAAACCACGAAGGAAGTACACTCCATTGGGAGAACCACTTGAATCAGTATTCAAAAAGCTTGTAGCAAACAAAGTGATCACGGTCCCAGATTTTCCTCCATATGAACCAAAGGTAAAACCGAATTGGTGGAATGATGATGAATATTGTGAATTTCATAAGAGCAAGGGTCACAAGACAAGTAATTGCCATCGATTGAAAAACATTGTACAAGATCTCATTGACAGAGGAGATATTGAGATTGAGGGACATTCATCTAACCAAGAGCATGAGGTGTTTAAGGAACCATTCCCAAAACATGACAAGGGAAAAGGCAAAGTCACAGATGATCAAGCCAATTACACCAGAACATCTTACAATTATGATTCCACTATTAATCACATCTCAATGGACAATCATATTTCTACCATTACTATCAAAAATAAAAATCCTGAGAATCCTCCTCAGCGACCTAAAATTGTCCTAAAAGGTGTGGGATCTTCATCCGAAGCTACCTCTGAATGTCATGTTACAACCCGTCGAGGTAAGATCACATTGCCAGGAACCTCTTCTAAGAATACCAATCTTCCGTCAACTAAGCCTGAGTACGATCTTGTAGAGCAATTAGGGAAAACACCCGCACTCATCTCTATTCTTGAGCTCTTACGTATATCTCCTGCACATAAAGCTGTCCTTGACAAAACCTTGAGAGATACTGCTGTCCCTACGGATCTAAACGTGGATCAGTTTCAAGCCATGGTGGGATACCTATCCGTTCCACACTCCCTCACATTTACAGAAGCCGATGACGCCTCCATAAGACAGCCTCACAATGCACCTCTACATATTGAAGCCTTCATACATAAACACCGAATAAAACGAGTCCTGATAGATGGAGGAGCAGGTCTTAATATTTGTACATTGAGCACCATCAGACAATTGGGATATTCTGACAAAGCTGTGAATGCTACAAACCAAATCACTATTAAGGCTTATGATGATGAAGAGCGCTCGTCCAAGGGCACGGTCATCTTACCACTCAGAATAGGGCCAGTAACAAAGGACGTGATTTGTCAAGTCCTGGATCTAGACCTCACGTATAACATATTGCTAGGACGTCCATGGATTCATGAAATGAGAGCGGTCCCATCAACATACCATCAGTGCATAAAATTTCCTCATAATGGAGTCGAGGTAACGGTCAATGGTGATCCAAATCCATTCATATATTGCAATAACTTGAGATCACATACTGAGATTATCATTCCCAGCAATCGTGAGGCTACTCCTTCTTCAGCATATATTGATCCTGAGTCATTAAAGCCCTCGACATCCAAACAAGGTGAACTTAGAGCCAAGTTTCAAGACAAAGGCATGGGAGAATACACTCTGAATCAAACAATGTTCTTACGACAAGTCATGAACTCCCCCAAGGAATATGGGCGACCACATCCAAATAAGCAAATCTCCATCATGCTCCTCAAATGGGATCCTACCGTCTTTCAAAAATGGGGCGAACTAGAGGAAGAAAGTTTATATAAAATGCTATATAAGGACGCTGGAGATGATACACATGATCAAATTATAATACCCTGTGAAAACTATGGTAAAGGTTTCAAAATTCTGCAGAGATTCGGGTATGATGGAAAAAGTCCTCTCGGACTACGCAAAGAAGGTGTCATGGAGCCTCTACAACCTGAGCTAACTACAAGAAGGGAACGCTCTAAGGGGCTTGGTTTTCTAAACCCCAAGATTCAACACAAGAAAACAAAACAGATATGGCGAGTCAAAGTGGCTGAAGTTCAACAAGAGGATAATTATTCCACAGACTCCAATAAGTGGGAATGGGGTTCAGACAAATCCTCCAGCGATTATGAACTTAATGAGACATTTAGAGAGCCAGATGAACCTACAGAGGAGGAGGAGTTTTACAAGAAATTCAGAGTTGGTCAAGAACCGACCCATAAGGATCCCGCACAAGCTTCGTTTCAGGGCCCTAGGTCAGGATCACATAGGATGAGGACACCTGTCCCTGAGGGTGCTACTAGTGATGATAATTTGGACTCACTCACGATCGACACTGATGAGGAGAGTGCCATTGACGACCTCGATGACTACCTTGACATACCTGAATATAACCACATCTTCACTATTAGCCTTGCGGATTCTAAAAACACTAAAAACCTTCCCCTCGTTCACCCCCAACTCATTGACTGGGATCAGGATGGACCACCACAGATCGATACATTTCAAAATGACGAAGCTATCGTGGATTATCTTGGCATTCGCGATGATCTTCCTCTTGGAGACCATAAAGCAGGATACGCCATAGAGCTAAATAACATGGCATACTTTGGTGAGGGTGTCGGGCCTTCTAGTCGCAAAAATGTGAAAATAAAGACAAAACAAGGGTCTTACGGCGAAAACCACACTGTGGCGCTCTCTGACTCTAAAAAAGTAAAAAGAAAGGACGTATCTGAGGGTGAAAACCTCTCTGAGGCACCCGAAGATGGAAGGCTTGACATTCTCCCAACATCATATGAGGAAAAATCATCCATGTTGGTAGAGGAGACTATAAAGACAAACATTGGTACAGCCGAGGTTCCACACAACATATTTTTGGCTCAATCATTGACAGAGGCCGAGAAAGCAAGGTTCATAAGCTTCTTTAAGGCACGACAAGTCAACTTCGCATGGTCTTATGCTGATATGCCTGGACTAGACCCCGACTTAGTAATGCATCATTTAACAGTCAAACCGGGGGCAAAACCAGTAAAACAGAAATTGAGAAAAATGCATCCACAGGTGGCATTATTAGTCAAGGCAGAGCTGGAGAAATTACTAGATGTCGGATTCATACGCCCAATTGATTATCCTGAATGGATTTCCAACTTAGTGCCTGTTAGCAAACCAGATCGCAGCATCCGAATATGTACAGACTTCAGGGATATCAACAAGGCTTGTCCGAAGGATGATTTCCCATTACCAAACATTGATTTAATTGTTGATCTCACAGCAGGCCATGAGATGTTATCTTTAATGGACGGATTCTCTGGATATAATCAGATCAGGATTGCACCTGAAGATCAACATAAAACATCATTCACTTGTCCATGGGGAACCTTCTGCTGGAATGTCATGCCCTTTGGGCTGAAAAATGCAGGTGCCACGTATCAACGAGCCATGACGACTATCTTCCATGATCTCATGCATGTAAAGGTGGAAGATTATGTCGACGACCTTTTGGTTAAATCAATAGACAGAAATACACACTTGGACATACTTTCAGTTGCTTTTGATAGGCTGGAAAAATACAAGGTAAGATTAAATCCAAAGAAATGTGTCTTTGGAGTAACCTCCGGGAAGCTCCTAGGATTCATTGTGTCTAAAAGAGGAATAGAAGCGGATCCAGCAAAAGTCAAGGCTATCTTGGACATGCCGCCACCCAAGAATATCAGTCAACTTCGGTCTTTACAAGGGAGACTCCAGTCCATACGAAGATTCATAGCACAACTTGCAGATAAGTGTAATCCTTTCCAGCACCTGCTACACAAAAACATTAAGTTCAAATGGGACGAGAACTGTCAACAGGCTTTTCAGGCACTTAAAGACTATCTTTTGAACCCGCCAGTTTTGATGCCACCAATTCCGAATCAACCATTGCTACTTTACATATCAGCTACTCCAACAGCACTGGGGGCACTACTAGCACAGCAAATACCTGACGGCAAGGAAAAAGCAGTCTACTATATCAGTCGCACATTGGTGGGATATGAGCTCAACTACACACCAATTGAGCGTGCATGTCTCGCTGTGGTCTTCGCTTCACAAAAATTACGACATTATATGCTCACTCACAAGACCAAGTTGATTGCCAGAATTGATCCACTAAAATATCTGCTCAACAAAGCTACACTTACTGGGCGACTGGCCAAGTGGGTAATGATTTTGAGTGAATTCGACATTGAATACGTGGACAGAAAAGCAATCAAAGGACAAGCCATTGCAGATCAACTGGCAGATGCTCCCATGATAGATGATGTTCCTCTACAGTCAGAATTTCCAGATGAGTCCATTCTAACAATATCACCTGCAAAGCCATGGCAACTATACTTTGATGGCTCATACACACAGCACGGGGCAGGAGCGGGTATACTCTTTATAACTCCCCAAGGCGATTCTATACCAAAGTCATACCGCTTATCATTTCCTTGCACCAACAATATAGCGGAATACGAGGCATTAACAACAGGGTTAAGAATTGCAGTTCAGTGGAAGATCCAGGAACTTCGTGTTTTTGGCGATTCTCAACTTGTCATCCGTCAAGCAACTGATGATTATCAAACAAAAGATGAAAAGCTAATGCCTTACAAACAACTGGTAGATGATCTGAAACAACACTTTGCAAAGATAGAGTTCGAGCAGATACCAAGAGAACAGAATCGCGCTGCTGATGCCATGGCTACAATTGCTTCACTCATTGACCTACCACAAAATGAGACCTGTTATGAGTTCCTGGTTGACAACCTGCTGATTCCGTCATATGAGATCACTCTCACGGAAATGATATGTGTTGTTGGTCCTGAATCCCAGTTATATGGTTCCATATTCACATACCTTCGCGACAACATTTTACCTCCCGATTTATCGAACAACCAACGTCGCACTTTCATCCGCCAATCCTCCCGATACGTTATCCTAGCTGATATCCTATACCGACGAGGTCTAGATGGCACCCTCCTTAGATGTTTAGAGAGTGACGAAGCTCAGATTGCGTTACGAGAAGTGCACGAAGGGATATGTGGTCCGCATACTAGTGGTCCTACCTTGGCCAAGAAACTCATCAGGACTGGATACTACTGGCCTACTATGGAAAAAGATGCATATCAGTTTGTCAAGAGGTGTAAGCAGTGTCAAATTCATGGAGACCTCATACACGCACCAGCACAAGAACTACAGCCACTTGCATCTCCTTGGCCCTTTTGTCAGTGGGGACTCGATCTCATAGGCAAGATTCACCCTCCTTCTTCCAACGGACATAAATTCATTATCACAGCCACAGAGTATTTCACAAAGTGGATTGAAGCTGTGCCTCTCACGCAAGTTACTGGGAAACAAATCGCTACTTTCATCCTGAACTACATCATTTGCCGATACGGGATTCCTACTTCCATTATTACCGACAACGGGCGTCCTTTCAAGAATCAGGATGTTCGTGAACTCTGTGAGCGATTCCATATCTCTCATCGTTTCTCCACACCATATTACCCCCAAGGTAATGGCCAAGCTGAGGCGTCTAACAAAACAATTCTCAAAATACTTAAAAAGACAGTCGACGACGCTGGCCGTAACTGGCATGTCCAACTCAATCCCGCACTTTGGGCCTATCGTACCAGTGTCCGCACACCTACAGGAGCTACACCTTACTCACTTGTCTATGGTGCTGAAGCCATCTTGCCTATTGAGGTCGAGTTACCTTCTTTACGGGTCTCCTTGAGAAACATAATCAACGATGAAGACTACAGGGTCTCTCGCTTACAAGAACTAGAACTGTTGGAGGAACGACGACACACTGCTTTTAATCATCTCAAGGCTTACCAACAACGAATGAGTCGCAGTTATAATCACAAGGTCAAGCCTCGCACATTTGAGGTAGGTGACTTAGTCCTCAGAGGGAACCCCAAGAATCAGCAAGATAGAGAAAAGAAGGGCAAATTTGAACCCAACTGGCTTGGTCCTTACATCATCACAGCAGCATATGGATCTGGGGCATATCAGCTCTCAACTACAGAAGGTGAATCTTTGGAGGATCCTATCAACAGCATGCACCTTCGCAGGTTCTACACATAAGCTCTTTTTGAGTATCCTAATGCAAAAATACAAAAAAAATCAAAAAAATTCAAAAATACAAAAAAAATTATAAAACAAAAAAATTGTTACTTGGTGAAAACCTGGCAAACAGGCGCCTTGTGACAACAAAAAAATTGCAAAATCCAAAAAAGTAAAGAGAAATAATTTCGTCCAATGGTGAAAACCACTTCGGTGGCGCCCTGGGCAAGTACCATGGTGAAAACTGGGTCACCAGCGCCATGCGTAGGGACTTTGCTCCTCCCTCTTTCAGGATTCCCTTTCATTCTTTCACTTCGCACACAATCACGACCAATTCACCCACAATAAACTTACCCATTCCCATCATGGCTTGTTATTGATCTACCCGAGATTGGTTAGCCATTCATAATAAACCCTCCCTTTTCACTCTCTTTCCATCCATAATAAATCAGATCCTATCTGTGACTACGGCCAATTCCTGCGTCTAGTAATGGGTGTGGAACTGAGAACATCACATGTTTCGAGGAATACAGTTTCTTTCAGCTCTCTTCAGTCTATCCGCGCACAATTCGCAATAAAGCAACATTTTGCATCGCAGATCCGCAATAAAGTTCCATCTTCTCCACAATAAGGTATCAGTTTCATGGATTCAGTCAGTTTCCAAGGAAACACAGCAGCAACAATGGGCTTCAACAAAATCAAATCTTTTAACAGACTCAGACAACATATGGTTCAGTGCTATCTATCCTTTTTGTGAAAGTGAACATTGTGACCACAATCAAAATTTGACTTAAACAAGTGACAAGAGACACAAACTTGAGGACTACAGTGGATGTGGGTGTCGAGTCTTGGTTTTCTTTTGGTTTCATCTTTTTGGTGACATGTCTTTTAGCTTTTCCGGGATGTCTTTGACTAGAGATTCTATCTCCAGGATGTCTTTGACTAGAAAGGCGAGGATGGGGTATCGTCACTTATTTGCATTTGCTGTCTGTGGATTGTCTTTTAGTAATACTATGACTTGTCCAAGGATATGAGGACACTGTGAGTCTAGTGTGAACTGGGGCATTCCTTGTTTGTGACTGTCTTATCTCCATGCAAACAGGTACAATGACTTTCTGGGCCGAACATATGCCTCGATTGTCATAACCTATTCTGCCATAATAAAGCTCAATGATGATAACGCACAAGAAGCTCTTTCACGTTCATATCTTCTGTCTTCCATCCCCCTTTCTTGATTGACTTCCATTGTCCTTCTCGAGTCCGCGTAGCCCGCTATCACATGACTGAGTATAATGACACACCAAAAACATGTGCATTTCATATAGTTGCACCTGCATCACCACATATAAGCATTTCATACATATAGATATTATAATGGCATCACATCCTGCATACAACACATGTTAGCACATCTCACATTTTCATTATATAAATAATCATTTGCATCACATACATTTTCATTTGCATCATGCATCACATATACAACATAAAAGAACAAAAATATATGGCCTTGCATCATATAAGCATCCATATCATAAAACATGCATCACATAAGAACATCTCATCACACAAGGTACACATGCATATAGCTGCCGCAAAAGATGAATCATCTCATATATATAATCAATCAAATGTGTCATAATACAATGATGTCAAAAGAATCATATGGCTACAAAAGAATCACCCGCAGGTGTCTACAATACAACAATGATACATCTACTGATACAATGGGAGCCCACTATAGCTATGAGGAACTCCCTCCCTCGGAGCCACCTCGCCTCGACGGAGTCTGAGCTGTAGATGGCCCTGCCCCTGGATCCCCCTGTCCCTCTGGTGGTGGTGGAGGCCCCATAACCCCACCGCTGGATGCCTGTCTCCTGACCTCCCTCCCTCCGAGGTGCTACCCGTCTCTCTCCCACCACTCCCCTCCGCCTCCGCCGGCCCCTACCTGCATCCCCTCCTCCCTCATCATCATCTCCTCCACCCTCTCCATCCACTGGCTCTGCCGGATCTGTCAACCTCGGAAATGGATGCTCTGCCCAGTACGCAGAGTACTCTGCGTCCATCCCTGCATCATCTACCTCTGGCCACATGTCCCATGGCATCGGCATCATCTCTGCTAGCTGCATCACTGCCTGATCATAAGATAGCAGTGGGCCAAACTGCACCTGATCTCTAACAGTACGGGCATACATACCCGAGCCTCGGGGCATCCTCTGAATCCGGCCATACTGCCTGCATACCCTATCCACCAGCTGTCTCTCTAATATATAGGGCGTCCGTCCAATCAGATACCTGCTCCGGAAGGTGTAGGGTAGCTCCAGTGCATCGTCACCCCACTCCTCGCACCCCAGGTACGGCCTCCAGATCACCATATCAATGTCATCAATGACTCTCCTCCAGTGCTCCAATCTCCCAATCCGAGGCTGGGATGTGATCATGGCATACAAATGAACAAAACTCTGTCCCTGTCCTCTGCCTCTGAAATGAATCGGCCTCGTCACTGGAAGGTGCTCATAGGCCCACACCTGCAATAGAGTCACACCGCAGCCCAGCCCCACTGATCCGTGGTATACAAACTGATGCAGCTCATAGTACAAATGTGCTAGGACACATGGCCTCCATGCATACCTAGTGTGCTCTGCCATCAGCGTCTCCAAGGCCCCTCCCCAGCCCACTGCCAATCCTCGTGTGGCCCTGTCTGGACACAGGTATCCACTGATAACTCCCCCAATAACTGCCGGCAATGCCAATCCTGTGGCAGTCATGGTGTCCCAGGCTACATGCCCTGCTCTCATCTCCAACTCAGGATCCTGAAAAACCCGTCTCAAGGCCTCCCTGTCACCGTCACGGTCGTAGGGGATCAACTCTCCATCAATAGGGACATGTAATATCCTGTATACATCCTCCAGTGTCACTGTCATCTCACCCATCGGCAGGTGAAACGTGCATGTCTCTGAGTGCCATCTCTCGGCCAATGCAGTCAGCAACCCCATGTTTGCCCGAAACTCAGGCACATAGAGCATATATGTGAGACCCATCTCCTCAATGGAAATCATGTCCTGGATGGACAACTCTGGACGCAGTCTCTGAGTCGATGGGAATCTCTCCCGTGACTCCAACATCGGCAAATACTCCTGCAGTCAAGCAAATCAATCTTGTCAGTTATCGTGGCATTCACTGTTTATCACAAAATGCTACTCGCTACCCAAATGCATATGGCTATCTACCCTAGTGACACTCACTGTTCATCACAAAGTGTTGCTATTTATCCTAGTAGTGCTCACTGTTCATCACAAAGTACTACGTGTGTGACATTCCCTGTTCATCACAAAGTGTCACTCACATTCGCACTCCCTGTTCATCACAAAGTGCTGCATA
Organism: Cryptomeria japonica; assembly: GCF_030272615.1. Classification (NCBI taxonomy): domain Eukaryota; kingdom Viridiplantae; phylum Streptophyta; class Pinopsida; order Cupressales; family Cupressaceae; genus Cryptomeria; species Cryptomeria japonica. The sequence continues at coordinate 24,914,736 of NC_081414.1, forward strand.
TCCTGGTGCTCCCTGTTCATCACAAAGTGCCTTGATCTATCCTAATCTTCCTAGAGGACCTGCTTGAGTGTATCCTCTCAGCAGCTTATCCAATCGACAGCGTATGTTCATCACAGAACTGCCGATTTGACCTTAAGGACTAAAACTATGCATTTAAACACATAAACGCACTTTTTCAACACACACGCGCTTTTAACTCATAAACGCGCTTATAGACTGCATAAACGCGCCTCTGCAACACAGACGCGCTTTCTAAACACAAACGTGCCTATGCCAGACATAAACGCGACCAGGGAACACAGACGTCCCTGCATGACATAAACGCTATTCAAAAGCACAGACGCTACTACATTTCACAAACGCGTCCGCATTCAACACAAACGCGGTTCCAGGCACAGACGCGCCTGGACCCGACACAGACGCGCCTGTTGGACACAGACGCGCCTGGCGCTGACACAGACGTGGTTGCGCGTTTTTGCACTTTTAAACTACCCTATTTCTAGCGCATTTATTGCTCCTAAACATGCATTAATGACAAAACTTGAAATGCGTGAAAGTACGAGGAGGTTTTCGGGTACTTACTGGCTCTCCTGCATCGGCTGGTCGCTGGAATCGGCGGACACGATCGAATCTATGAACGAATGCCATCGCTGCTGACTGCTGCTGCTCTTTTCTCGCTCTGCACTGTGATCTCGTAAGGGTGTGAATGACAATGAGGATGTCTTTTGCCCGTGGTTTATCTTATAGCCTACCCTAGCCCTGCCCTTCATTTTCCCGAGTCAGTATTCTTCATCCTGTGATTTTGTCACATTATCCAATCAGCCCATTCTTTCCCATCTTTCTTATCGTGAGATTGTCTGCAATCTTTCCAGACTTTTTCATCCAATCTCTCGAGGGGGCATATCATTCCCATCCTGGGGCAACTCTGTATCAGTTCAGCTTATCTTCTTTGAAACAACGCGACAAGCCGCATTGTCTCAAAGAGGGGCAAAATGTAGACACCTAAAATTGTCATGTCTAATTAAATAAATATTTTATTTATTTAATTACTTTAGCTTAATTCTTCTATTAATTAAATAAATCTTTATTTATTTAATTAATTCATTTATCCTCTTCTAGCCTTATTTCTCATTTAAATAAATACAGTTATTTATTTAAATTATCCCTTTCCTAAATTAAATAAATATTTTATTTATTTAATTGCCCTACTTCTTCTATTAATTAAATAAATCTTTATTTATTTAATTAATTCATTAACCTTTTCTACACATGACACATGTCATTCATCTCTTATTTCCTACACTACCTACCCCTTTCATTATTTTGGTATTTCTTATACCTACCCTCTAATCCTAGCCGACCTCTCTTTTTACACCTCTCAATCTTAACCCTCCATTTTCTATTGTGTCTTCTATTTAAGGAGATGCTTTCTTCATTACCAAAACCCTAATGACTAATTTTGGAGGACTTGGCTACACTACGATCCTACTTGCAACCACATTCCGTTCTTTGTTGAGCTCTTGTGCATACAAAAATCTGAGAGCAAGCATATCAAACAAGATCAATGGAGATAGGAAGAATGGAGATCAAAAACCCTAGTGGACATGTGATGGTATAATCTTTGTGATTTTTTGAGTTATTTTGCATTGTCTTAGGTTATCTTCATATGTTATGGTGGATCTTTGTTCATTGTTAGGCTAGGGTTTGGTGGTTGAATCCATTTTAGTCTTTCAATATTGTTGTTTATTGCTATCCATTTTCACCATATACACCAAGTACATGACCCTGGAAGAGATGATGGCATGCTCCTGCAAAATACTCAACTGTTGTTAGGGCATGGTACGCCAGATGGTCAGACTTTTCTCAACACTTTCTAAATTCTTGTTGAAAGTGTTAGAAGTCTGATCGAATTTCTCCTTGATGGTTTCCAACTTAGACATTATTTGAAAAATGTCTTTCATTACTTGTACACATTGATCATGAAGCTGATCAACCTAGGAATCCAGTGCTTGTACTTTTTGAGCATCCCTTTCCACTCCACGAATTGATTCTTGGGAACCAGAAGAACCTATGGAGTTACTCCCTTCAGTAGCAGGTTTTGTGATTTTATGAATGACTTCCATAAGCTGTTGGTTTTCCTCTTCTAGCTTGTATTTCTTCGCTAGAAGATCATCACACCTTTACACCAATGAAGCAATAGAAAATTGAGCATCATGTTTAATGACCTCACGCGCTTGCTTGCCCAACTCTATCATTGTAACCTTATAATCAACAACTGACATTTCATCAAGTGGCTTATCCGCAATAGGTTCCACAATTTCAGCTACTTTCATCTTGTTGCTATCAACAGTTACCTTAGAGATAGTCTTGGCCTTCTTAGCAACTTTGGATCTGGACTATTTGAGTTTTTGGTAGTTAAAGGCATCAAGTGAGATCTCTTGCTTCTTCCTTTTTGGGGTGAAAGAACTAAGTCATGGAGGCAAAGTCATCAACTCACTTCCAGTAGCAGTCGTAGGCAAAGGAGAAGTAGTTTCTGTTTGAATTACCGTGGTCACCCTGGGAGGAATATTAGTTGGGACAACGACCACGGTTTGCTCAATTACCAATGGGCATGAAGATTGCCTCATGAATTCTTCAAAACCAGAAGTGGAAGTATCAATTTCTGATAACTGGATGCAAGTAGGAATATCCGTAGGAACTTTCAACAAACTCTCTTGTTGATGATCAGGAGATGGCTCATATGGTGAAATGGGAATTGCATTTTGAGGAGACTCATCCACAAGCAAATCAGGAGGAGAAAGAGGTGTCTCAATGGAAACTGGAGGAATAGCCTCATGAGGCGAGTCTGAAACTGGAGACTTAGGAGCATCATCAGATTACTGCCCCTCTTCTGGATTATCCAGATCGATCACCTGAACATGGAATCATGATTTTTCCTTCCCATGAATAGTCATCTCCTCAGGAGGGAGCACTATTGCACGACTGACTTGTAATTAGATCCTTGTGCCCGAAGATGAAGCACCCTCCTTGTTGTCAATCTGAATCTCATATTTCTGTCCAAGAGGCCCCGTAGAATCATCTTCTTTACCAACCTTGATTTTGATAAGTCTAACAACATTACTTTTCAGCTATGCGTTAGTGTTGGCCAAGATAGGCTGAAATTTGTCGAGGATGGAGATGCACTCTTTGTGTGACCATTGGATAAAAGGAAGTGGAGCTTCCTCAACCCTCTGTGAAGTGTATTTAGGATCAAGTATATGCCCGTCATCAATCATCCCTTGTGGGATATCCACCAAGTTCAAGTCAACAATTTGCTCAACAGTGAGCCTGCAATAATCCATCTTGAGGACTTCGGCTTCTATGCGGAGATCTACCGAGATGTCTTCAATGCGATGAACATGCATAAAGAATTTCTTGATCTTCTCCTTCATACCTCTATAATCAAAATCAACTCTAGGTTTGAACCTTTTAAGCTTGATTTCCTACAATTCAGCTTCCATGGCCTTAGCCTTCACAGATGTGACAAGGGAGTATCGACCAATTTTCAATGGGTTTGTGGTAGAGATCCCCATTCCAACCTTGTGCTTAGTAGACCGAAAAGTGTGAACAACCATGATCTATCTTCCCAACTCCATAAGAATTATCTTATCGGTTGGGTATCTTGGAAGCATGTATGGCTGAGCATCATAGCATCCTATCCTCATATAGGTGAAGGTGGGAAATTGCAGGAACAAACACCCATACTCAGACACCTTGACCCATGCCTCATCTGATACTCTTTTGTTCTTGAGATCCATGTCAAACTGACACATGAAATATCCGAAGAATGCATCTTGGACCCTTCTAAAATGCAGTCTACTGGGTTTCAATGGCAACTGGTCATAATATTCCCAAACTGGTATAAGCGAGCGATCACCCTTGGTAGAAAGACCTGGAAAGTGTCTAAGTGATGCTGCTAAATATACCAAATAAGAATTCATGAAGAAGGTCATGGTGGTAGGAACTGCTGCAAGTTGTTCGCACAAGGCATCACTGATGACTTCCCCCCATGAAATGTGATGTGACTGCCATATGAACATAATGAATTGATACATCCATGGCTCAAAGACATTGGAATGCTCAAGGCCCATCATCCTGCTAAGAAGAGTGATGGTTTCTCCTATCTCCCATTTGAAATCGCAACGGTACAACTTTGCCCACCTTGAGAAGGAAGGACATGGCTCTTGGATCCACCTATTGATGTGTCGCTTGCAATCTTTCTCCCTTTTCACATAATACTCTACTGCACTTTCTTTGGTGGTTTCCATATAAACAGGTACAGGAGGTATTCTAAAGACCTTCTTGATTGTATCCGCATCAAGACGAATTATAGCTTCACCATCATCATTTTTGATGACTCTTGATTCCTTGTCAAAATGATGGGCGCATGCAAGAACGAACTCAGGTTCTAGGGCAGCCACTGGGAAGGAAGATGCATGATGGATATGGCTGTCCAACAGCTGCTGCAAGTTATTATCCTGTGGATCTTCTACCCTGTTGATGAATTCTGCCATATCAACATGCCTTATCTCCGTGTCTCTGATACGACCCAAAGGAGAAGAAACCTGGGAAGGGGCAACCTCATTCTGATATTTGTCATATTTGTATTTCATTTTCTTTGGAGTTGGAGATGCCGGCAAATCTGACATTGATTGTGAACTCGGAATGTTGTGATGAAGACTTAAAAGAGTTAAGGCAACATCATAGTCAGCTGCAAATATCATTCTTCCTTCTCCAAATGGGTAAAACTTTGATTCTTGAATTTCACGATTTTGTGAGAGGAAGAGGAGAAATATGTAGAAATGGGAAAATCTTGACTTTGACCAATTTCGGATCTTGGGAGACTTTTCGCAAGTATACAAGTTGGAAAGGACATACATGCAATCGGGGTTTTAAAACCCGAATACAAGTACACTTGTAAATTCAAAAATGGAGAAATGGACGAAAAATGAGATTTTGACTTACGGGAAATGATGGAAATGGAAAGTATGGATATGGGGAACATGAATGGATAGAAATGGGAAAATCCGGGAAAGTCATTTTCATGAAAATGGGAAGAACTCTTCAACATGTAATCCAGTTTTCAAAACCCGAATTTGTAAGGGAGGGGTATTTCACACTTTTAACTTGGAATTTTGACCAAAAATGGTTAAATTCCTTAACCATAGGGGAAGAACAAGAATTTCCAGCGAACTTGTAATCGAGATTAAAAATCCCGAATACAAGTAAAGAGGGAATTTTGGGAAGAACAATGCAATTCAAAAATTGCATACCAAGGGGAAGATTACTTTCACAAAAACCAATTTTTGGGGGAAGAACAACACATGCCAAAAATGCAACTAAGAATGAAAATTAAGAAAACAAGAAAATAATAAAATGAAGGAAAGAAAGGAAAGAGAACATACCTTTCTTAAAAATGCAAAATGCTTCTCCAATAATGCAACAATTCTTGGAATGAAGAAGCAAAACCGGTAAAAAGGAGCAATCCGTAATGCCAAACCCTTATCACGTTTTTTGCAAAAATGCCCCAAACCGATAAATGTTGCAGCAATCCCAAACTTGGAGGACCAAAATACCAATGAGAGAGCACATCCAAGTGGATTAGAACAAAACGCCTAAGGAGGAAGAAGAAGGAATGATGACAAATGTTGCAAAACGTAGCCAAAGGGAGTCACATGAAAAAAATGTGGCCACCATTTCAATCTCCAACGACATCATTAAATAGCTCGACAATCCTCCTAAACTCCACGCCTAGATGGGAAAGGGAAAAACGATTTAGGAGAGTGGAGTTTGTTGAAGTCTTAAACCCTCAAAAAGTGGCATTTATTAAAAGCGTGGTTGCTAATTTAGAGCGAAAAAACTAGTCAATGCAACCTACATTTGGTGTGAAAGATGTCCATGACTGCATGAAAATAGGATGCAAACCAAAACGCCTCCTTCCTCCAACAATCTCTCCACAAAATTTGCCTTGAAATGATCAAAAATTGTTTTTCCTTGCATTTCGGGTTTTTTGGAGCAAAAGGCAAGTTCAAAATGCATAAGGGAATGAAAATCGGGTTTTTTAGAACAAATGACAAGTTTTATTTTTTACTTTTTCACTTGCCAAGCCAAAATCGGGTTTTTTTGGACAAATGACAAGTTTAAAATTGTCAAAAATGCACTTGCAAGGCAAAATCGGGTTTTTTGGAGCAAACTACAAGTTTTAAAAACTTGTAAAAGGGAAATAAAATCCCTACAACAAGTTAGAAATACTTGCACACATGTAATGGGGATTTAAAATCCCTATTACATGTAAAAACCATTAAAGTAGGGGTTTTTTGACCAAACTGCAAGTTTACTTGCAGTTGAGCCAAAAAATCCCTATTTTAACTAAACATGACCAAAAAACAATTAAAAATAACAAAGGAAGGAAAGAAAATTTAAAACAAATTGCAAGTAACATCTTTTAATAAAAATGCACATTTAATAAGCTAAAAATTCCCCTACAAAAACCCAAAACAATGAATATCATTAAAACTTGCAGTTTTAAAAAAATTCTCCACCTGCAGTCGAGGTTTTAAAACCCGAAATTGAAGGAAAGGCATAGCAAACGAACCCAGAATTTGACAAAATTCAAAACGTAGTTCGAGGATAGACTGATGATTAAGCCAATCCAAGGATTTGTCAAAATTATGCCTCGAGAAGTGTGCCATAGAGTAATTTTTTTCATTTTTTCACAAAATTTTTAACGTAGTGGTCCTTCATTTTTGGAAACAAAAATGAGGACAACAAACTTATAGGACTTTGACAACACTAATATTGCCTCGACGAACCTGCCTAGAGATGTCCACACTTGTAGAAAATGCGATACTACTACTACTAAACTGTCGGTGCTTAAAATTAAGATGTTGGACCTAGAAAATAAATTGGTGAGCGTTTCCAAATTCAACTCTAAAGTCATGCATAGGTCGGCTACAATGCCTTGTTTGTTGTAGGATAAGGAGCTTGGCAAAGATGGTGACAAGGGAAACATAAGGAACTATTCAAGTTCCTCACTAAAGATTGGGGCCAACTCTTTGGCTCGACCCTTGTTATCTGTTTTTGGGGTTTTTTTTGAACTTTTCATTTAAGGTTTATGATATGTTGTTGGTTCTATATTCTTAAGACTATTTTTGATATTAAGACTTATTCAGACTTTTTATGCATTGTTAATGTGTTGTTAATGGTTTGTTGTACTAATTAAGTTGCCTCCAAGTTATTTTGTTATAGGATCAACACCTTGGTTATGCTGCTATTAATATAAAAAATACCTAGAGATTATATCTCCTCATCTTTTACATAAATACATGTAATTACTTTATTTTAATTACTACATATTTAAAAAAAATAAGTATTCTTTATTTTACTCTAGAAATATTTTTTTACTAATATATAGATATCTAAAATGCATTTACATACAAATGTTCAAATATATCAATCTAAATTATTTTATTTACTTAAAATATTATTTTAATTTAATTTATAATTATTTTAAAAAATTAAAAGAGCTATTTTTATCTACTTAAGAAAGTTTATCTCTTCCTTTTTTTACATAAATGCATATAATTACTCTATTTTATTTATTACATTTAAAAAAAAATTAAGTATTCTTTATTTTACTTAGAAATATATTGTTTACTAATATATTATTTTTTTGATCGATAATATAGGATTTTATTAATATAGAAAGGAAATTACATCTTCAAAAAGAAATAACTTTTGTCCAAAACCACCAAACCATCCCTCCTCCAAACCACTTACACAGACAAAACCGCCCACTCGGGTATGAAATTTCATACTGACCCAAAAAATTTACTGTATCGAATAATAAAAAATTATAATCGATACAGAGCTTGAAACAAAAAACATAGTCCACTAAATAGGAAGGGAATCATCTCCCCAACAATGATACACGACTAAAAACAAATTACACAGAACTACCTGAGATGATTGCCAGGGTGGCATTCTTGTTCTCCCTCTTCACCTTCATGCTCCCAATCTTCGGGCATAGCCTTTGGCCCCTCACGTTCTCATCCCCTGCAATATCGCAAGCCTGCCTAATCACCTCCAATTCCATAATCTGAGCAAACATTTTAAGGCCTCCCATCTTCTCCTCGTTGTCTCTCTGAACCTAGCCTTCACCGCTTCCCGCCTCCTAAGAAAATGAATGTACCTGCCCCCGAGTTCAGAATGGAATTCTGGAATTCCTTTAGAGACCTCTAACCCTCGACCCAGTATAGCCCACTCCAGCAGTGATTCCAAATTGTCAAGGTAGTCTGCTGGTACAATTGCCCGCATCACCCTACAAACTTCCGCACATGAGGAGTCCAAATCGAGGCCCCATGACATGATAAGAGAGTAAACATCTGCCCTTGTGTGATAACGGTGACCAATCACCTCCACATCTTCACCTAGAACCAGCTACACACTCCTCAATAACAAGGGGTCTAATGAAAGAAACATGTTCTTCAATCGTCTCATCAAAACCAGCCCCAAAAATGTAGTGAACAGTTTAGTTGTTTTCAATGTAAAATTTGCCTCCATTGCACTGCCAGACTAACACCCTTTCTTTTCTAGTAGAAACCACACTCACAGACCAAAAAACTACCATAAAACATAGTAGAATTTTTTTTTTTTCTCATTACCTCTTTTAATGCATTCACCATAGGTTCCACCACCACTGCAAAAAATATTGGTATTAATTGTCAATATCATCCAAGCCAGCCTAAGCTCTTGGGCAAATCACTAAATGTCCTCCTCACATACTTCACATCAACTAAAATATATCGACTTGTACAGGCTGATTAAGCATGCCATTGGACAATGGCATCATTACCTCCCCACCACCTTGTCACACATTTATCCAATGCACATGCCACATTGGATAACCCATCTGCCACTGCATTCCCCCCTTCTAATGTGAGTAATTTGAAATTCTTAGAAAATATTTAGTTTTGAACAAATAATAGATATAAATTTATTTAATCTCCAACTCGGGGATACACCTTTCACAATTGCATCCACCACCACTTTAGAGTCTCCCTCTAAATGCACTCTCAAAATATTCATGTTAGAAGCCAATTCTACTGCTAATAGAGTGACATGTACCTTCATTTCATTATTAGTCCCATCTTGCAGTCTATGTGCACCTTTGAAAATAATCTCCCCCTCCTCGTCACGAGGAACACATCACGCACCTGAGATGCCCGGGTTACCTCTTGACGCCCCATCAAAGTTTATCTTGATCCAACCCTGCTCCGGCTTGGTCCACACCTCCTCATCTCGCCTAACCACCGTAGTCGAAGGATGAGCCCTTGAGAACCCATGAGCGGGCCTGTTGTTTACTAATATATAGTTATCTAAAATACATCTATATAAAAAAATGCAAATATATCAACCTAAATTATTTTATCTACTTAAAATTATTTTATTTTAATATAATAATTTAAAGAAATATTTTTACTTAAAGAAAGTTTATCTCTTCCTTTTTTGACATTAACACATGTAATTACTTTATTTTATTTACTAAATATTTAAAAAAAATAAGTATTCTTTATTTCACTTCACAATGATTTTATTTATTAATATATAGATATATAAAATATATCTATATTTGAGCTTTGCTAGGGTTTTAGGCTGTGTATTGCTTTTTTTCATATCACATTTACTATGGGATTCTAGAGTTTATTATGGCTCCAACCAACTTTAGCCTAACAATTGATGTTGGTGTTGGAGTTGCTGCGACGGATCCTCATGGCGCCTCAGAACAAATGCCCTCGCAAAAGTGTTTCACGAGGTATGTCCTCGCCTGATGTTGTGCTTCTTATTCAAGATTTTGATAATACTTGTGAGTGGCTTGAAAAATGCACTTTGATAGTTTATTTTGTGGGTAGGATCCCTCCTAAAAGCATGCTTCATGATTGGGTTGCCAAAGCTGTTAGACAGTTCAAATAACCGAAACACAACTGAGAGGGAGGGGGGTGAATCGGTTGTCACATATTACAGGAACCATTATCAATTTAAAATTTAATACCGGAACCCAAAAAATTAATACCAAAATATCAGATAAACCAATTAAGCATAAACAATAATCACAAAGTAAAAGCCATCCACATAAGACCAAGATTTGTACGTGGAAAACTTGATAAAGGAAAAAACCACGGTGGGAAGCCTACCCATAGTCAGATAATAATTTTGCAGTAAGTATGTGAATTACAATGAAGGGGACTGCACTTTCACGAAGGCCAATAGCCTAGAGTGCACTGCTCATCACAAAAGGAGCCTCAGTGACTACATATAAATCCAGAGTACAATTCGGAGAAGTGTTGAACTGCAAAAGATAACATCTCTTATGCTTGAGTACAGTTTCAGTTAAGCTCAATATCGGAGGACTAAATCCTCTTACATAAACCCAATTCGATCTCCAATGATCAACCAAATCCTTTGCCTGAATGATATCACATTCCTTGACCATGACCTCTTACATATAACCATGATGATCTACAATGAGATCTTACATCTATTTATACAAAACCTTAGACCATAAACAATTAGGTCGGCCACCAGATAATAAACCGATTACATAATTACAAACCATCTCGGCCTTAGACCAAAAAAATAATAGCCAACTCATGAAACATCCTGGAAATATATCCATAGGTCCTATCCACACGTTTCCTTTAAGCCGGTCCATAACCTAGATCAACCAGGACCAAGTATAGGTCCATACACTTCATTAATGATCTCCATCAGAAGCTTTGTCGGTGAAACCCTCGCGGAAACCAGAAACCAATCTTCTAAGCAAGCAAGATAGCATCTGATCTCTAGACCAAAACCAACTGACCAAATATGAGTATAAGTATCACGAACAAGCTGATTCCATCATCAGACTATACCAAAGCCTACCAGATCATGTCAGATCCAAGTTAACCAAAAACTGCTTAACCTACCGGGACCAGAAGGGTGCCGGTAAAGCATCTAAATAATCTAGTGTTGGCATCAATGACAAAACATCAATGCAACACATAATCAATTCCACCAAATGGCCAACAATCTCCCCCTTTGGCATTGATGGGAACACTAGATATGAAAAATATCTAAGTACCAAGAAATGTCAAACAAGTCTCCCACAGATAGCTCTCAATATCTATATCTCTTCCCCTGTAAATAATATCTCTGTAATGCTCTGAATATCACTCCCCCATTCTTTTTATTTTTCTATTTCTTTTTCACATCAATATCACTCTCCCTTTGACATCAATGCCAGAGATTTGGCAGGAATATCAAAGCAAAAACATAAGCCTCTGAATCACAAAGCTGACTACTCCCCCTGAGCAGTAGCATCCCACATCAGTGCCATAATGAATAGTATCTCTGATAATGTATGCTAGACTGATGCCAAACTACATCAATCAAGTCTCTACCAGAGGGGCAGAAACTCCCAATCTGTCTCTCAGGTACTCAAATGATTCCTTGGATAAAGGTTTAGTGAAAATATCTACAATCTTCTCTTTAGTGTTCACATAAACCAGTCTAACTTCATTTGCTTCCACCTTCTCCTCCAAAAAGTTATACTTGATAGATATGTGCTTTGTTTTAGAATGAAATACCAGATTCTTTGATATATCAATAACAACCAAGTTATCACAGTGAATAACTATCGGTGCATCACAATCCACCTTTATATCCTTCAACATTTGCTTCATCCATAAAAATTGTGTACAATTAGTAGCAGCAACAACATACTCAACTTCAACAGTAGATAAAGAAGTACATGATTGTTTCTTGGTGATCCATGAAACCAACTTCTTTCCAAGAAAGAAAGCTCCACTGGAAGTACTTTTCAGATCATCAACATCTCCAGCCCAATCAACATCTGTATATGCACATAAAGTGAAGTTACCATCCTTAGGGTACCACAAGTCATATTCTGATGTACCTTGCAAGTATCTAAAAATCCTTTTCACCGCCATCTCATGATTTTCTCTAGGATCACTCTGAAATCTTGAAATAATACAAACAACATTCATAATGTCAGGCCTAGTCTGAGTCAAATAAAGTAGACCTCCAATCATAGATTTGTATCTTGTAGGATTTACCAGTGTAGAAACATCTTTTCTTGTCAATTTCTCACTTGTAACCATAGGAGTACTTACCGGTTTAGAGTCTCCCATACCAAATTTCTTCAATAGTTCCTTAACATATTTAGTTTGACAGATAAAAATACCTTTGTCAGTCTGAGTAATTTGCAAACCTAAAAAAAATTCATCTCACCAATCATAGACATCTCAAATTCTTTCTCCATATTTTTAGAAAATTCTATGCATAACTTATCTTCACCTCCAAAAATAATGTCATCAACAAATACTTCAACAATCAGTATATCATCATCAGTGATTTTATAATATAAATTACTGTCAACACTGCCCTTCGTAAAACCAAGCTTCAAAAGATATTTATCCAACCTTGCATACCAAGCTCTAGGTGCTTGTTTCAATCCATATAAAGTTTTCCTTAACCTGCAAATCATATATGTATCATCTGATAGTGAAAAACCATCAGGTTGCTCAATATAAACTTCCTCATCAAGATCCCCATTCAAGAATGCACATTTAACATCCATCTGATAAACCTTGTAGTTTTTATAAGCAACATAGGCAAGAAATAATCTTACAGCTTCAATCCTAGCTACAGGTGCAAAAGTCTCTCCATAATCAATTCCTTCCTTCTGAGAATATCCTTTACAAACTAATATATCCTTATCCCTTATAACTTGACCATCCTCATTCATTTTATTTCTAAAACCCATTTAGTACCAATAAAAAAATTATTTTTAGGTCGGGGAACCAAGGTCCATGTGTTATTTTTCTCAATCTAATCTAATTCTTCTTCCATATCTTTCAACCAATATTCATCTACATGCTTCAATTATTGATACCGGTTCAACTTTTGAAATTAAACATACCTCATTAGTTTCTAGTCTTCTTCTTGTCATCACTGCATTGCTCTTATTCCCAGTGATTTGATCTTCTGAATGATTCAATCTCACATACCTAGTAGTCTTCTGACTTTCTGTTCCTCTTCCCTGATCTTCAGTTACTGTAGAATTCTTTGATGTTGCTGGAGCAACTGGTTCAACTCTCTGTTCTGGTAAAGGTGCTATCGGTTCAGATATAATCATTTCCACTGCCTGTTCCTTCTCATAAACTCTAATTTGACTTCTGTTCAACTCATCTACTTTGACATTAGCACTCTTCATAATTCTATGTAATCTCTTGTTATAACATCTATATGCTTTGCTTTCATTAGAATAACCAAGAAATATGCCTTTATCACATCTAGGATCAAATTTCCCAATGATATCATCGCTCCTGATATAAAATTTACTACCAAAAATTCTGAAATACTTAACTATAGGTGTATTGCCAAACCATAATCCATTAGGTGTCTTACCTATTTCTCCTTTGATATGTACTTTGTTGAATGTATAAACCATTGTGCTCACTGCTTCTCTCCAGTAGATATGAGGTAGACTAGCTTCCATTGTCATCATTCTAGCAACATCCAAGATAGTTATGTTCTTCCTTTCCACAACTCCATTCTGCTGAGGTGTCCAAGGAGCAGAAAATTATCTTCTTATACCATGCTTGTCACAAAAGTTATTAAACTCATCGGATGTGAATTCACCACCATGATCTGATCTCAAACATTTAATCTTCAATCCTATCTCAGTTTCCACTTTAGCCTAAAATATTTTAAACTATTCAAATGCTTCAGATTTTTCTCTCAGAAAAGTAACCCACGTCATTCTAGAATAATCATCAATGATTAGCATGAAATATCTATCTCCTTGAAAACTTTTAACTCTAGCAGGGCCACAAAAATCAGTATGAATAAGATCAAGAACATCATTTGATTTATCTTTTATACTCCTAAAAGAGGTTCTGACCTATTTACCCATTTGACATTCTTTACATACCGGGTTATAGGGCTTCATAATCTTAGGTATATCTCTAATTGCCTTAGTTGAACTGATCTTCACAATGCAATCAAAATTCCCATGACACAGGCTTTTATGCCATAGCCAACTCTCATCAATCTGTGTAATCAAACATCTCTTTTCACCGAAGTTTAAGTGAAATATATTACCTTTTGTTTGTGTACCAGTTCCAATCTCCAAGCCAGATCTGTTATTGATTTTGCATTTTCCATCCTTGAACTGTAATTGAAATCCCTTGTCTACCAATTGTCCTACACTCAAAAGATTATGCCTTAAAACTTCAACATAATAAACATTGTCAGTATTGTTCTTACCATCCAATGATATAGTTCCTTTTCCTTTGATCATACATGCCTCATCATCTCCAAATCTAACTAGAACACCATCAAATTCTTGTAAAGATAGAAACTTCCCTTTATCTCCAGTCATATGATGTGAACAACCATTGTCAATTACCCATTCATCAAAATAGTGCTTCAAGTTGCTCAAACTCATCATCTTCTCTCTTCATATCTTCTAACTCCTTTGCATATGAAGATTTCCAGTCTTGCTTACTAGTTGTAGATGTAGATGCATGAAAAGCAGGTTTAGTTTTCATAGCTCTAGAAGGTCCAAATTCCTCAAGCTCAAAAGAAGATAGTTTCCCAATCAAAGTATCTCGGTTGAGAGATGTACTAGCCATTGTTTTGAACTCATTAATAGCAGTAGCCTTCATTTTGTAAGTTGGTGGTAGGGCTCTCAAGACTTTAGAAACAATTTCATCTTCGCTCAGAGTTCCACTACAACATTGAATACCCATAACAATCTCATTTACCGTTTCCATGAATGCAATAATCCTTTCATCTTCTTCCATCTTAAAGTTTTCATATCTCACCCAGTAACTATCAAGTTTAGCAATTTTCACTATAGGGTCACCTTCATTAAGAGTCTCCAACTTATCCCATATAGCCTTTCTAGATGATTTGTCGGTTAATCCCATTATTTGTTGATTAGAAAGTGGACATAAGAGGGCTTCTCTTGGTCTACAATCATTCTCAAGCTCCTTGTCTAGGTTTGTCGGAGGAGGATTGTCAGATCCCGAATTATAGAGTGTGACACCATTCTGTGTGATCTCCCAAATCTTCTTGCCAAGACATCTCAGATGAGTCTCCATCTGAATCTTCCATACTGTGTAATTTATTCCATTAAGCCTCAAAATATCCCTTCGAAAGATAGCTCCAGAAGAACTGGATGAACTTGAACTCTTAGTCACCATAGGATCTTCCTCAAGTGGTTAAGCTTTTTGCAAAGAGGACCAAAGCTTTGATACCAATTGTTAGACAGTTCAAATAACCCAAAGATAATTGAGAGGGGGGGTGAATCAATTGTTACATATTACAAGAACTATTATCAATTTAAAATTTAATACCGGAACCCAAAATATTAATACCAGAATAGCAGATAAACCAATTAAGCATTAAACAATAATCACAGAGTAAAAGCCATCCACATAACACTAATATTTGTATGTGGAAAACTTGGTAAAGGAAATAACCATGGTGGGAAGCCTACCCACAGTTAGATAATACTTCTGCAATAAGTATGTGAATTACAATGAAGGGGCTTGCACTTGCAGGAAGGCCAACAACCTAGAGTGCACTGCTCATCACAAAAGGAGCCTCAGTAACTACATATAATTCTAGACTACAATCTGGAGAAGTGTTGAACTACAAAAGATAGCATCTCCTATGCCTGAGTACAGTTCCAGTTAAGCTCAATACCAGAGGACTAAATCCTCTTACATAAACCCAATTCAATCTCCAATGGTCAACCAACTCCTCTGCCTGAATGATATTACATTATTCACACATTACATTCCTTGACCGTGAACTCTTACATATAACCATGATGATCTACAATGAGATCTTACATCTATTTATACAAAACCCTAGACCATAAACAATCAGGTCAGCCACTAGATAATAAACCAATTACATAATTACAAACCATGTCAGCCTTAGACCAAACAAATAATATCCAACTCATAAAACATCCTAGAAATACATCCATAGGTCCTATCCACATGTTACATTAAAGTCGGTCCATAACCTAGATCAACCGGGACCAAGTATAGGTCCATACGCTTTAGTAATGATCTCCATCAGAAGCTTTGCTAGTGAAACCCTCACCGGAACCAGAAACCAATCTTCTAAGCAAGCAAGATAGCATCCGATATGCAGACCAAAACCAATCGACCAAATATGAGTATAAGTATCATGAACAAGCTGATTCCATCATCAGACTATACTAGAGCCTACCAGATCATGCCAGATCCAAGTTAACCAAAAACCACTTAACCTACCGGGACTAGAAGGGTGTTGGTAAAGCATCCAAACAGCTAGTGTTGGCATCAATGACAAAACATCAATGCAAAACATAATCAATTCCACCAAATGGCCAACAAAAGCCTGGTCTCCTCATGGAGTTTGGCTTGATGGCGTTCAAAGCCTCACCAAGGGTTTCTTTTTATTTCGCTTCTCAAACTCTTCCCATGTTGAGGCTATCCTCTCTCATGGGCCATGGACCGTTCAGTCTTCCCTTTTGGTTTTCCAGTGTTGGTCTCGAGACTTTTCTGTCTCAGATGATAAAAAGTTGAGAGTCCTAGTCTGGGTTGAGTTCCCTGGTCTTCCTTTGCCTTGTTGGCCTTTCATGCAAACTATTGCTCAGTCTATTGGAAAAGTTATTTGTCTTGAACCAGACCATTTTTTTAATGCTTGCCCTCAAAAGAGGGTTTGCATTGAGATCGACCTTTCCCACAACTTGAAAGAAACTGTTGATATTCAAGTGGGTGGAAATACCTTCACCCAAAAGGTGATTTCTTTGAACCTTCCCAACACTTGCTTTCGGTGCCAGTCAATAGAGCATATAATCAAGGATTGTCCTTTGTTTGTACCGAAAATGAAACCCCTTGTTAAGGAGACCGACTTGCGGCCTTTGGAGGGAGCTAAGAAGGATGAATGGACCACTGTGGTTCGCAAAGGCAAGAACTTTGTGGCTTCTACCCAAAATCCACCCATCCGATTAGGTTCTCAGCCGATGATGGAGTCTCCTATGCAGGCACCGTCTGCCCAGGTGGTCTCTACACTGTCCACTTTGGTTTCAAACCCTGGCCAGCAGGGGAAGGATTCTTCTGAGGGTGCCTCTTGACCCCCTTGGCTTCGCACTCCTCATGTTGCATCTGTGATTTTTGCTCCACACTCTCTGCGCTGCTCTCGCAGCCCTTCTGGGCATGTTGAGATAGCAGATGGTGGTTTAGAGAAAAGAAGAGTTATTTCCAATGGGGACTCTCTTCCCTATCTCAGTTTAGGTTTTTTGTGCAATAGCTTCTCCTCTCTTGGGGATGAGGATGACATGCAATATTTTTCATGAATTACATCTCATGGAATGTTCGAGGTCTCACAGACCTCACCAGAAAGTATTATGTTAGAGATATTCGTCAATGTGTTTTTGGCCTGGATGTTCTTTTCCTTGAGGAAGTTAAAAATTGTTGCTTTCATGCTTATTGTTGCATGTCGTGTTATTTGGCTGGATACCCTAGTTTTTGCTTCCCAACATGAGGTTGGTCGATGTGGAGTTTCCACTCTCCTTTCACCTCATTGGCTTTCTGCAGTTATTTCTCATGGTTCTGATCCCATGCAGCGTGTTGAGCATTGATTTTAAATCAATAGAATTCCATGGTTTCAATTGAAGCTACATAAGTTTTCTTTAAAAAAATATGAAATCAACCATGCCCTTAAGAATTTCAATAGAACCCTTGGCATTTTCATCAACATCAGAATTCATAAATTATCGCTCAAACCGAAGCCATCAGGTATACATACTAAACCTTTACCAAAATATCTAGTTTGACCGAAATGGTACATCTATTGTATAGAAGAAACCCATCATTGTTTCATCGACAAGTGACTTATTGAATGGACTTGAGCCTCGATGATTTCTAAAAGTGGCTCATTGAGAATATTATTTTCACCAACAGATGGTATGTGGAGGAAACCACAGAAAGATCTCATCGACAAGACTTTTCGAGGAAAAGAGCATATCGAAGAATCACAAAAGATGTTGACTGAAGATGGCTTTCTCACCGAAGAATAAGACATCAATGAAACACGAGAGATTACCATCGAAGACTTGTTATCAGCCAAACATAAAAAGTTGAAGGAGAGTATTTTTCTTTTACCGAAAGGGGAGATTTCATCGACGCCAGTACAGATATAACACATGAGATAAAGCCTTTCGATGAAAGTGAAGAGGTCGATGAAATCATAAATCTCCTTGACGATGATGGTAGTTTTATTGAAGCTAAGGAGCCATCGATGAAACTTGACATTTCGAAGGAAGATAAAGTTAAGCTACCGAAGTACATAATTCCATCAAAAAAGGGTACGACCATAAAACTAATGAGCGTCAATGGCTAATATGAAGTGTTGCTAGACGAATGATTACTTTTTGCAGCGAGGATCAATGCAAGTCTTAATAAAGTCACTTCATCATCAATTCAAATAAATGCCTCTGTGACTGTTGTGCAACTGGTAATGGTTACCAATAAAATTGCCATGAATGCTCAATAAATTGGCAAAAAAGGAAACACTTCTGAGCAACACTTGAAGAATTCACAGCGAGTTCCAGAGAACCGAAACGATTCGAGATCAAATTCACGAGTGGTTTACCCTAAACTCAAGTAAGTTTTTCACTGTCAAAGCTTTTTAGTGATAATGGAGGGGTCATCTTCTAAAAATAATAGGGATAGGAAAGTTAAAGAGACCCAGCCCACGGAAGACAAACCTAAGAGGCAGAAAAAGGAAGGGTGGTCTTTGGCCCAAGACCTAATTGACCAATGTCTTGCGTCAAGCCTTAGGTCTAAGAAAATTAAAAAGGATGAGGAAGGTCTGGAAGATAGATTTGAAGGCCTAGGAGATACATGGATAGAGATAAGGGGTCATGAATTGTTTATTTTTTGGTATATACGAAGGAGTGCACCCGAGCCTGTGAATAACCTGTGGAGGTTAAATTTGGGGAAATTGGCAGTGGCTAATGTCTTTGTGAATGTTGAACTCATGAAGTCCCTAGCCAAAAACTATTAACCCAAGACCAAGACCATATGTGATTATATGGGGAGACCAATATTGTCAATTACCAATGAAATTATTGACATTGTGTTTGATTTAGATTGGGGGTTCGAAGAGAAAATTGACACTAAGAAATTGACACAAGAGTACTTCAACTTAGAGGAAGTCTATAAGAGGTGGAGACTCCCTATCCATAGACCTAGGGTTGCAGGATCGATAGTACCATTTGATAAAGATAACAAAGCTCCATATGATGTTAATTTGTTTCATCCCTACTTCAAGTATACATACTATTGCGCTGCTCAAGTTTTTGGAATAGAGGCTCATCCATTGATGGATATCGCGTTTATGGTCATCTATGCAGATTCGCAATCTAAAGATCCCCAGTTATTTGATTTTTCTACCTATCTTTCTCATGCCATCAATCATAGACTAGAGAAATTGAAAGGAGATGTGATTAATGTGCATTTCAAGTATTACTCTATTCTTATGCATATGCTATTGTATGTTGGGCAAGACAAAGGGCTATGGCCAGACGAGTTGTGCATTAGGGCATATGATAAAGCTGGGGTAAGGAAGCCTATGCAACTATGGGTATTTTCATGGGACCAAAGATATAGCAACAACTAGTATTGGCACTTCGAGGAATATTTTGTTAAGACATTACACAGATTATTGGGGCACCCGTGTGATCATGCTTTGTCCCCTAAAATTTAGAGATTCTTGAGGCCAAAGAATTATGGCGAAGATACTTTAATTGAGCACAACTGGGGAGATTTTTATTGCTTTTCAAATTGTACTTAGATAAGAGTTTATGAATTTGAGGGAAAACTATATGTATTGCCTATCTGTTGGCATTTCAATAGAAAGGAGATTGTTGGCATTTCAATAAGGATATTGAGAAGGTTGTTGGAGATTATTGATATAATTGAAGAAGGATGATTACTGTCTTAATAATATTATTTTGTCATTGATGTCAAGAAATTGATTTTCTGATTTAGTATGATGTTTTCATATCTTGAGAAGTATGTTTTGATGAGTATTAAGAGGTCGGTAAGTGACACAGAAAGAATGTGATAATGAAGGGGAGAAATAAGTTATTCAATGGGCAACTATTACCAAGTTAGACAATGATGAGATCATGTTGTTTTGATTGTTTTGATATCCTACATATGTTGTTGATTATAAGTTTAATACTGTACTATGTCACCGAGCAAAGAACCTAGTTGATAAACCCTAAGGTACCTAGTCGGCAAACCCTAAGGTTATCGATATCGATTAAAGAAGGCAGAATGTCTACCGAGTGAATTTCAGTATTAACCGAGTAACAACCGAGTTATAATAGATCGCATTGGATGAATAAAAGCATTATTTAATGAAGGATGCTGATGAGCTGGAGATGAATAAATGATTGGTATGTCGCGCAAGAAGTTTGTTAAGGATCTACGGCAAGGGAAAATCAAGAGGAAGATCTACAACATAGATTGAACTATATTAACCTAGCACAAGTTCCAAGGAAGGAATGCAAGTTACAAGGCGAGGTAAAACATTTTTTTGATCGAAGGATACTTTGAACCTAGTCAAGTTTGATGATCTGATGGCTAAGATTGATCATGGGAAATGTGATCAAGGAGATTAAGTGGTTAGAAATTGTTTATAAATAAGGAATTGTTAATGAACAATGAAGGCGGGCAAATGTATGCACAATGATGCTACAGTAATGTTTATCGAGCACATAAGCTTGAAGATTTGATTGAAGAACAAACTGAGAAGTCCAACAAGCCCAACAAGGGACAAGATAAGTCTTATGACAAGATTGTATTGAGCAAATAGAATCTACTTTAGCATTTCAGATGTGAAGTTGCAGATATATTTTATTACTGTTATTTATTTTGTAAGTGACAGAAAATCTCTTAACCGAGTGGACTTAATAGTCTTATTTGTAAACCCTCTAGCAAGGTAACATTCTAAATGAGTGTTTGAAATCCTTTGACAAGGTCATTTCTAACAAAGTGCAAGACTCTAACAAGTCTGAGGGAAATCCCTTAACCGGGTCACATCTAGCAATGTGTTTGTAATCTTCAACAGAATTTGCTTTTAACCAAGCATACTCTAGAAGGGTATATTTTTTAGTGGGTCTGAAATCCCACAGTGGTTTTTCCCTATTTGGGTTTCCACATTAAATCTGGTGTTATATGTGTTGTGATGTTATCTGTTCATGAGTTTGAATGTTTTACAGTTTTGGCTATATATTCTAAAGTATAAGCTACCGAGGTTGAATCTATTGAATATATTGAAGATTAAGTTTGTATGATTCACCCCCCCTCTCTCTCATCTTAATAACTATTGGCATCAGAGCTTTACACTATCACCGTGCCTAACAGAGTAGCATGCCTAGATATTGTCAGGTAGTTGTCAATAGTAAGCACCCAACACTTAACTGATCATGGAAAACAATCCATCGTGCCTGGATTACTTATCTTTTCAGACTTTATTGTCAAAAGTTCAAAGAGTTACGGTTTGCTATAGAATAAATTAGATTACTACGAGATGGTAGAAGGAGACCCCAAGCCAAACTTTGATCCAGAAGGATACATAGGGGCCACGAGGTCATCCCAGAAACTCAAGGCTGGAGAGCATGTGTCACTCATGCCTAATGATTTCATTAAAAATATAAAAAGGGAAGAAGCTAATGAAAAAAGAGCTAAGTATGAGCAAGTGTTCCAAGCCTACAAATGGAAGCTCTTTTGAGGGAGAATAAATGAGGACATGCTTCAAAACATCAAAGATCCCTTAGATCAAGCAAATAAACTTATGGAGCATGAGCTAGAATTGCTTGAGGGAGTGCCCGTTTATGTCTATGGGAAACACATCAAAACTGTCAGGGATATAGAGCCCTTGGCCCAATTGTCTCCTCAATCTGTTTCTAATGTTTTTCCAATTGACTCCCCCAGGGAAGAGTATCCTCCTGGATTTGAGGATGGTGTACAGATGGATATGATGACAAGGCAATACAATGTCCAAGATGTTGGAGATATAAGGATGTTTGAACATGAAGGTTTCATTGCTGATGATGATTTTATTTCCTCCAAAGAATTTGATACATTTCTATACTAGCATAAAGGAATGTAGGTTAGGACTGCTATGAAAGATAAGATAGAGGATGAACAAGCCCAAATGTTATGAGAGGAAGTGGACCTTGCTAAGAAGGAGATGACACTTGAGAAAGGAAGGCAATTACTCAAGGATGCTGGTGTGTTGATCTATTCAGGATGGGATATGAGGTCTGCATTGTTGTTTGACGGTTTCCTCAAGAAGCAAGACCCCAACAAGAAGATCATACCAGAGGAGATAGACAAGATCTTTATGGGCTTAGGATATGATCAAGATCAAAAGGCTCTCATAATATGGGCCTTGTATCTGAAGGAAAAGAGACCTATTATGGTTGATACAGATTAGGTTTTTGGCCACTTGATGATCTAGCAAGTTGGGAAAACTGATCCCAGAATCACACCCAAGTTGAACGTGGATGTAGCAAAATTGAACCAGAACAAACAGAGTTTTTGTTCAAAGAGAACAACATTTACAGAGGCTTGTATGAGAAGGCTACTGAGGAAATCCAGAGGCTACAAGGACAGTTGTCACAAAAGACTCCTATTATGGGGGAACATGAACTAGATATGGGTTATCAACCTGACCTAAGGGTATTAGATGCTATATCTGATGCTACCTCTTGGAGGATAAAGGCTGAAAAGTTAGCCAAGAAGTTAACCAGTGCCCAACAAAAGATGAACAATTTGGCAAATGATGTCATTGAGCATAGGTTCAAAGATATGTTGCCACATGCTAACCGATATTGGAAAGAATACATAGGGATTGTAAAAGCTCTAAAAGAGCATGAGAGATTAAGGGAGAGATTGCAACATGTACTGAAGGACAATGAGGCCATTACTGCAGAAGAAAGAGCTCAAGGAGACCAATATCTGATGGAACATGACAAATACACAGACATATTGAATAAAGATCTCCAAATATTGGACGAAGACTGTGTTGCAATGATACCAACTATCTACAAGGATGGTGAACTGACTCCATCAGAGCAATGGCAAGAGGAATTTGCACATATTAAGGAGAAGGTAGTGGCTAGATTCAACCAGGATGAAGATATAGCCCCACATGTCAACCAGACGGTGTTTGATCTCTTTTCCCTGGAAATAGATATGAAAAAAAGGACCGCGACCATTAGATGCCATAAGAATGACAATTATATTAATTATCTTGCATGCTTAACCTCTTTATCTTTCACTTTGTTAAGCAATTGTAATTAGTTTGTTAATGATGAAGGGACGTAACTATTCATAGAATAGGTGTAGCTCACTTATTTATATGAGCAAGTTTTGTAAAATGAATGACAATTAGAAGATAGAATACCGGACAAATATTATAGCCTCTGGCATACTATTGTAACATTTTGAAACTCTAATAGAATCAGTTGTTTTCTCTGCATATGTGTTGTGGATCATCTCATCTTCTATAGGAAGTTGTTTGTGATATTATCTAAAGTAGATAAGGTTATTTGTATTTTTATAGTGAAGTTTATGTTTCTATGTTATAAACTTGGATTAAAAGGATCTACTTGTGAATTGTAATTGTTCCTTGTAGTTCTTCCTTGGATGGTCCTTTAAGGTTAAGGTTAAATTCATTCAAGTGGTTTATGATATACACATTAAGTCCTAGAGAAATATAAGACTCTGTAGCCCAAATAACATGAAAGACACTGGTCATTCACAAATCACAACCTTTACCATATTAATTACTTTTACATTAAAGCAATAGGACTAATTGAGTAGGACACATAAAACCAGTTAGCAATAGTATACATACTTATTAATGTCAAGTACAAAGATCGAATAGCTTCCACAACAATGATCTTGAACTCATTTAAAAGCCACCCATCCTAGGAACGTATGCCATTCTGAGATAGGAGGAAGTTAGATTCACATAAACAATATGCTATAAAAATCATTAGTCATCGAAAGCCACTAGTGAATAGGTATACGTGCCTAGGTCTTGCAGAGCCTAAAGTGAGAGAGTTAGTAACCAAATAGGTTCACTCTATAAGTTGGCCAAGTCAATTGCAAGGTTTGATCATAGGAGTAGGCATTTCCTTAGAACCCATCCAATCTGTTGATTTGAGACCCAACACAATGTGTTGTATAGGTTTTGTTGTCAATCAATAATCATTCCATTGGGATTGTTAATGTTTATGCTCCCAATGATGCAGTTGAAAGATCACACTTATGGCGTTGGATTGCTGATACTCTGCCACCTGCAACTTGGGTCATGTGTTGGGACTCCAATATGGTTGAGGTGGCATCTGATAAGGATGGGATTTTGCCTTTTCAATGGACAGTTGGTGAGAGGGAAGACTGGTACTATATGCATAATAATTTGTTTCTTTTCGACCCCAATACCAACCGTCGCCGCCCAAGTGGGGTCTGGCATACTTGGTCTAATTTCAGAGCTGGCTCAGATAGAATTTTTTTTCTTTTTCTTAAGATCAAGATCTGCTTGTCTCTCCTCTCGTTGATGTGACGTTGTCCAATCACTTCCCCATAAATTTTAGCATTGAATGGTAGCCAACTAGGTTGTATCCTTCCAAGATGTAGTTCTACCTCAACACGTCTCTCTTGCATCATCAGGCCATGATGGCCCACATTCAAAGGGTTTAGAATTTGGAACCAAGGCCTCATCATCACACTAGTTGGATTGCGTGGTGGAATGATGCCATTACCCGCTCTGTGAGGTTTCTGCGCATTTATGGTAGATAGCTTACCATGTATCGCAAGCCCTTGTATGACGCAGCTATCAAAGATCTTTGTGCTGCCATAGAAGATCTAGCCTCGAATCCTTTTGATTCTAACCTGTAACTTTGGTTATCCTAGCTCCGTCATAAAAAACAAGTTGCAAATAATTACTCTGCTAGAGGAGCTCAAATTAAAGCCAGGTTACATTGGCTTAAGGTGGGTGACAGGGTCTCTAAAGAATTTTTCCTGGCTTTGCGCGCCCATCATACCTCTATAGGGATTAAGAAAATCAAATAGGGGCATGTTGTTCTCACCTAGTTGCTTGATATTCTGCAAGCTTTTGTTTGTCATTATGAGAAGGTATTCACAACACAGGGAAACTCTTCGGCCATAGCCCAAGCTTTGCAAGATTACTTAGCTGTTGTTTCCAAAAGGCTTTCTGAGTCTCAACATACCTTTTGTGATCTCTTACTGACCATTGATGATCTCAAGGATGCTATTTTTTCTATGGCAGATGATAAAGCCCCAGGGTGTGATGGTTTCCCTTGTGAGTTCTACAAAGCCCTTTGGCCTTGTGTTGGTCCTAACCTACATAAGGTCTACCTTGAAGCTTTTTATTCCTAGTCCCTGGGAAAGATGATTAACCAAGGTAACATCAAGTTTATCCCTAAGGCTGGGGATCTGGAGGATATTTACAATTGGAGGCCTATTACCTTGCTCAATGTCTTGTATAAGATCATTGCCAAAGCCTTGGCTCTCAAGATTCGTCATCTCCTGCCTTTGATTGTTCATCTGGAGCAGACTGGATTTATTAATTCCAAATTTATTCTTGATAATATTATTGTTGTTTGGGAAGGGATGGAATGGGCCCGACACTCCAAACAACGGGAAATCTTCCTTAAGATTGACTTCGCTAAGGCGTATGATCGCATTGAGTGGCCATTTATTTTGGCTATGCTCAAAGCTCTTGGATTCAATCCCAGATTCATTCAATCTATCCAGATGTTATTCGGAGATGCCTCGGCCTACATCACCATCAATGGCTATCAGTCTGAGGCTTTTGGTCTTTTTAGATCCATTCGTCAGGGCTGTCCTCTGGCTCCTGCCTTACATGTTCTTGCAGCTGAGGGTTTTGAGTACTTGCTTGCTAACACCATTTTTGCTGGACATGTTCGTGGAATCTCCTTGCTTGAGTCACCTTCTCAACTTGTCAATGGCCATTTTGCGGATGACTCCTTTCTCACTCTCATTGAGGGAGAAGATAATGTTCAGGCTTCTCTTCAATGTCTAGACACTTTTTGCTTGGCTTCCAGCTCGACCATTCAATGGCACAAGATGTAATGTTATAGGGAGTCTTTTCTTCCCGCCCCGCCTTGGATACTTCAATATGGATGGAAATGGATTCATCATGGTGATTTTTTTTGCTTTTTGGGTATTCCTTTTGCCTTTCAAGCTTCACTTGTGGATCTTTGGAATGTTGTTTTAGACAGGATTGAGAAAAAATTAGCCTATTGGATAACCAAGCCTCTCTCTTTGGCTGGCAAATTTTAAATTTGTTCGAAGGTTTTGGTTGCCACTCATGTCTATTACTCTTCATGTTGGGCTCCTTCCAAGGCCTCTTACATGAAGTTGGAAAGACTTTTGCGGGATTTTCTTTGGGCCTCTGGTTTCGACCATCAAGGCTTTCACAGAGTTGCTTGGGAATATTATTGCCTTCCCAAGGAGTCCGGAGAGCTTGACCTTATTTATACCTAGAAACAAGGGCTTTCTTTATGTGCTAAATGGATCATCAAAGTCTTATTTGGCGATGAGGATTAGAAATTTTTTCTTTGGCATTGCAATTCTTCGAGTTTTCCTGCCAATTGGTCAACCTAGAAGGGGATTGGTTTTCAAACCCTTTTCATTATGAAAGACCCAGTTCAGATCTAGGGTACTTTTGTTGTTAAAAGCATCTAGCATGCTTGGGAAGCTATTAAGCCTTCTCTTCGATGGGCGGGTGATGGTTTTGTTGGCAATTGACACTCATTGGATTCATTTTATTGTCATTGATGGCAACAAGATCAGATGGAAGTCATATACCGGTACTAGGAGGCATATACCGATAGATATCAACTTTGGAGCATTCAGGGCTACACTGACACCAACACTAGGTTCAATACTTCATTGGAAGCCAACATCAAGGAGGATTTACTTAATGAATCATTTTATAATTATTGTCAAGGCCAACATTGAATATCTTTTGTAAATGTATTGTAAGCCAACATAAGCCATATTATTTGTAATAGGTATATATGTCAGTCTGCTAGGTTATTTTAAGATATATGAAATGTGTGGATATAAGAGAATATAGCAAAACTATATAATGCAAAATATATGTATGAAGATCATTTTGTATGCGAATGTTATATCATGCAATGATCCGTAGATAGCTTGGAAAGCATCCTTGGAGGATAAGAGATACTGGTAGTAGTTCAGGGTTTATGAATAGGGACAAAGAAGAGCCAGAACTGGAACTCTATTTGGCATAGTAGATGCATTCTTGAGTTCATTTTCAGTAATTTAATTTAGCAGAAAGCTTGTAATCAGTGAGGCTCTTTAGTGATGAGTAATTTTCTCTAGGAAGTGTGCCTTCCTGCATGTGCAGCCCCCTATTATATGTAATATCTTTTCATATGGCCAGTGAACTGATATTGTGGGTAACAAATCCCATCGTGGTTTTTCCTCTTTGAGTTTTCCCACATATAAACTCTGTGTGTTATGGTGTTCATTTATGTGGATGGTTTATTTGCTTCTTGTTATATGTTTATTTGTTTACCGGTTTATATGTGTATGGTATAAAATGATAAAAACTGTTCATACCGACATAACACTGATTCACCCCCCCTCTCAGTGTTCTTGGATCCTAACAATTGGTATCAGAGCTTGGTACCTCAAAAGAAGTTTAACAGCTTGAGGAAGATCCTGAAACCAAAATCTTTGAACATGGCTATGGAGAAGCAACTTGAGATGGCTCTTGAGGATTATGATGCTGAAAGGATGAAGAACTTGAAATTGCAAGAAAAATTGAATTCTGCAAATGAATTCATTCTTATCCTGCAAGAAAGGTTATCATTTGCTCAAGCCAAGAGAAAATAAATTTTGCAAAAATGGGATGATGAGGAGAAGAATTCTCTTAAGGAACAATGTCGGAAACTAAGTCAAGCAAACATGCTCATGAATAATGAAATGCAAGATCTGACTATGGGGTTATCAAAAGATATTGAGAATAGAAAGAATAAGGAAGATAATCTGGTTATATCTCTGAAGAACAAATTTGATGAATGTGGCAGATTGACTCATGAGAATAATTTGTTGAGAACTGATTTGGCACACTCCCAGAACAATGAACAAGAACTTGATAGACAAATAACTACTTTGAGAGATGATTTGACTACTGCAAGTGAGTATAAAGAAAAGTTTAGGATCAGTGCTACACAGTTGGATGACTTATTGAAAAGACAAAGACAGATTGATGATTCTAGAGGACTTGGATTTGTACAAGGTGAAAGCTCCGGTACTGCAAATGAAGATCAGACAACCGATATGCATAACTCATCAGAACATAGGAAACCGGTAAGGTAATCTAATGCTTATAAATTCAATGGTAGATGTTTTGTTTGCAACAAATTTGGGCATATGGCTAAACAAAGTAGAAATAAAGCAAATCAAAATTACAATTCTGTTCCCGATCAATACACAAATTTCAAGAAATATGGTCATAGATCAAAAGATTGCAGAATGAATGTTAAATGTCATGCATGTGGAAAGTTTGGACATTTTTCTAATCATTGTAGGTCAAGAAATGATACCGGATATGTCAAAGCAATTCAGAAGAACAATGTTACTTATGCATGCAACAAAATAGGTCATATTGCTAAGTATTGCAGAAGCAAGACTCAAGCGGTTAATAATGATAAAGATAATGAGAAAGGGAAGCAGAAGGTAAATGAAATACAACAAGATCACACCAAGAGATGGGTTAGAAAATCCGAAGAACCAAGTGGAGATGGATCTACATTGGTAACTCCACCGATAGAATAGGGTATTCCTCCACCGACAGGAAATTCCATCGGTAACTGAGGCATAAGCCTTAGGGGTTAGCAAAGTCATTGCTAAATTTTGCATATTACCCTGGAAGAGATCTGTAGAGTCATGTTCATCATCGATGAAGGTTCACCCGACACATGACTGTGAAACTGGCATTCGTAGGGTTGTTGGTGAAGCATTTATTACAAAGAAAGATTGGGGTTTTATTTGTTGATAAAAGGGGGTAAGTGAAATAATTTTCACTCGTCGAGAACTCAAGCATTCAAAGGGAAGAAAAGGTGAGTTAAAAGCGAGAAAAAGAATTGTGAAAAGATTTCGAGCAGTTATCTGAAGCACTCAATCTTCCACCAACATTCACTTTTAGGTATTTTTTGAAATGGCATTTGGATCTTCAGCTCCTACTTTCATTGCAAATCCCACCATTGTTGAAGTCAAGGATAGGTTAAGGCCAGTATTTAAGGAGGTTCCCAAAATTGCTAAATAGGAAGACTCTGCGGGAGCATTTTCTAGGGTTCCTGACGACGTAATGTATGTTGAAGATGTGAGGGCATACATTCACTGTACCCTGGAGGATTTGGGCACAAAGGACATCAAAAGAATGTATCAATCCGTGATACTAGGAGACTCTGGAACCATCAAACCAGAATACAAAGCAATTGAGGATCTAGGGTTAATCGATATTCTGTACATATCAAAATTTAAAGATGAGGTTATCAGATACGTTCTGAGCAGGGTTCACAATAAATTTATTTGGATAGATAGGCCTTACATGATCATGAAGGATGCTATTCAAGCAGTCAATCACCGACACTAATGTAAAATTTGCCAGCATAATAATAGGTTACAAGGTAACTCAATCCAACCGATTGAATTCTGTTGCTAGTTCATGCATTCATGTTGCATATCAGATGCTAAGGAACAATGTGAACTATGATTTATGTGAATGGATAAGAAGTGAATTGATGTTGAACCTTGGTAAGATCAAAGGAATCAAGAAAGGCACTTTTAGATATGGAAATTTGATTATTTGTTTAATGCTTTACTTTCTGAATGAGCTACCTGATCTAGGGAATAAGCATTGGGCTCATGACATACCGATAGGTATGCAGATCAAGGAAGCAATCACCAGTCTTGGTACAAGTAGAGATGAGAAACTTTGGGGGTATTTCAAGACATTCCAAGAAAACATGAGGCAAAGGGAGAGAATATCAAAGAACATTGTGGAGAAGTATTCCACTGATATTTGTTTTATGGTAAAAACTGATGAAACTCTTATGGAAGCAATTGAGCCAAGGACAATATAGGTGACAGGGCTTGGATATGATGTGGATGATAGCATTTTTGAACTTTATGCAAAGATACTGTTAGATGCCCCATTATATGATAAAACAGAGCATTTTGGTACAGTAGGAGAGAAGGCTCTTGAAGTGAAAACCAATTTTAATAGGAAGAGAAGAGAGAGGAAAATAGAAAAGATGCCTGCATATGTACAAGATGTAATTTATAAGATAGACACTCAACTAGTTTTAGGATCCAAACAGGCAGCTAAACTAGTAGAGGTTGGTACTGCATAAGTGAAGAAGCCACAAGTTCATATTTCCCCTATCACTTCTGATTTTGATTTTGAGAATAATGAACCTCTAGCTTTTAGAAGGGTACAAAGGAAGAATGTGGTAAAACCACCGATAGAGCAGAAGAAGGTAGAGCCTAGGAGGAGACTTGTTAGAAAGGAAACTAAGCCTACTGCACCTCCACCACCAACAAGGAACCCTATGCAAAAGAGGAAACCAGTCACATGGCAACCACAAATAAAAAGAAGAAGGGTGATGATACTGAAACTGGTAAGACCACAATGACCTGCTGAGCTTATTGATGAAATTACAAAAGATGGAATATTGAAAAATGTATCAAAGTAATATGAATATTTAGAAGAGAATGAGAAAAATGAATTAGAAGAGGCTATTTTGCTGTATATAGACATTTATAAGAAAGCCTTAGTTGAAATTTTGAAGGAGATACCTTTATCCTTATAAAATAAACTTGAGGCTTAAAGACTTGATGCTATCAAGAGAGATAGGGAGATTAAGGAAGTAGCACTTTTGGAAATGTGTGGTGCTGTAAATAATGAAGAAATGAAAAGATGCATAGATATTGCAAAAAGGACAATTTTTAGTAGTAAACCCCGACAGATAAGCCTTATGATGGGGAGAGTGAATGAGGTGATAAATGAGACTAGTAAGGGATGGACCAAATTCTTCTAGAAAAACCCAGACTTTCTCACATCTCAAGAATAATTTTCAAGGGCAACAGCTTCAGCCATTCCTAACAAATCAAAAGGGAAAGGTATTTTGGGCAGTTCAACTCTAATTTTGACACAACTGGCAGTAACTATAGATATTCTGACACAATCGACAGTTAAGGAGAGTGTATAGTCTGTACTGGCACAAAGCATTTTTGAGCAAGGCAATGTACAAGACACTGTAAATACTGTGGATAATACTCCACCGACAGTAACTGATACTGCACCAAGTGGCGAAGCCACTGATGCAAAAGAGGTTGAGATGGACATGGTAAAAGAAACCAAGTCCATACTGATAGCTAAAATTGATTCCCCAACAAAGGTATTGGCAATTGATACTTCTCAGGTTGAGAAGAAATCAGTCTCTGAGTTGAGTCCAACTGAATTGATGATGATGGCTACTCATAAATTACTTAAGGAAGGTACTATAGATAAATGAATAATTGATCAATCAGTCACAATATTGCACAGATTAATACATGACTGCCAGATTGAAGATGGAGGAAGCCCTTCTGCCAAGCTCAAGACTCTAACAGAGCATATCTCCAACAAATTTCAATCTCTGAGGCAAATTGTAGACCGACAGGATTTGGATAAATTCACAATAGCTAAAATAATAGCTTTTGATCAGATTATAGAAACATAGAAGAAGAAAATTGAGGACAAACTTATTCCTATTGAGGTTTGTTTAAAACAATGTACAAATATCTATAGAGTGTGTTGTAACATATAATTTCTTATGGCTAATGTAGATAGTAGATTAAAGGAGTTATATGATAAGATAGCTAAAATTGCTAACTCTTTTGATGGATTGACTACACTGACCACATTTTTTGATGGACAAATTTTATCCTTGGAGAACCAAATTTTTGCTTTTGAGAAGGAGAGAGATAAAATCATGTGAAGAGCAAGAAGTCTAAGAGGATTGGTAAGTCCTAGATTAGATTCATTGGGTGTTCATAAGAGAGAGTGCATGGACATGATAGCTAAACCCACACCGACAGATGTCCAAGAGAAGGAAACACATGCCCACTTACTAAGTGGACTAGCATACATTTCTGATACTTTCAGAACCGGCTGGGATACATATCTTAAGTTATTGCAAAAGGCATACCCAAAAATCTTGAAGGTGAATAAGCTCCAGTGAAACTAATAATATTCATTTATTCTTTTGTTATGGAATTCTTTCAATTCTTTCACCGGTCTTTGGCATTAATATCAAAGGGGGAGTATGCATATATGTGAAAAATATCAGAGAATACTAGATAAAAACACATGGGAAGGATATCAGGATATTAGATGGAATGTATTGCTCAGGGGGAGCATACCGGTAGGGAATTCATTTTTCACATGAGTGTTGCCATCAATGCCAAAGGGGGAGATTGTTGGTAATTGACACTCATTGGATTCATTTTGTTGTCATTGATGGCAACACGATTAGATGGAAGTCATATACCGACACTAGGAGGCATATACCGACAGATACCGACTTTGGAGCATTCAGGGCTACATCGACACCGAGATCAATACTTCATTGGAAATCGACATCAAGGAGGATTTACTTAATGAATCATTTTATAATTATTGTCAAGGCCGACATTGAATATCTTTTGTAAATGTATTGTAAGCCAACATAAGGCATATTATTTGTAATAGGTATATAGGTCAATCTGCTAGGTTATTTTGAGATATATGAAATGTGTGGATATAAGAGAATATAATAGAGCTGTATAATGTGAAATATATGTTTGAAGATCATTTTGTATGCGAATGTTATATCATGCATTTAGCTATAGATAGATTGGAAAGCATCCTTGGAGGAGAAGAGATACCAGTAGTAGTTTAGGGTTTATGAACCAGTACAGAGAAGAGCCAAAGCCAGAACTCTATTTGGCATAGCAGATGCATTCTTGAGATCATTTTCAGTAATTTACTTTAGCAAAAAGCTTTTAGTCAGTGAGGCTCTTTAGTGATGATCAATATGCTTTAGGCAGTGTGCCTTCCTGCATGTGTAGGCCCCTATTATATGTAATATCTTTTCATATGGCCAGTGAACTGATATTGTGGGTCACAAATCCCACCGTGGTTTTTCCTCTTTGAGGTTTTCCATGTATAAACTCTGTGTGTTATGGTGTTCATTTTATGTGGATAGTTTATTTGCTTCTTGTTATATGTTTATTTGTATACCGGTTTATATGTGTATGGTATAAAAGGATAAAAACTGTTCATACCGACAGAACATTGATTCACTCCCCCTCTCAGTGTTCTTGGTGATGAATACTAAGAGGGGGGGTGAATTAGTATACCAAAAAATATTGAACTCAAATACTTAAACAATTTAGCAGTAAACCGGTATAACAGTTTTACTAACAAACCAGTTAACACAAATGCAAACCAAACAATAAATAAGGCATTCACCCACAGAAGCACAATCACCATAACATAAGAGATTTTGACGTGGAAACCCAAATGGGAAAAGCCACAGTGAGATGAAACTCACAAGTAACTATTTGCAGAATAGTAACCAGATCGGTTAAGGTCATACAATGTTCTTTACCAGAACAGATCCTGTTAGGAATCTAAATCTCTGTTAGGAGATAAGTCCGATTAAAGACTACCTTGTGAGAGGATTTCAGATCCACAGATGTGAACCACCTTGTTAGAGGATTTACAAAGGCTTTTCTGGGCCTACCCGGTTAAGGGTTTTAGACTTGTCGAAGATGTGAGTAATCAAAAAGTGAATGATCTAACAAATATCACAGTCTGCTTGATTAAATCCATGATAGCTCATTACTAATGCATTTCAACATTACTCCAGTCTTCAGTAAATCCACACTCTGTTACAACACACAGACTCAATCTTCTCTTCTAAGATCGCACATACAAAAACTCATCAACCACCAAAAACCCTAACACTCACTAAAACCCTAGACATGATGTCCCTATAAAGGAGTCTGATTTCATGTCGGTCCAATTGGATTACATTGCAAGTTCCTAGGTTTAGTGCATTTGGACACATTTGGTAACATGACACAAAATCACCGTCAAAGTGTCGGTGGATGGTAACTCATCACAAAAATACCAGTTGGTAACTCATCATAGAGTATTACCGGTTCATACAACTTTACCGATTACCGGTTGGTAACTCATCACAGAGTAATACCAGTTCAAACATTAAACTGATTACCGGTTGTCAAAAATGAAGACTGGGAATATGATAACTGTCACTTTAGATTCTTTGCTCCACTTGAGATCTTCATACCGCTTGGGATTGGTAAACACTTTATGCAAAAATCGATAGCCTAAAGGCTATAATACATAATACCGGTTTGGAACAAATACCGGTTGAGCATAACTCATACATACAAAAAGTGATCTCAAAGCAAGTGTTTGTCTATCAATGACAATCACAACAACATCATAAAAAAATCCAACACTTGGATCCCAATAGGTTTTCATGATGGGATCTCCATGAATCAACACAACCTCTGGTGGTCACCTCTTTTCCAGGTGCAAGGGTTACCGCTGGCCAAAATCCAAGGTGTTAGTGCTCTGCATTTTCACAAATGTGGCATTCGAACACCCAAGGACCTACTTTCTAGAGTTTCTATGAGTCTTCAGTCATGGGATGACCTCTAGGTCCAGTTTCGTTTGTCTCGACCAGATCGACAAACATATGACCTTTTGGTTTTGGCCTTACCCTTACATCTGTTACATAAGCTTGGAATTCAGTCTTTTAGACCTTGGTGGAAGGATTGGAAGTGGTATCCTTGGAATCCTTTCACCAGCTACAAACCCAAAATGGGTTATCTCTGGTTGGTGCCCTATTTGCCTAAGTTCCATATTCTTAACCAGTGGTGGCATTTGCAGTCTTCTCAGAAATCTTGGAGATTTGGGTTTCTTTCTGTTTGGTCTGCCACCACTGAACCCAAGATTGCACACTTTGCTTGGTGTGTTTAAAGGGTTGCCTTTGGGTTCCAAACTTAAGCATTTGGGGGTTCCTAATCCCTGGTGCGCTTTTTGTGGACATCCAGAAACTTTTATGTGTAATACCCTAAAAATAGTCATCTAAACCATGGGCCCCTAATCTCAACAACATCACCAAGGTCCTAACCAAAGGTAATTATATAAATCTTGAGCACATAATTAATTCTTTAATCATCAAATTTCACATGGCAAAATTAATCAACCAATATTAATTAAATATTTATTTAATTAATTGATCATTCCAAGTAAATCATTTTAAACAATTATCTTATTTATTTTATTAAATATCCTAGCATATTTAATTAAATAAATCAATTTGCCATTAAATCATCAAAAAGAGGAATTAATTTAATTAAATAAATCAATTTGCCACAAATATTCAAAAAAGGAAACAAATCAAGAAAGAGGAATTGGAAATTATGAGCACAAATCTTCAAAAAAGGAAATAAATAAAAAAAGGAATTAATTGACAAAAAAGAATTAAAAATTGAGAAAAGAAATCAATTGGAGATAATCTTGAAAAACAAATTAAAAATTGATAGATAATCTCAAAGAAAGCAATTAAAACAATTAAATCTTAAAAATGAATGAAATAGAGAATAAATCATTTTTTTTCTTGATTTTATCTTAATTTTAGTTCAATTTCCTTTAAAACTGAGAAAAGCATCCAATCACATCAATTCACCTGGATTGTGCTTCCTCTTGGAAAATCTTGACCGCTCATCATCATTTGATCTCAGTCATTGGTTTCTTTCTGAATTTCTATAAATTCAGGCTCTCATCTCTCATTCAAAAAAGATCCTGGAGAATGTATTGTTATTATGTTGTTTTTGCTCTAGGTTCATTAAGAATTTGCATTGAGATGTTGCATATTAATTATTTCATATTGTTTAAATCATTTAGCTTAATATTTCTTAAATCATGATAGATTAATCTTGCATATCTTTTATTCATCTAGCTTAAATCTTGCATCCATCTAGCTTGAATTCATGCTCACATAGATTTCAAAATCCTTCGTTTAGGTGTTGTCTAGTCACTTGATAGCTTAGAAATCTGAGAGCAATCTAAACTCGCATCTATTAGAAGGCAATGGGTCGCTTTGTAATGGTTTATTATTCATTGATTATTGATTTACTAACCATGCATGTAATGACTTGATTGAAGTGTTGTGTAGTGTATTACAGATACAGGTCCACTTTTCACACACACATCTTTGGCGCCCACCGTGGGGCAGAAAACTACTTTTTCAGCCTCAGAATCATTCTTTTTATCCTGCAGGTTTTGTCTGTACAGTCTCTGTGAAATATCGTACGAGCAGTTTCACTGCATCGTACGACATTATATTGAAGCCTGCAGTTTATCGTACGACACAATATTATATCCTATAAATTGTCGTACGAATTAGAATATGGACTGGTACGACATACTTCTTCTGTTATCTTCTGTCGTTCTGTATTGATTTTTGACTCATACAATAAAAGTTTTCAGTCGTTCCATTTTATGATAATTGTCATATGATTCTGTTCTCTGTTAGATTAAAAGCAAGTTTCACTTTTTGAGGTTTTTCTTGAATTAAATTTGGATTATGCTAACGCTAACCCTGAATTGTCTTTTGTCTGCCTGAGATTTTCACAGCCTGACCAGTTTCTTGCAGGATGCTAGTCAAAGAATTTATCAATCAAACATACGTCTGTCAAAGAATAAAAACAACATGACTACTGATGTGTTGTTTTTGCAGGTTGCCTAAAGAGAAATCAATCAAACATCGTGTATTCTTTAATTTTTTTTAGGCACCTAACTTGCTATCTGGGTAATGAACAAATCTGTCTTTTGTGCTTTTTTGCAAAAATTCTGAGAGGTAGGAGAGTATGCTCTTCTCTTTCTAAGACAATAAAAAATCTAGACCCTTGAGGCTTTTTCTTTGTTTGAGATTTGTACATCTTTAGCAGGCCTGCCCTCCTGAGGGGTTGAAAAACTCTTAAAGCCGTTATGACCGGTGTGAGGGGAACGACCTAAGTGGGAACGGCTAAACACCAAGTACTCCAAACCACTATAAAATAAACGTGATTTGATGAAAATCAAGTCAACGACAGTGCTCGGGAATAGCTCTCCTCAGTACCTTCAGGTATATTAAACCTTGGTTTTCAAGGCTGGGAGACCTCTTAATTGAGTTTATACCTCGACGCACCGAATGAAACCCTTACTAGATCCAATTAAAATTAGAAGCTACTCGATTCACCTTCGAAAGGTTGATAATCTTTGTGTAAGAGAGATAGTAACTCTCCCAAGACACTTGCCATATCGTGCCCCCATTAGCATTTGGAGTCGGCTAATGTGGCATTGAGAATCCATTGTGTGAGACTCAGCGGCCATATTTTGATTAGCTATTGGGTGTGTACCTAAGTTAACAAGAAAAGGTTTTCTTCTCTAAGCCAAACTTCCATAAGGTTTGCATGTTGTGATTGGAGTTACTATTCATACTGCGTGTTTTTTGTGTTTTCATCCCTCAAACTAAAACTGGAGAAAACAAATCAACAAACTCAGTGATCAAAACTCTGTCCGTGTCACAAACTAGTCTATCTGGTAAAAAATCAGTCCATCTCAAAATTGGTCATACTCAATTGTCATACCCAGCCATTGAAAAACTCAAAATTTTATCTCTGTCCTAGTAACAGTCGTACAAGCCTGGTCATTTGTCATCCTGCATCATATTTTGTGTCGTACGAGTCTACTAAATTGTTGTGCAAAGCCCAATTCTATGTCGTACGAAACCCAACAGTCTGTTGTTTCGAGCTAAATCATGTGTCGTACGAAACATAACTGCTCAGAATTATTTGTCGTTCAGGACCTACCCATTTGTCATACGATACTAGGCAGCAACTCGTATGAAATAGAACTGTCATCATCCTGAACTTGTTATACTGTCATACGGTTTTAGAAATTCTGTCGTACGGGTCTCTGATTTTGCTAGTCCAGAACAGTCAAACCTATCTAAAATAGTCTACAACGAGCCTAAAACTGGTTATCATCCTCCTGAGCATAAACAACCTTGATAGTGTACCTCTGCTGTTGTGTTGCACGATTTTGTCGATCATCTTTAAGCTAGTTCAAACAAATATCTTATCAAACTTAAGTTAACTTAGATAACGTCTTACATAGGATAGATCATTCCTGAAACCATACCAGATCTTAGTTACTTCTCTCAATCACTACGTTAAATGAACTACTAGCTACAATTTGATCTTGACTTCTACAACACATCTAGCTCTTGGTCCTGTCAGTTACAAATGCCTGTTCAAACCAGAAATTCTCGCAGCAAAAGAGACAAAGAAAAATAAATGCCCTTTTTGTCAAAAGACAATCCATTCTTTGTGGAAAACCCCTTTTACAATAAACCATCCTCGTCATAGATACCAGTTTACGACATACCAATGTTTGGTTAGCCCCTATCTCCCACCATGTCTGGGGAAAGACAAGAAAGAGAAGCTAATAAACGAGACACTCACAATGACTTTAGCAATCATGCCACTGACAGTGATTCCTCATTGACTGAATCTGAGCTTCCTGAACCTCCTGAAGCCGAAGTACATAGATGTCAGAATCATAAACAATTTCGAAAAATGATGAAGGTCATCATGGCTAGGGAAAAAGAAGACTATTTCCTAGAATTAGCAAGGCAAGGCGCCAAACTCCCTACTGGTTATAATGTGGAGGCCCTCATCGCTAAAGTTGAAGAGACACCATGGGGAAAAATAAGCAAACAAATGCAAGCATTACAAAATGTGGTCACAAGAATAGAAGACAAAGATAAAATGCCAAAACAATACTCTCTGGACACAATATGCCCATTCCCATTTGACAAAAACCTTTACATGTCTCCATTTCCTTCATGAGTTGAGATCCCAAAATTTGACAAATATGATGGTACCTCAGATCCTCAAGATCATGTCAGAGAGTTTTGTGCCGCTTGTATGGAGTTCATGCACGATCAAACGTACCTCATGCACCTTTTCCCAAGGAGTGTAGGGGGTCAAGCAATGGAATGGTTCACAAGCCTACCCAAAGGGATAAAAACGTTTGAAGAACCAATCCAACTATTTTTACAACAATACTCATACAATATTCGTCACCCGGTCACTATGATAGAGCTTTGCAATACCAAACAAAAGACAGGAGAACCCTTTCTCACCTTCCTCCAACGATGGAGAAAGATGTTCTCTAGACATTCACGGACTATCCCAGATCTTGAGAAAATGGATATCTTTTTCAACAAATTAGTCCCTGAATTGAAGTACAATGTCTAGATGCAAGTACACCCTTCATTCAACAAAATGGTAGATAACGCCCTCAGAATGGAAGACATGCTTATCACAAAGGGAGATATATTACTTTGGAAAGAAACATCACAAGGTTCTAGCTCTAAAGAAAAGAGTAAATACTGGAAATATGGAAAAGATAGCAACAAGAACGTCATTAATGATGGAGTGATAGATACTGTCCAAGCAAAAACAAAATCCACAATATTTAACTTGGCCAGTGGCACACAAGCACTCAAGGCAGTTGAAACTACAACAGAGAATCCCCCAAAGAAAACAAGAGAATGGTTTAAAGAAAAACCTTGGCTTTCAAAGCCTAAGCATGATTTTACTCCTCTAGATGAATCATATGAATCGTCTTTTAAAACTTTATTGGCAAATAATCTAATAACATTGCCAGACAATTCTAGACCATATGACCTAGAAATTAGACCCAAATGGTGGAGAGAAAACGAATACTGTGAATATCA
Organism: Cryptomeria japonica; assembly: GCF_030272615.1. Taxonomy (NCBI): domain Eukaryota; kingdom Viridiplantae; phylum Streptophyta; class Pinopsida; order Cupressales; family Cupressaceae; genus Cryptomeria; species Cryptomeria japonica. The sequence goes on from NC_081414.1 coordinate 24,954,862, forward strand.
TCCGAACAAGGGACATAACATAAACAACTGCATGAAACTCCGACATGAAATCCAAGATCTCATTGACGCAGGCAAGATCATTGTTGGAAATCACATGACTAATGCTGATCATAAGGCCTTTAAAGATCCCTTACCGACTTATGAACAAAGAGATTCCTCAAAATCCAAGGGAGGAGCTAGAGTCAATTATACTTACACTAACAATGATAATGTGATCAACATGATTGAATCTATTCAACCTGAATATTGTGAACAATAATGTGATCAACATGATTGAATCTGTTCAACCTGAATATTGCAATGTGATCATAGTCCCAGATCACCAAAATCAAGCACAAACTGCTAATGCCGTGACTGGCGCTCAAAGGAAGATTACTCTCCCAGGAGCTAGTTCCTCAACTTTCGATCAAACAACATCAAATCTACCAAATAGATAAACATACACAATCATGGCCAAATCAAAACAACCAGCTTCATTACCTTCTCCTGGTTATAGTATTGTCGAACAATTGAAGAGAACCAATGCTCAAATATCCATTTTGGAACTGCTTAAGATCTCTTCTGCTCATAGAGAGGTCCTGGACAAGGCTTTAATTACCACCAATGTCCCCAAAGATTTAAACATAGATCGGTTTCAATCTATGGTGGGTCACCTGACCTCACCTCATTACCTCACTTTCTCTAAAGAAGATGATAACTCACTGAGTCACCCACATAACCAGCCATTACACATTGAAGCCATGGTCCATAAACACCGAGTTAAACGTGTTTTGATAGATGGAGGTGTTGGGTTGAATATTTGTACCTACAAACTATTGACACAGCTGGGATTTTCTGAAAATGTTATTGATCCAACAAAGAGGATAACAATCAAGGCTTATGATGAAGAAGAAAGAACTTCTAAGGGTCTGGTACTATTACCAATCAGAGTAGGACCTATGGAAAGAGATGTCATTTTTCATGTCCTGGATCTTCATCTTTCATATAACATCTTACTGGGTAGGCCATGGATTCATAAAATGAAAACAGTACCATCTATGTATCATCAATGCCTGAAGTTTTCTTATAATGGAGTTGAAGTCAGTATTCCTGCCGATACAAGTTATACCTGCAATGCATTAACGCAGAGTGTTGATGCTTTTGTTCCTCATAATAGAGCGGCTTCCACAACTGAAAGTTCAGAATCTTTGTTGAAATATTTACAAAAGAAATTGAAAATCACAAACACTAGCATAGATGGCTACAAAATAGAGCCTATACTCTCACTAATGTCTCTTCCCCCATCACCAAGACAGTTGAGAAAACCATCAGAGGCTATGAAGCCACAAAATTCAACTCCAAAAGTCATTTACAATGGTGTCTTTATACATTCCTCTACTTCTCTTGCAAGTGAAATAGAAGAGGATGATGTTCTCAAGTCACTTTTCAAAGAAGACAATGCAAATAAGGAAATACGACATTGTGAGATTTCTCCGACACAATATGGTCCAGGCTATAAGATGCTTCAACGCATGGGATATTCAGGTACTGGTCCTCTTGGCAAATGTCAAAAAGGTATTGTTGAACCTATTCAGTTACAAAATAAGTCTACCAATGATAAAGCTGGACTGGGATATGATCCAAGAAAGTCATCAGATTAGAAGCACATGCCCCACCATCAACGTAAGTGGAAGAAAAAGGTACTACCTTTAACAACACAAGAAATTAATACTAAACAAACTCAGGAGGAATGTGATGGTGAACAAAAAGAATTGCCCACCCAGAGAGAGGAAACAGATGGTAATCAAGTTCCAGTTATATCAGCTATGATGCCATAGGAAGTAGAAGTCCTAGAGGATATGAGAGACGAAGTATATAGAATTAGAGAATTGTTTGCACTGCTGAACATTCTGGTCACATATACCGGCAGACAACAAATAGATGATTCATAAACTGATTCAAATGAGTATGAATGGGGTCCTGACCATCTCTCAGATACATCTACTACATAAACCCCTAAAGAATCTAGTGATATCACAGATGATGCACAAGAGCTGATACACCTAAAAATGCAAAAAGAAATGGAAGAAATCAGACTAAAAAGACAAGAAGACTATGAACGACAGATGGAGGAAGAAAGGACACAAGCAATTTCTTTACCTACTAACTCTACCTCTAATGAGATAGGACAAATCAGATACAAAACTACAAAAGAATAATTAGAATCTACAGAAACAGAACTAGTCATCAATCTAGAGGAAGTTGAATGGAAGAGACGACATGGATTAACAGAACCGTCAAAGTCATGTCCACAAGTGTGTCAAATACAAACAATCAATGAACCAAATCATGAAGGAATTTGTAGCATCAAAGATGTGGGTGTTGATACTATATATACCTTTACTAAGCCACTTGAAGATGAGTCAACAACTTCATCCTATGACTCTGATGACTTAGACAGGAGCTCTATTTATAACAACAACTATTCAATAATGCATTATGACTACTCTGTCATGAATGATGAGATACTGTCTACTGTCACACCACGGTATGTAGTCCAGTCTGAAGTAGGTGATGATGCTAGAAGTAGGTCGGTTAGGTTAGGTCCAATAAAAACTAACATGAATTTTGATAATTGTGTCATAACTCTTCCTGGTCTCAAGACACATACGCAAGTTAGTCTTCTGGAACTCGACTAGTCGATCTGAAGCCATGATGATAGTACTTTGAACTCCCTTGAGCCTGTTCCAACCTTATCCTTAATGCATCCAGAACTGATTGATTGTACTCTTTATAACCAACCCTTGAATGTACCTACTTTTGCCAATGACTATACGTTAGCCTATTATCTCAATGCAGTTGAACCCATGTACTCTTCCACCAGCGAACAAAATGAAAACATGACTGAAGTGGATATCAAATATCTTAGTTGCAAAAACAAGAAAAATAAAAATAAGAGATCTGATGGCGAAAACCACATTGTGGCGGTGTTAGAATCTAAAAGAGAGAAAATAAAAGACGTACCTAAGGGTGAAAACCTCTCTGAGGTGCTTGAAGGTGAGTTACTTGATATACTGCCAAGTCACTTCCAGGAGAGATCTTCCATATTGATCGAGCCAACTCAACCAGTGAACATTGGGAGTCAAGAGACACCACACATCATTCATTTAGCTCAATCACTATCAACAAAAGAGTTAAAAGATTTCAACAACCTTTTTTTAGAAAAGAAGATCAACTTTGCATGGACATACTCAGATATGTCAGGACTAGATCTTGATCTCATCATGCATCATCTCTCTATTACACTAGGAGTTAAACCAGTTAAGCAAAAACTCCGTAAGATGCATCCTCATGTGGCACTACTAGTCAAGGCTGAACTAGAGAAGTTTCTAAAAGCTGGATTTATTAGAGCTATAGACTACGCAAAATGGATATCAAATATAGTACCTCTATCAAAAGCGGACAAATCTATTAGAGTTTGCACAGACTTCAGGGATCCCAACAAAGCATGTCCGAAAGACGATTTTCCATTGCCCAACATTGACATGATAGTAGATATGACTACTGGATATGAGATGTATTCATTAATGGATATGAGATGTATTCATTAATGGATGGATTCTCTAGTTACAATCAGATCTAGATAGCACCTGAAGATCAAGAAAAGACAACTTTCACATGTGCATGGGGAACCTTCTGCTAGAATGTTATGCCATTTGGTCTAAAGAACGCAGGAGCAACTTACCAAAGAGCAGTAACCACTATCTTCCATGATATGATGCATAAAAACATGGAAGATTATGTTGATGACACCCTAGTAAAGACTATGAATAGATATACACATATTCAAGAGCTAGGCCTCATATTGGATAGAATGGAAAGATTCAAGCTCTAATTAAATCCTAAAAACTGTGCATTTGGAGTAACATCAGGAAAATTGCTTGGTTACATAATTTCAAAAAAAGGAATTGAGGTTGACCCTGAAAAGGTCCAAGCTATAATGGAAATGCCTCCACCCAAGAATATCAGTCAAATGACAAGTTTACAGGGCCGTCTTCAGTCAATAAGGCGTTTTATATCTCAGCTAGCCGACAAAGCTCAACCCTTTATGAAGGTATTAAGGAAAGGGATTCAATACAACTGGGATAAAGATTGTGAACAACATTTACAAAAAATCAAAGAATATCTTTCTAATCCACCCATATTAATGCCATCAATTCAAGGTAAGCCATTGATCTTGTACATATCAACTACATATACTTCACTAGGGGCACTTCTGGCACAACAGGATGACAATAAAAAAGAATGAGCTTTCTATTACATCAACAGAACATTGGTGTCATATGAAATAAACTACACTATAATAGAGAAGGCATGCTTAACATTGGTCTTTGCATCACAAAAATTAAGGCACTATATGTTAGCACACTCCATTAAGTTGGTAGCCAAGATTGATCTGCTCAAATATCTTCTTAGTAAAGCAACGCTTATAGGAAGATTGGCTAAATGGGTCATGGTTCTTATTGAATTTGAGATTGAATATGTGGAATGTAAAGCCATCAAAGGATAGGTTATTGCAGACCAACTTGCTGATGCTCCACTTGAAGACAGTCAACCTCTACATATAGAATTCCTAGATGAATCAATCATGCATCTTATTGAATAATCATGGAAGATGTTCTTTGATGGGTCTTTCACTCAACATGGTTCTGGTGCCGAAGTACTTTTTATTACTCCTCAGAAATATTCAATTCCGAAATCTTACAAGATTCTCTTCCCTTTCACAAACAACATTGCAGAATATGAAGCTTTGGTAAACGGGATCAAGTTGGCCATCAAGTGGAAGATTGTTGAATTACACATCTATGGAGATTCTCAACTAATTATCAACCAAATCAATGATCTATATCAGACAAGAGATGAGAAACTGATGCCTTATAAAAGAATAGTGGATGATCTCAAGAAATACTTTGCCTTCGTATCGTTTCAGCAGATCCCCATAACAACAAATAGAGCAGCGGATGCAATGGCCACTTTGGCATCTATACCACAGTTGTAGGAGTCTAATTTTCGCTTTGAATTCTTGGTGGAAGAGTTACATTACCCTGCCTATGATTCTCCCGAGTCCCAGGTAGTCTGTTCTATTATTGGACATGACTCATCTCGTTATAGCCACATTTACTCTTACTTGCGTGACCAAGTTGTCCTGGCTAATCTTTCCTGAAATGAAAAAAAGAACCTAATCTGAAATGCGTCACAGTACGTCATCATTGCTAATGACCTATTCAGGCAAGGTTTAGATAATACTTTTCTTAGATGTCTAGAAACCGACGAGTCCCAACGCGCATTATCTGAGGTTCATGAAGGTGTTTGTGGATCCCATTCGAATGGTCTAACTTTAGCATGAAAACTACTAAGGGCTAGCTACTATTGGCTAGACATGGAGAAATAAGCTATAAAATTTTCTAAAACCTGTGAAAAGTGCCAACTGCATGGGCACCTTATCCATGCTCCAGCAAGGGATCTCATACCCTTTGTGACACACTGGCCCTTCCAATAGTGGGCATTTGATCTAATTGGCCAAATATATCCTGCATCATCTAACAGACACAAATTTATTATCACTGCCACTGACTACTTCACTAAGTGGGTAGAATCGGTTCTGCTCATCAAGGCAACTGACAAACAAGTAGCTCTCTTTATTCTTAATTATATCATCTGTAGGTATGGTATACCTTCATCCATTATAACTGACAATGGAGGACAATTCAAGAACAAAGATCTAGATGAACTTTGTGAGAAATTTAAAATCAAACAACACTGGTCCTCAGTCTATTACCCTCAAGGCAATGGACAAGCAGAGGCATCTAACAAAAACCTACAGACTATCTTGCACAGAACAATGAACAAATCTGGGAAGAATTGGCATCTGCAGCTCAATCTTGCATTATGGGCTTATAGAACAAGTATCAGAACACCTACTGGGGCTACACCTTTCTCTTTGGTGTATGGGTCCAAAGCAGTATTACCTATTGAAGTAGAAATACCATCTCTAAGAGTTTCCTTGCAAGGTCTTGTTACTGATGAAGACTATAGAATATCTATATTGCAAGAGCTCGAATTGCTGGATGAGCGTCGACAAGTGGCATTTGATCATCTCAGAGTGTATCAAAAGAGAATGTCTAGAGGATATAACAAAAAGGTTTGACACCGAGAATTTCAGGTTGGTGACTTAGTTCTAAGAGAAAATCCTAAAAATCAATAGTTTCGAGACAACAAAGGGAAGTTTGAACCAAACCGGTTGGGTCCCTATATCGTTATTGCAACTTTTGGCTCTGGTGCTTATCAACTCTCAACATCGGAAGGACAACACCTCCGTGAACCGATCAACACCATCCATCTGAAGAAATTCTTCACCTATAATATTCTCTGCTCCAACAACTTATATAGCGAAAATGTCCTGAAGAAATCCTAAAAATCAGAAAATATCCTGAAGAAATCCTAAAAATCATAAAATGTCCTGAAGAAATTCAAAAAAAAGAAGAAAAGAAAACATTAAAAAAAAGGAAAAAAGAGAGAAAATGCCTTGGTGAAAACCTAGTAAACATGCACCTTGGTAAAAAAACTATATGAATCTCTGCCAAGCAGGTGAAAACCTGGCAAACAAGCACCTCTTGTACTCAAGTGCTCCATCTATCAATGCAACATTGGCATTCTCGCTTTCATGCATCTTTGCTTTCACTTGTACATATCTTTTGGTCACTTTCGTGACATCTTGGTTCGTTGGAACCCTCATGGCTTGAAACCGATCATTGTCCTAGTCCTAGGTTAATCGACAAGAGCACATTACATGTCCTAAGCAGTATCAACCAAGTCAACCTTACGTCAGTGAAACCTGGTCGTCTACTCTGAGTCAGTTACCTGTCTCCTGACTACTGAAGAGTTTTATCACTGAGTTAACAAGCAAAACAACAAAATGGAAAATAATCACTAAACAGTTTGAGCTATGCATGGAAATTTTCTTTGTGTGTTGTCTTTTATATTGGTTTTCGATTATTATCCCTTTGAGTAACTCGAGGAAGTCTATCTTGACTAAGAGAAGCAAGGATTGGGGGCATAATATATATATATATTTTTTGCTTGTAGGAATGATTCCAATGATCTGAAAACATCTAATCAGCTGGGTGTCTGTGATAAGTGCCTTCATATCAAGGTGAAATCGCCTCACATACCTCGACTCCGCTTATTTGAATGCTACAGGGAGGTTCCCATCTTTTCTTTGTCTGTTTTGAGGGAATTTCTTTATTGTGCAGTCCAGGTCCATGCGTAATCTGTCCAAGGATATGAACGGAAAAAGGGTCATTATGGACAAGATAATTAATATTGCACATAAAAAGAAATGAACTCTATTCTACTTGCTATAATTGTAAAACGCTCAATGATGAAAATTAAGCTTTTCAAAATCCAGTGACTAGGTGTAGGTTGCATTTTGCATATCATTTTGCATTTCATCCTGAATTTTGTGAATTTAGAGTGATTTTGATACGGTAACAATGATCTCTTTATTTTCTGCATGAGCGTTGGAAGCTTCATCATTTCTTAGCTAAGTGGTCTCTTTTTATCATTTCTCTGATCGAGTACTTGTGTTTTGAGATGTTAGCTGCATACATGAGCATCTTCTATAGATTCATACATTCATTATCACTTATTTGCATTCATATTATTGCATGAAGAAAAACAAACATTTGCATTACTAGTTACTCATTCTCCTCATTTATTTGCATAAAAAGAAACAAAAAGAAACACCCATATTCCATTTGCATTCATTCATCTATACTGAAAAGAAATGCATACATATAGAATAAAGCATATAGAACATCTCATAATCAATCAACACAAGTACGATGGAATCAAATTAAGAGCTAGTAAATCGGCTGTCTTGAGTCCATTTTTGGGATCGAAATCAAAATCTGATGTCAACTCTCTCATCGAAATTTCACAAAATTTCGACCACTTAGCGCTTTTCATCAAAAGCTCATTCTCTCTTCTAATTGCGCTCAATTTCTCATGAATCAATGCTGAATCTCAATTTAACTTCTACAAATCAACTTTGTGCTCAATTTCTTATCAATCAATGCAAAATTTTCAAAAATTCCTCTGAATCAATTTGTGCTCAAAATAACTTATCATCGCTAAAATTGCCTATAATCATCATGTACCCTCTCTATTTTTTGATTCGCTCCCGAGGGGGCATACTCATGACCTTATGACCTCACATTCTTCAATGTCGAGAAAATTTTCAAATCTTCATCGAAAGTCGAGCAAAAAATCTTTTTCAACTAAAGAAAATCAATCAAATAAGACCTCATCGCTAGGGGCATCTCAACTTCATCGCTTTATATCAAGTTGAGATTTCTCGATCATCTGAATCAAATCAATCTCTAGGGGCCTATCAATTTCATTGCTTTATATCAAGCTGATATTGTCTTTATCTGAATCAATCTCTTAACATTAATCAGTTTCATTGCTTTTCATCAAGCTGATTATTCATTTAAACTCAATCAAGGGTTTAAATAGTATCTTTGATCACACTAAATCTAAGCAGGTGTTCAATATTTGTTTCTTGATCAAGCTGAGCAGTTTATCTTCATCGTATCTTGATCAATCAAGTTCAAGATCGATTTTTATCATCACTCGCTGTGTCTAGATCAATCAAGTTCTAGATTAGTAAGATCCGCTTCTTGATCAATCAAGTTCAAGTTCGGTATCTTTTGTTTTCTATCGTTCCTAGTTCAATCAAGTTCGGGAACGGTATCACTTTAATTAGACTTCATTCAGCTTCGTCGCTTCGAATCAAGCTAAACACCTCGCTTTCATCTAGTTTGTGATCAATCAAGTTCAGAACTGGTATCTCCTAGACATCAAATTTTCTTTGAACCAATGCGCTGCTCGCACATTAATTCAAAGATGGGCAAATGTAATACCCTAAAAATGGTCATTTAAACCATGGGCCCCTAATCTCAACAACATCACCAAGGTCCTAACCAAAGGCAATTATATAAATTTTGAGCACATAATCAATTCACAAAATTAATCAACCAATATTAATTAAATATTTATTTAATTAATTGATCATTCCAAGTAAATCATTTTAAACAATTATCTTATTTATTTTATTGAATATCCTAGCATATTTTATTAAATAGATCAATTTGCCATTAAATCATCAAAAAGAGGAATTAATTTAATTAAATAAATCAATTTGCCACAAATATTCAAAAAAGGAAACAAATCAAGAAAGAGGAATTGGAAATTATGAGCACAAATCTTCAAAAAAGGAAATAAATCAAAAAAGGAATTAATAGACAAAAAAGAATTAAAAATTGAGAAAAGAAATCAATTGGAGATAATCTTGAAAAACAAATTAAAAATTGATAGATAATCTCAAAGAAAGCAATTAAAACAATTAAATCTTAAAATTGAATGAAATAGAGAATAAATTAGTTTTTTCTTGATTTTATCTTAATTTTAGTTCAATTTCCTTTAAAACTGAGAAAAGCATCCAATCACATCAATTCACCTGGATTGTGCTTCCTCTTGGAAAATCTTGACCGCTCATCATCATTTGATCTTGGCCGTTGGTTTCTTTCTGAATTTCTATAAATTCAGGCTCTCATCTCTCATTCAAAAAAGATCCTGGAGAATGTATTGTTATTATGCTGTTTTTGCTCTAGGTTCATTAAGAATTTGCATTGAGATGTTGCATATTAATTATTTCATATTGCTTAAATCATTTAGCTTAATATTTCTTAAATCATGATAGATTAATCTTGCATATCTTTTATTCATCTAGCTTAAATCTTGCATCCATCTAGCTTGAATTCATGCTCATATAGATTTTAAAATCCTTTGTTTAGGTGTTGTCTAGTCACTGGATAGCTTAGAAATCTGAGAGCAATCTAAACTCGCATCTATTAGAAGGCAATGGGTCGCTTTGTAATGGTTTATTATTCATTGATTATTGATTTACTAATGATGCATGCAATGACTTGATTGAAGTGTTGTGTATTACAGATACAGGTCCACTTTTCACACACACATTATGCACATTTTTTGGTTCTGTAGAAGAGCTCAACAGTATTGGAGCTGGATCTATGATTTCTTTCAGCCTTTTTGGCCTGAGCTCTTTTCTTGACATATGGCTCTTCTGGGTGATTTACCTAGAATCCCCTTCAAGTTTTCCCAAATATTGCATGCTTTCAGAATGGAGATCCTATTTACTCCTTGGAAAGATAGAAATGTTGTTCTTTTCACTCACAACTCTTTGGATACTAATGTCTCGCTCTATGCTTAAGCTTGCATTTGTAATAATGTATTAATGCAAATTTAGGTGCAAGTCAATAAAGTGGCTCTTAAGGTAGGCTACTTACAGGAGCTCCTTCAGCATTGGGGCAATGCCCCTTGTACGGTTGCTAGAGTGACACTGGATTCTGTTTCCGTCGACCGCACTTCGCCCCGTGGCCGTTGTCGTAGCCGAAACTCCTCTGCCCAACGCTCTTAGACCCCGTGGTCCCAGGTTCCTCGCCGCTCCTCTGGTGGGAGAGACGTTGCGTGGAGGCGTCGCTTGACTTCTCCTCCGCGTCGTGGCTCTGCCTCGGGGTGGCCTTCTACTGCTCCTGTTACTTTGGTTCCTGTTGCCAGTGATGGTTCTGGGTGGCCTGCTGCCACCACCTCTAAATTTCCTTGCTTGGCTCTAGCTATTTCGCCTCCCAAATGAGAAGGAGAAGAAGAAAAAGACCAAGAAGGTGGATGGTCCGTGCTGGACCCGACTCCTGGCCTCACTGACGTATGGGGCAAGAAAGATGATCAAGATCCTCCCCCCTCGACTGCCACTGCTTTGGCTGCTTGAGGAGTTTTTTTTAATGAATAGCTTTGTTTTTTGGCTCTGGCTTCTTGCTGTTTGACTCTCACGAGGTGATTTTGTATCCCCCAACCTTTTTTTTGTGACTATGTACTTTAATATTATTCTCTAATAGAGAAGGCCTATTCATCAAAAAAATGTTCAAATATATCAATCTAAATTATTTTATTTACATATTATTTTACTTCAATTTATAATTATTTTAAAAATATATTTAAAGAGCTATTTTTATTTACTTAAGAATTATTTATTTTTATTTCTTTATTTAAATTTGTAGTTTCTTTTCACTTTGAAAAGCATGGAAAATCTTGTATATTTATATGTTACTTTTAATAATTATTTTGAGAGGGGTAATTAGCAAAGGGGTGAGATGTGAAGGTGTTACCAAAAACTATTAACTATTTTATTCATCAAATTGCATAATAAGTATTTTTCAATAAAAATAAAATATAGAAAGAAAGAAAAATGGAAATAAATAGAAATAATTGCTAGATAATAATATCTCTTGACTTGTTCTACATAGAATTTTTTAAAGATGGGTATACTAATTTTAATTTTATATTTTAATTTTTTCTTAAAATTAGGTCGATTATATTTTGATTTTTTTAATATCATAATCATGAAACTCTTTAAAATCATTATAGAACACCTATCCATATGACTACATATTTAAAAACTTTGGCATCTTTATTTTATTTTACTATAAAACTATTTTTAATTAGATTAAGAAATTTAAAAAATACAAATTACAAAATATATAATATATTAAATAATATTAAATATTATAATAAATATATAATATATGTATCATTTATTATATATAAATACATATTTATTAAAAATATAAAATAATAAATATATAATAATAATAATAAAATCATAATAAATCTATATTTAATTGTTATTATTAATGATAAAAAATAAATAATAAATTATGATTAAAATAAAATAATATATCTAAAAGATATATTAAACATATGGTCAAGGGCCAAGACATATTATCATGCAATTATGTGATGTGAAGACCAAAAGTGTCAACTATCTATTATTAAATCATTTTAGCTTCTATAATTGGGCATGATAGTGGAACAATATACAAATCACTTTTTCAAGTTGAAACAATATACAACTACAACTATAACTAAGGATGAGATTTTTTTGGCTCACAAGTTTGTGACTGGTTTTGGAGCTTGAGATTGTACAAATGATCATTCAAAAGACAAGATTGGTGGAGGATAATTAGGATAAAGGTTAGGGAGGTCAAATAGTTACTTCAAGTAATCATTAAAAGAAAGGCTTCAAAATTTAAAAATTATTTCACCATGTTTGTTCCAAAATTTAGAGATAATTAGAACATGATGACATCACCTCTTCTCTATATCTTATGGTGTGGAGTTCTAAAATTGATCAATGAAGAGGAAGGTTTACCACCTTGATGGTGGTGGTTCCCAATCATTAAGATGGTGGTAGTTATTGCATTACTTTTCAAGTATAAGATCTCATCGAATAATTTCAATAAAAGGAATAAAAAGGTGGCAAGGTAAAATAGGTGGGGGATGATGAAAGGGTCCAACACCTAAGACCAATGAACAAAAGATGATAAATAATAAATCACAAAATAAAACATGTAGAAGGGGTCAAGGGCATAACTAGGTATGACAACAAAAGGGGGTTAATACACAAATACGACAAGAAAATAAAAAAGAGTGTGAAATGCGACAAAAGAAATAATAAAGTATGGATTCATAATCTTGTAGGGAGGAAATGGCGAAATATAAATGTATGTTTAAATATTTCATGTTTTTAATTAGTTTCTTATATCACATTGATCATCTTCAGAATATTTTAGAAATTCTCATTCCTTATTAGACGTATTTGAAATATTTATGACAATTATTTATTTAAGTATTATAATGAGATAATTAAATGCTATTTTATTGATTTAACTTTTTTCCATCTCTTTTGAACATTATTCTTGTCAACTAAATTAGAAAAAATATATAAAAAAATGAATATTTATTAAATACAATCATATCAAGCATTCTCTCTTTTCAACTTATATTTAATATTCATCTAATCATCACATCATCAAAAATAATATTTAAATCTAAAATAAAGAAAAAATAAAAGTCAAAATGATACTTCGACTACAACTCTAACAAACCAATTCAAAATAATAATAAAAACAAATAAAAATTATGTTCATAAAATCTCCAATAAAGATATTTTACATCTTTATAAATATTTAAATAATAAAATAGAAATAAAATTAATATTACTTATATTAAAAATGTAGTCCACAACAATAACTAAGGAAAATATGCATAATTGAATACCACTTTATATTAAAATATAAATATGACAAAATCTAAATAATTTATTTAACCAAGCAAAAGGCAAGAATAATCTCGTTGACTATACACTTAAAAAAGTTCATATCATTCACAATTCAATGGGCAAAAACATCTTGTTTGTGGTATAAACATATATTGATTTAAAGGTAAAGTCATGGCCATAAATATTCCTTATAGCACCACAACCAAAACAATTAATAATAAATTAAAACCAAACAAGTTGTTTTGATTAATCATTTAATTAAAATTTTAAATATTCTTGAGATTAACTATTTCATTTATTTAAATAAGAATACTTCTATTTTTTAATTAATGTTTATATAATTATATTTTGCTACGGTGATTATTATGTTTATAATATTTTTATTAGTTGTTTTGGATTATCTTTATTTTATTTTTCAAATATAATAATTTAGTGTTAAGTGATATATTTAATATAATAAATTACCGTTAAGTGATATATTTTTGTGTGAGAGTGGACACAAACTTAAATTTTGTTTGTTTATGTCTTTATTTTTTAATAGTTTAAACCTTAACCATCATATTTGTTATTTCTAACCCTAGTTTAGAATCATGATTATGATTTGAATCTAGCCCAAAACTACATGTGTAATTTTGAACCCCAAATCTATTGCATCAAGTTTAAATTATGACTCATCATTCTATGATGAACTGCAACTATCAGAGTGATAGACCCTTACTATGAGATTTTGCCAAGATCAAGAGCTCAATGAAAAGTATAATAGAGAGACAAAATAAATGATAGGAATAAACTGTATTCTATCAAGATTAAAATACTGATCAACTGGATCATCAATCAATACATACAATGTAGACGAGTCTGCTTATATAGGCAAGACTATATGGATATGTGAGCACACAAACATGCCATGTGGCTCAATGAGAAACATGGGTAGGTAGGAAATAGGTGTGGTAGGTAGAAGAAACAATAAAATATTCCACATGAGGTGGATCACCCACCGAAGGTGAAATTATCACTCCACAATAAGTGGATATGATAAAGTAATAACAAGATCACACCATAAAAGGTAGAAATATCCTACAACACACTATCCCAATGTGGCACAAACACCCAAGTGTCTCATACCCAAACTACTATGATATGCATGTACCTAAGTAAACTTAAGTAAAATGTAATTATATCCAAGATGAATAATTAATTACACCAACACTTACAACCAAAAAATCACCATCATCTACTATCATTAAAATACGACCTAGCAATTCTAGCAAAAAAATTCTAAACCCTACTACTAAGAAGACTGTGTAGAGCCCCTCCCTGATCAATCTCTGGTTAACTTAGTTGATCATGGTTGACCATATTATTAAATGTTATAATTCAATAGGATGGGCTATGATAGACAGGTAGATTACTGGGAAAAGTAATTGAACCAAGTTATGGTATCATTTTACCTTGCGGTGCATATTTTGATGTATTATGGATTTGGATCCTATATGATCCACTAATTGGATAATCTTGATATAATGGATGTCAACTATCTCTGAATTTGCAGTACTTCGTTATGATATTAGAAAACATGGATGCATGTCATATTAATGATTGAGTTTCATGAGGATTATGATGATGCCATTTAGTAGATTATTTTATATGGATGTTATTAGATAATTGGAAACTTGGTTTTTATAAATGAAATTGTATGTGATGTCCGAATTGTATTCTTTCCATATGATAATATTATATGTGATTTTTGGAATTACTAATGTGCAAGTGAGATGTGTAGGAAAATTATTCCACGTGACTATGGAAACTATTCGGAGAATCAAACCTAGGCCTATGTGCGATCGTGAAGCCAAGGGTTGTCTATTTGGAGAGACAACACCTTTTTTGTAAATTTTATTCTTGGATGTGTGTTTAATTTGGAAATTGTTTAATTTATAAATTTCAAAAAAGGGACATTTGCCATGTGTAATTCTTTTTGTAATGTCACTTGACACGTGTTGTAAGATGAGTTGGCAATGGCATGTCCCTTTGGAGGAGATTTATTTTACCAATGCATATTTTTCAATTATCTTAGTAGGGTCCCAAGAAAGTCTTGGATAGGGAGCCATTAGAAAGGTCAACCCAGGGTTGACCCGTAGGTAAACTTTGGGTCAATTTATAGGGGGTTAAACTAACTCCTAGGGTCAAGTCAGGGGCATTTTTAGTAGGCCATATGATGTACCTATGAATGAAGGCCAAATTTAGCCATGTGTCCACTCCCTAGGGCCTGTTTAGCCTCCCCAAAAATTAAGTTTCCCAAGTTGGCCGATTTTCAACTTTAGAGGAGCCTTCCTAGGTTAGATAACCCTCCTCATGAGTGACATTGCTCTTCCCCATTCCTTTTACCTTTTTTGAGGTGTCTTGGCTAGAGAGTGTGTAAGGTATTGGGAAGACCAACCAATGAACATTCTTCACCCTTCCCAAGTGGGTTGGAAAGAGTGAGGAGTGTTTTCATAGGGAATAGTTTGGGAGGGATAAGTTTGATCACCCACTCTCCATTTTGGGAGACTTAGAATATTGAGAAGTTTGGAATTTTGAGATAGAAAATTTGGCTAAGTCTTGAGAAGGAAAAAGGTTGTGGATTTGGGTAGCTCTCCTACAACTTCTATTTATCATTTTGGCAGATTTAAGGTTGGTTGGTTTACTATCTCATGTTGATGCTTTGAGTTTTGAAAAGATTGTTTATTGTGGTTGTTTTCCCATTGTTGATTTCTTAGTATGTTTAGGAAGATGTTGGGTTCTTCCTTTTGCGTTTGTGATATTGTGGTTTTATGATATTGTTTTGGGATTTTTCAAGGCCAAACTCACCCTTGGGAGGGTAGAGTGACCTTGGGGTGAAGGGTTATTTGATAGCCTATGAGTGTAGAGGCTCTCTTTGGGAGAGAGTGATTTACAAGGGATTATGGGACCTTTGCTACATGGTATTTTTTTAGGAAATGGGGGTCATAAGGGGAGTTTGTAGGCTTATATGCCTTGGGGGACATAAGGGATTATAGGGACAAGTTTGGAACTTGTGGATATGTTTATTTGTAGCTTTGCTATGGCATTATGTTCTCTACTTGCGGAATTATCCTCTAGGTATATGGTCCACCTTCACCCCACTTGAAAAGTCACACAAGTGACATTGTTTATCCTTGAGTTGGGAGTGTGAATGTTGTGAAGTTTTATTGCTTGTATGTGTTTGAATGTGTGTTTCCCATCTAGCCTTGGTTCTCCTAGCTCGGGGGTGGCTTCTTGTAAGCCTAGGTTGGGAGGTGAGTCTCCATGGTCACAACCTACATATGTTATTGCAGGTTTGCTTGGATTAAAGAATGAAGTGAAATCTACTTGCAAGATCCTATTTTATTATGTTGAGTTTCAAGAAATGAAAATGTATTTTATCAAGCCCTCATTTGGTGGAAATAAAGGGGCTTGGGTTTGTAACCTCTTTATTTCATGTAAGGGAAATAATGAAGAAACAAATGTATTTTTATTTGATTAGTTCATTCAAAGAAATAAAGAGAAAAGAAAGGCTTTTGAGTATTTCATTCTATTTGTCATTGCTTGAAAAGAGATGGAAGAAATCTATTTTTGTTTTATTAAGTTAGTAGAAGATATACATATTGGAAATGGAAAAGAAAAATAGATGATATTTAAGTTGTTTCATTTTGTTATTTTTATCATTCTGCAAAAATAAGAGTTAGAAATGCAGTTATAAATAACTAGGAAAATTTATTTTGGTCTATAGTTTTTTTTTTTTTAAATGTGTAGAAAGAAAGAAAAAAAAAAACTTTCCAAGTGTTAGATTAAAACTCCTTTTGAGCTTTCATCTTGCTACTTTATTGTTCAAATAAACATGTAAAAAAGAAGAAGGAGAATATAGTTGCAACTGTTAAAAAGATTATTTCTGTTAAATTCTATATTCTGATAATGCACAGTTAGAGGTATATTTTAATCCTTGCATTCTTATTTAAGTAGAAAAAAAATAACAATAATAAAAGGAAGACATTATGTTTATTTGTCATACATGTTCTAAGTTAGTGTAAAAGAAAATAATGGTGCGGATTTAAGTATGTATATACATGTATGTTTTATTTTCTAAATATCTACTGAGTTGCATCAATCTAATATGCTAATGTAAGAGAAAAAAAATAAAATAAAATATGTGTTGCATCTAAGACAAAAAAGAGAGGGGATTTCATATACATTTAAACCATAATTTTCATACACTTAATATTCTGATTAAAAAGATAGATTATTTAAATATGTACAATTATATTTGTAACATTTTCTATTCTAGTTAAACAGTTCAGATTATTTAAATTTGAACAAATATATTGGTGCATGAATATGTATATATATTTATATAAACATATAAATGTATATATATATATATATATATATATATATATATATATATATATATTTAAAGTTGAAATAAAAATATAATTTTTTTAAAAATAAAAATAAAAATTATTATGTGATAAATGTTGAAGCACGGGGATGGGGGAGCCGAGCGCTAAAATCCCACCCCCCGCCGCTACTGTGGTCCTATCCATAGTGGCGGCAACCACAATGCGCGACATGGCCGCCATTGTGGGTTTCCACAATGGAACAGCTAAGCCGCCCTCCACTCCTCTCACCTTCGGCCACCATCCTTCGGCCTTTGCCATCCCTCTCCCATGACCGAATACCCTGCAACAAAAAAAGAGAGCAAAATAAAAGTAGACCCTAATCCCAATTTCGGGTTAGGGTTATGAAATAAGGAAGTTAAGGTAGGAGTAAGTTGGTTTTGTTTGGAAAAGAGAGAAAACCCTAAATAGGGTTAAATGAATAAAACTATATTATATTAAGAGAGGATTTGAAATTTGAATTTAAGTGATTGGGAAAAGCCCTCATTTTAAATAAGGATTTTTAATGTAGAGGGGTTTTTTTTATTATAAGATAATTGATTTTTTTTCAAGAGTATAATTGAAGTTATATTTTCTTATGTAGATAATCTCTCTCTCTCTCACACACACACACACACATGCAAGTATATTTACCCATATATATATATATATATATATATATATATATATATATTTAATTTTGATTAACTTTTATTAATGAGTATTTCAAGTACAATGAATATTTAATCCCCTAAGGGGGGTGATTTAATTGGATATGACTAAATTATATTTTTAAGGGGTTGATAAAAATAATATAATTTTGAATAGGGTTTTATTTAAAAAAAAAAAAAAGTTAAATAGGGGAAACCTTTTTCAAATAAAGAAAAATTTATAATGAACTAATGTGATCACTTTTATCTTAGGAGTTTTTAAAATATAATGAGGTATAGATATATTCCTCAAGGAGGAATTTATAACAACTTGATTTAATTTATATAAATATATTTTTGGGAATTTTAATGGAATATATAAATAGATGGAATGATTTAACAAAGGTTATTAAGTGATTATTTTGTTTGTAAGGGGGTATTGTAGAGGAGTAATATATTTGTAAAATAAATCAATGGACTTGACCTTTTGGATTTATTTAACCCAAGTGGAACCTTTTAGTAAATAATTTAATTAATTAAATGATGTTTGACACGTTATTTTTAATTACTCAATTAATTAATGCTAATGCACCAATTTTGTATTATTATTGATTTAATAGATTCAAGAATTAATTAAATTAAATGAAGAGATTATATTATCAATGTATTGGGGAATACTTGATACCCCTTTACTCAGATAAATAATTATTGATTTAGGAAATTGTATTAATGTCAACTTAGTAGGATTTGGGCCATTTAAATATTATAAAATGTAACTAAAATTGACGGGGCATTTGAGCGAATTTATTTAATATCAAAAAGGATATTGTCCTTATAAAATTATTTTATTCTGTTTGAGAATAGGAGTTATCATAATGGTTATGTAAGTAAAATCTAATCCTGTCACTTAGGAGTTAAAATTGAAACCTAAGACTTCTAGTTAAATTTTAATCCATCGCTCACTTTAGAATCCCATTTTAATATCAGTTAAGATTTCATTTGGAACTTGTTAAGTTGTCACATCTAATTAAGCGTCGGTTGCATGTAATTAAGTGCTCAAAAAAAAAATTGTTGTTGTGTTTTTTGCCCAAAAGTTTGGGCATGACAGATTACAACGCCACTATTATAGTGTAATCATTGAAAATTTGCACCAACACTTCAAAACCCTATCTACTACAAAGGGAATTACATGGTAAACAAACCCCATACATATAAATATAGACAAGATATATGATTGATAATCAAATTACTCTTTCTTCACACTGGGCGATAGAGGGTCATTGACCTAATAGTCTAACAAGTTGAAAGCTTGTTTATCCTTGGCTTTTCTTTCTTTTTTCTCTGCCTCACTCTACTTCCTTCTTGCACAATAATGCCTTTAATTCATCCCACCCAATCAATGCTTTCATGTGACGCTCTTCTAGATTTGCAAAATACTCCACTGGATAAACGATTGGAGTGGATGAAAGGAATCCACGTCATGATTCACATCATCATTGTTAGCCAAAACACTTGTGCCAGATTGAGCCCTCACCATAATAGAAGGCATATTGTACAACCAGTCTACATCCACACACCACTCCATCACCCACAACACCTCCTCCTTCCTACCCAACTCAACTCTCTACGCCATCACCATTGACATAATGTCAATGTTCGTTTGATACGAATGCTCAATTTGAAAAAAATATTTCCCAAGAAATATTTCAATGATTTGCAGGAAGATAGGATCCTCAAATTTAAATAGACCCTTCAACCATTTGTCAAACAACATACCCAGAAAGGCAAGTTATTGCCTTGGCGTGATGAGAGTAAATATCACCTTCATCTAGCACTACTAAATCCACCCAACAGAACACAAAAATTTTCCATCGACCCATGCCATCTGCCTCATAAATAGCCACTTGCCACACTAATCCATAATTACCACCCTGCATGCCACCATAAATGCTCTTCCCCAAAAAATATTCAATCTAGCTTTGGCGGCATAAGGTGCAACTTACTTACCAAGGTAACTCATGATATTCCTCCCACAAGCCATGTAGCTTATCCTCATCAAGAGAGAACAAAATCTTGGAAATATTATCGGCAACCATACTACCGTCTCTTAATATATGACAAATTCAAAAATTAGTGAACATTGAGAGTATATTTATCACAAGTTGAATATATTTGTTTAGTCTCCAAGCCACCATTTACCTGTTGGTATTTTGGATATGTTGATATGGTTTTGTCATTGATGTCAACACCTGTCATCACTTGTCAACACTTATCAACACTTGGAGATCTTTGGTTATGCTCACCGACAAGTCAGAGACTTATGCATAGTCACTGGTATTTGGTTCACCGACAGATTATATTGTTCACCGACACTTGGAATAACTTGGAAACTACTTGGTTATGTCGAAGACATTATTCGATCATTTGGTTTTAGCGATTTGGTTAATTGTTTATTTGGGTTTACATATTTGTTGTTACCGGTAAATAGGTCCAAGATAAGCATCGACATGCATATCTATTCCAGATCAGCATGACATGTTATAGAGATGATTTATTATTATTGTAAATGCATTGACCCGACATCATGCATCGAATATTGATTTCTTTGTAATTGATTTTAGTGTAATATCTTTTAGTGAGCCGACCTATTCAATTGGTCTTAGGTTATGGTATAAATGTAAGATCTCATTTGTGAGATTGATATGCGATTGGGAAAAGAATTGTAATAAGGTATATGCAAAAATAAGTAGAGCTATACACGCAGACATCATTTGAAGGTTGAAGGAAGGTTTTTATGAAGGCAATCAGAACTAAACTGGTACTGAATCCAGCATATGAAGATGCTATTTTATGCAGTACATTATCATTGGATTTAACCATCTAATTGTAGTCAGTGTGACTCTTATTTTGTGATTGAGCAGTGAGCTCTAGGCAGCTGGCCTTTTTGCATGTGCATAATCCATATTGTACACACATACTATCTGTAGTAGTATCATTTGATTGTGGGTAAGGCTTCCCATCATGGTTTTTCCCCTTACAGGGTTTCCACATACAAATATTTGTGTTATGTGTTGTGGATGTTATTGTCTTTAGGTTTCATGCATTAATCTTTACCGGTACTGCAATTAACTGATAAAACTGTCTACCGACATAAAGTTTTGGTTAAGTTAATTTTGGTTGAATTTATTGGACAACTGATTCACCCCCCCTCTCAGTTGTCTCTGGGACCTAACAATTGGTATCAGAGCATAGTCCTCTTTTTGCAGAAGTTTAACAACTTGAGGAGATCCAATGTCTTTTAACTATTTCAGGAAGGACAATCCAAAAATTGATGGAATTAACTATGGCATATGGAAGATCAGGATGGAGACACATTTGAATTGCATTGGAAAGGATATATGGGATGTTACAAAGAATGGCTATATTGCTCCTACTCAAGGTCAACCTAATCCACCTACCTTGGCTAAAGATGAAGAAAATGATTGCAAAGCAAGAGAAGCACTTTTGAGCGCATTATCAGATCAGCAAGTCATGGGATTGTCAGATAGATCTACTGCTAAAGCTATTTGGGACAAACTGGAAACATTGAATGAAGAAGATTCCACAGTCAAAATTGCAAAACTTGAATGCTTCCGAGCTAGATATGAAAGTCTGAAAATGGAAGAAGAAGAAAGAATTTATGCTTTTATGGAAAGAGTAAATGAAATTGTTTTGGGTATACAATGTTGTGGAGGAACCTTAAGTGAAGATGAGATTGTTTCTAAAGTTTTAAGAGCTTTTCCATCGGCATATAAAATGAAAGTTACTACTATAAATGAATTGAGAACAATGCCTAATGCATTAGTATCTAGAGACACTTTGGTTGGAAAACTTTCAGCTTTTGAGCTTGAGGAATTTGGTCCTGTTACTACTATTAAGATAGATCTAGCTTTCAAGGCATCATCATCATCATCATCTGACAAATCTGATTGGAAAGCCTTCTATGCAAGAGAAATTGAAGAAAGCATGAGAGAAAATGAAGAACTTGAAGAACTTGAAGCACTATTTGCAAGGAAAATGCCTAAAGATCCAATTGGAAGTAAGTATGAAGGTAAAGCACCCTTTAAATGTTTTAACTATAATAAGATTGGTCATATGGCTTCTAGGTGTCCTAATAGACATGCAAGATTAAGAGAAGAAGCTAAGAGAACATATAAGCCTAACCTCGATTATCAAAAATATAAGTTTAAGAAGAATAGAAACAAATCTTGTTATTATGCTGATGAAGGAGTTACTGATGATTCTGATGAAGATCCGACAGATAATGGATGGGCTTTTGTTGCTATAACAGAAGATCAACCGACACCTACTGTTCAACTAGTAGAGCAGGCCTTGGAAGCTAAAGTTAAAAATAAGGATGAATGGATTATTGATTTAGGATGTTCACATCACATGACTAGTGATAAGAGTAAATTCTTAACCTTTCAGGAATACAATGGAGGTCTGGTAAGATTTGGAGATGATAAAACTTGTTTGATCAAAGGAAAAGGCACTATATCTTTTGATGGTAAGCACAATACTGATAATGTTTACTATGTTGAAGGTTTGAAGCATAATCTTTTGAGTGTTGGTCAATTAGTTGAGAAAGGATTTTAGTTACAATTCAAGAATGGTAAATGCAAAATCTTAAATAGAATTGGTTCGGAAATTGCAACCGGTAATCAGACTAGAGGTAATATCTTTCATTTGAACAACAATGAGAAAGCATGTTTGATTGCACATATTGATGAAATTTGGTTATGGCATAAGAGACTTTGTCATGTAAATTTTGATTGCATTGTGAAAATCAGTACAACTAAGGCAGTAAGAGATTTACCTAAGATTGTTAAACCTCACAATCCGGTATGTAAGGAATGTCAATTTGGAAAGCAAGTTAGAGCAACTTTCAAGAGTATTCTGAAAAAGTCTAACAATATTCTTGATCTAATTCATACTGATTTATGTGGTCCAACAAGAACTAGAAGTATACAAGGAGATAGGTATTTTATGCTAATCATTGATGACTATTCTAGAATGTGTTGGGTTACTTTTCTCAGGGAGAAATCTGAAGCATTTGGGAAATTCGAACTATTCAAGGTGATGGTAGAAAATGAAACTGACAAAAAAATCAAATGTTTGAGATTAGATCAAGGAGGTGAATTCACATCTAAGGAATTTAATACATTCTGTGAAGTGAATGGGATCAGAAGACAGTTATCAGCACCCCGAACAGCCCAACAGAATGGAGTTGTGGAAAGGAAAAACATAACTATCTTGGATGCAGCCAAGAGTATGATATCAAAAATAAATCTACCTCATATATACTGGAGAGAAGTAGTCCATACAGTAGTTTATACATTCAACAGAGTTCACATCAGAGGTGAAACCGATAAGACCCCTCATGAACTATGGTTTGGTAATACTCCTACTCTTAAATATTTCAGAATATTTGGAAGTAAATGCTATATTAGAAGAGATGAGTATATTGGCAAATTTGATCCTTGAAGTGATGAAGGAATATTTCTTGGTTATTCATCTAAGAGCAAGGCATATAGATGTTTTAACAAGAGATTGCAGAAAATTGTTGAGAGTGCAAATGTGAAGATTGATGAACAGTTTAGAGGAAATTCAAGGTACACAAACTCTGAACCGGCAATAGAGATAATCACAAATGAACCTACTATGAATATACCGGTAAAGAATGGTGATCCAGTTACACTGGCATCATCTAGAGATTCAACAGTCACTAAAGAACAACAACAAGTAAAAACACCCCGGTATGTAAGATTGAATCATTCTGAAGATCAAATAATTGGAAACAAATTTCAAGGAGTTATGACTAGAGGAAGATTGGCAAATGAAGAGGTATGTCTTATTTCTCAATTTGAAACTACATGAATTAATGGGGCATGTGAAGATAAATATTGGATTAAAGCTATGGAAGATGAATTGGAACAAATTGAAAGGAATAACACTTGGTCATTAGTTTCCCGACCTAAAGACAAAAATGTAATTGGAACTAAATGGGTTTTTAGAAATAAACTTAATGAAGATGGTAAAGTAATCAAAAACAAAGCAAGATTAGTGTGTAAGGGATATTCATAGAAAGAAGGAATTGATTACAATGAAACCTTTGCACCGGTAGCTAGAATTGAGGCAGTCAGACTTTTATTGGCTTTTGCAGCACACAAGAACTATAAAGTATATCAAATGGATGTTAAATGTGCATTTCTGAATGGAGATCTTGAAGAAGAAGTTTATATTGAAAAACCTGATGGATTTTCTTTGACAAATAACAAAGACATGGTTTGCAAGTTAAGGAAAGCTTTATATGGATTGAAACAAGCTCCTAGAGCTTGGTATGCTAGATTGGAGAAATATCTTTTAAAGCTTGGTTACATTAAAGGTAATGCTGACAGTAATCTATACTACAAAGTGACTAATGATGACATCTTGGTTATTGAAGTTTTTGTTGATGATATAATCTTTGGAGGAGAAGATGGTTTGTGTAAAGACTTTTCTAACAAAATGCAGCAAGAATTTGAAATGTCTATGATTGGAGAGATAAAATTCTTTTTAAGATTGCAGATTTCACAGACTGATAAAGGTATATTCCTATGTCAACCTAAGTACTTGAAGGAATTACTAAAGAAATTTGGCATGGAAAACTGTAAACTGGTAAGCACACCTATGACTACAACTGATAAATTATCTTTGAAAGATGAATCAACACCTGTTAATCCAACTAGATTCAAATCTATGATAGGAGGTTTACTGTATTTGACACAAACAAGACTTGATATTATGAATGCAGTATGTATTGTTTCAATATTTTAGAGTAATCCTAAAGAAAATCATGAATCAATAGTGAAAAGGATTTTCCGATACCTACAAGGCACTACAAATCTTGGTTTATGGTATCCTAGAGATGAAAATTTTGACTTATGTGCATACACAGATGCTAATTGGGCAGGAGATGTGGATGACAGAAAAAGCACCACCGGCGGAGCATTTTTTCGTGGTAGCAGACTAATTTCATGGTTGAGCAAGAAACAAAGTTCTACAAGTCTATCAACAGCATAATTAGAATATGTTGCAGCACCAACTAATTGTATGCAGGTATTATGGATCAAACAAATGTTGAAGGACTTAAAGGTAAAATGCAAGGAACCTATAACTATTTACTGTGATAATATGGCAGCAATTGATATATCAAAGAATCCGGTATTGCACTCTAAGACTAAACATGTTTCTATCAAATTCAATTTTCTAAAAGAGAATGTTGAAGCAAAAGAAGTGAAATTGGTTTATGTGAATACTAAAGAGAAAATTGCAGATATTTTTACAAAGCCTTTATCTAAGGAGACTTTTGAATATCTCAGAGAGAAACTTGGAGTCCTACCCCCACCAGTAGAGATTTAGACAGTTGATGTTTGTCATCAACCGACAGAATTAATAGAGAAATCTTTTTTCGGCTTTGATGAGGAGAGCTACTTCTCAGGGGGAGTAGTTGGTATATTGAATAAGTTGGTATTTTGTATTTGAAGCTGTTTTTTGTAATGCTTTGACATTTGATGTCAAAGGGGGAGAGATTGATATGGAAAAACACATTATCCCTTGGGGGAGAGATTGTTACTTTGGGGAGAGATTGTTAGAGAGATTGATTACTCTCTGTATCTATATTTTCATTTCTGGTTAACGATCTCTTTGGGAGATTGTTGGTTTTTGGTTTTTGGCATTTTTATTTTGGCACTTTGATGGTTTTTCCATCTTGTGTTGCCATCAATACCAAGGGGGAGATTGTTGGTATTTTGGATATGTTGATATGGTTTTGTCATTAATGTCAACACCTGTCATCACTTGTCAACACTTATCAGCACTTGGAGATCTTTGGTTATGTTCACTGGCAAGTTAGAAACTTATGCACAGTCACCGGTATTTGGTTCACCGACAGATTATATTGTTCATCAGCACTTGGAATAACTTGGAGACTATTTGGTTATGTTGAAGACATTATTCGATCACTTGGTTTTGGCGATTTGGTTATTTGTTTATTTGGGTTTGCATATTTGTTGTTACCGACAAATAGGTCCAGGATAAGCACCGACAGGCATATCTATTCTAGATCAGCACAACACATTATAGAGATGATTTATTATTATTGTAAATGCATTGAGTCGACATCATGCATCAGATATTAATTTATTTGTAATTGATTTTAGTGTAATATCTTTTAGTGAGCTGACCTATTCAATTGGTCTTAGGTTATGGTATAAATGTAAGATCTCATTTGTGAGATTGATATGCGATTGGGAAAATAATTGTAATAAAGTATATGTGAAAATAAGCAGAGCTATACACACAAACATCATTTGAAGGTTGAAGGAAGGTTTTTGTGAAGGCAATCAGAACTAAATTGGCACTGAATCTAGCATATGAAGATGCTATTTTATGCAGTACATTATCATTGGATTCAACCATCCAATTGTAGTCAGTGTGACTCTCATTTTGTGATTGAGCAGTGAGCTCTAGGCAGCTGACCTTTCTACATGTGCAAAATCCATATTGTACACACATACTATCTGCAGTAGTATCATTTGATTGTGGGTAAGACTTCCCACCGTGGTTTTTCCCCTTAAAGGGTTTCCACGTAAAAAATATTTGTGTTATGTGTTATGGATTTTATTGTCTTTCTATTTCATTCATTAATCTTTACCGGTACTACAATTAACCGATAAAACTATCTATCGGCATAAAGTTTGGTTTACCGGTATTAAGCATTAAGTTTTGGTTAAGTTAATTTTGGTTGAATTTATTAGACAACTGATTCACCCCCCCTCTCAGTTGTCTTTGGGACCTAACATTACCCTTAAATCAAAGCACTAATAATAACTTGAGAGTCTCCCTCGAGATGAATTTGAGAGACATTCAATTTTTTAGCCATCACCACAAGCAAAAATTTCGCTTGAACCTCTACCGTATTATTCATTCCATCCCCCAATCTTGAAGCTGAAAACATAATAATACTTCCCATACTATCTCTGGCCACATATCCCACACTGGAAGGGCCAAGGTTTCCCTTGGACATCCCATCATAGTTCAATTGATCCATCCTTGGTCTAGAGCGTTCCATTCTATAGTTCCACTCTCTTTGGAACCCGTATTAACCATGACAAGCCCATTAAGAGGCTGAAATTTAACCTTTGACCAATTAAATTGGATCACATTGTCTTCTTTGCTAAATAGCACCTTTATTAGATTGATCTATGATCCTATAGAGTTAACCAATATAGATATGGCCACCTCAATTCTTTCGCACAATCTTGAAAGAAGCTCATTTTTCTCTTGAAAGATTTTCCTGTTTCGTTGGACTTCTAGATTCCCCAAATAACTGTCGACAAACAAATTTGCCAAATTATTGAAAAAAAAACTTCAAATAATCTAAGGACCAAATCTAAAAAAAGTCTTTCAAAGTGAGAGGGAAGGGAAAGGATCATCCCAACTTATTCATTGCAAATCTCCAACCAGAATGAGCCATTTCACAATTCAAAAAGAGGCAATTGAAGGCTTCTTCTTTATCGTCGCACTTCACACATTTCAAGAGAACATTATAACCATTTTTTTGTAGTTGATCCCCTATAATAATTCTCCCTCTTAGCGCCAACCAAGAAAAGGATCCTGCCTTTGGCAAGCATTTGTTTCTTCAATATAGCTGATGGGGCCATTCGTCTTCAATCCTTGCCCTTTCTAATAGGTTATAGCCAATTTTGACTGAATATTGACCTCCCTTCAAGCCACATCACATTACCTCATATTTGGCGCTAGTGATTATGACCTTCCTGTCTTTAAAAATATTCTATAACAATCTGTCATCCCTATCTTCAAGATTAAGCTTTGAGATAGGTTTCCATCTCCACTCTTCGCTACCATCGACAACCACCTTTTCATATAATCCACAACATGGGATCCCTGGTGCTGACAAGAAATGTACCTAACAAAATCAAATCTAGCATCATCAACCAATGGGGGAAAACCTTCCCAAGAATTAGTCCAAAACTTGGCCAATTTTCTATCTCCAATTTGCCAAGTTAAATGGTCCACTATAATTGGATGGCAAGAAACCAAGAAATTCCAAATAGCAAACCCCTATGGTGGATTTTGAATTGTCAAAATTATCTCTCTTGAAAAATTGTCCAATTACTTGGCCTTCAAAATTTTAACCCACATTTATTCTGGATTGTTATACATATTCCATATTAGTTTGGCTCTCATGGCTTCATTTAGCACTTGCCACTTGCTTAGCCTTGCGTAGTCGACCTGTTTAGGTTTACAAATTTTATCCCAAGCCAAAAAGATAATTTTGTCTTATTCCCAACTCCCATTCAAAAAAAAATTCTGCATTCTCTATTCAATCACTTTAATTACCTTCTTAAGCATTCAAAGGCACATCATCAAGAAGATTGGGATGACCAAAATAACTGATTTAAGCATCAAAATACACCTAGATGGAGAACCCATTTTCTCTTCCATCCATCCATTCTATTCAAACAATTGTCAACTAACTCCTTCCAAAGTTTGAACCTGCATGCCCTAGCAAAAAGTGGAATGCCCAAAAGATTTCTAGGAAAGGAACCTTGATAAATACCCAAAATCTTAAAAATCTCCTTCTATTTTTCCATCCTTGTGTTGAAAAAGAAGATCTCGGACTTTCTCCAATTAACTTTTTGTCCCGAGAGGCCACACTGTAGCAATCCAAGGTGGATTTCATTATTGTTTCTTCTCTCAATGTTGACTCCCTCATGAGAAGAGTGTCATCAACACACTGAAGGTGTGTAGTTGGCTCCACACCTCAAACAATCTCCACTCCCTTTCAAAGCCCATCCCCACATTTCTTAGCAATAAGGTGTCCCAAGAGTTCAACCATAATGATGAACAAGAATGAAGACAAAGGATCTCCCTATCGAATCCCCTTGGTCGATTGAAAAAAGCCTTGGGGGATTTGATTAACAAGGATTGAAATCTGAGGATCACAAATGCAACTTTTAACCCAACCGGCCCAATCCTAATAGAAACCAAACTTGTCCAAGACTTGTAAAATAAAACTCCTGTCAAGCTGATCATAAGCTTTCCTGATATCTAATTTGACAAACATCTTCTTAGTCTTAGAATATCTAATAGAGTGAAAAGTCTTATGAGTAATTCTAATACCTTCTACAATAATTATGTTTGGAGCAAAACCTATTTGCAACTCAGAAATGACAAAACAAATGAAATTTTTCAATCTATTGGTTGCCATTTTAGAAATGATTTTATAGATCATGTTGCAAAGATAAATTGGTCTAATGTCCTCAAAGGATTCAATTTTATCTCTTTTGGGGATGAGGATAATCAATGTATTATTCAAATCTTTCAAGACAAACTTAATCACCCTAGACTCTACCACCACACCCCAAACGTCATCCTTTAGAATATTTCATAAATTTTGGTTAAATATTATAGGGAAACCATATGGACCTAGAGATTTATCACCACCCATTGAAAACAAATCAAATTTCATCTCCTCCATCGAAACTGGCTCCTACAACATTTTATTCTAGTCAATGGAGATACAAGTTCAGATGATGTTAAGAATTTCTTTAGGAGGCTCCGCATTATCATCCCCCACTGAAAGGAGATTTTTCAAGTAATTGACAACCTCCGTATTAATGTCCTCCATGTCATGCACTAAAAATCCTTCCAGATTGTTAATGGAGAAGGTATGATTACCAGATCTTCTCATCTTGATCAAACTATAAAAAAAATTAGTGTTTTGGTCACCCTCCTTTAGCCATCCTTCTCTAGAATTTTGGCACCAAAAGATTTCCTCTTGAAACAAAATTCCCAAATATTGGGCATTCAAAGATCCTTGTCAAAATAAATTTTTGACATACCATTCAGGATCACAAAGGAATGGAGATTTTCCAAATCTCACTCCAAACTAATTTTCTCTGCAAATATGTTTTTAAAATGCTCCCTATGCCAAACCTTTAAACATGACTTGTGATGAATACTAAGAGGGGGGGGGGGGGTGTGAATTAGTATACCAAAAAATACTGTACTTAAACACTTTAGTAGTCTAGCAGTAAACTGGTAAAACAGTTTAGCAAACAAACTGGTTAACACACATGCAAATGCATTCACCCACAGAAGCACAATCACCATAACACAAGAGATTTTGACATGGAAACCCAAATGGGAAAAACCACGGTGAGATGAAACTCACAAGTAACTATCTGCAGAATAGTAACCAGACCGGTTAAGGTCATACAATGTTCTTTACCAGAACAGATCCTGATAGGAATCTCAATCTCTGTTAGGAGATAAGTCTAATTAAAGACTACCTTGTGAGAGGATTTCAGATCCACAGATGTGAACCACCTTGTTAGAGGATTTACAAAGG
The DNA here is from genome assembly GCF_030272615.1 of Cryptomeria japonica. NCBI lineage: Eukaryota > Viridiplantae > Streptophyta > Pinopsida > Cupressales > Cupressaceae > Cryptomeria > Cryptomeria japonica. The sequence continues at coordinate 24,985,615 of NC_081414.1, forward strand.
CTTTTCTGGGCCTACCCAGTTAAGGGTTTCTAACTTGTCAAAGACGTGAGTAATCAACAAGTGAATGATCTAGCAAATGGTACAGTCTACTTGATTAGATCCATTGTAGCTCATAGCTAATGCATTTCAGCATTACTTCAGTCTTTAGTAACTCCTTACTCTGTTACAACTCACAGACTTGATCTTCCCAATTACGATCGCACATTCAAGAGGTTTTTCAACCACTACAAAACCTAACAGCTATACTCACATACTCTCTCTCTCTCTCAAAACCCTAGACATGATGTCCTTAAAAGGAATCTGATTTCATGTCAGTCCAATAGGATTTCTTTACAAGTTCCTAGGTTCATTGTATCTAGACACATTTGATAACACGACACAAAAACACCGTCAAAGTGTCGGTGGATGGTAACTAATCAAAAAAATATACCGGTTGGTAACTCATCACAAAGTATTACTGGTTTATACAACTTTCCAGTTACCGGTTGGTGACTCAGAGTAATATCGGTTCAAATAGATTTCCGGTTGACAAAACTTGAAGACTGGAAAAAGATAACTGCCACTTGTGGCTCCTTTGCTCCACTCTGCTTGAGATCCTTAAGCTGCTTAATATCTCTATGTCGCTTGGGTCTTTATACCGCTTGAGATCGGTAATACACTTTTTGCATAACAACAGTAGTCTAAAGACTAAAACATGATACCGGTTTGGAACATTTACCGGTTGAGCATAATTCATACATTCTCAAAGTGATCTCATAGCAAGTGTGTGTCCATCAATGACAATCACAACATAATCATCAAAATGCCAACAATCTCCCCCTTTGGCATTGATGGCAACACTTAGGAAAATTTTTGACTTCTAAATGTTTTACAACAAAATCATGCCATAAACAAAATTACTCCCCCTAAGCATATACACTATCCCTTTTGCAGACAATACAATGTATACTACTTTCTTACAGAGATAGACATGAAAGTATACATAGCATGCATCAAAATTTAAATACAGATACTACTCTCCATCAAAATTTTAATTCAAGTATACTACTCCCCCTTTGCCAACAATGACAAAGTATAGTGGAAAAGCCCCTGTCTTATTAGCATTAACAAAATAAGAGTTTATGACAATAGAGAGTGAAATTTGTCAAAAATGGATTTAAAGTCCTGCATAAATGTCTTCATGGATAAAGACCACGATTAAAGCAATGAGGTAGAAACCTCATTCTCTGTTTGCATCTGATAAATGTGCTCCTCCATGGCATCCATGGTACTCATCTCTTGAGTAACCATTAGGGCATCTATATTGAGGTAGCATTTCTGGAGAATTTACAGTCTTGGCAGTAGGACCAGTTGAAGTTCCTGCAAATTATGTGTCTAGTTGCTTATCTCTGCCTCTATTCTTGCAGACTAAAGTTGAAACTGGTGAGCAGTTTGTCCATATGTGGAGAAGGAATCATATGGCATCTTGAAGGAGCTAATAAATGACTGCATATCAGATTGCAGTTTGTCCTTCTGAGTGAGCACATCATCACAAAATAAATGAGGTTGACAAATCTTGCTGAGTAGTAGATTTCCCTCATCCATTGCGCATCTATGATGTCCTTTTGTGCCTTCTAAAGTTCTGACCAAAGCTCATTCAACTTCTTCACCAAGGCAATGTTCAAAGCCTTTTCATGCTCCTTTTTGGCATTTGTTTCTGCAACTTCTTCCAGGCTTTGGACCTGGTCTTCCACAACTATACATAGAAGCTTTAATTGGGCAAGTGAGGAATCAGTACTAGGGAGGTTTGTATCGGGTATCAAATTGGTGAGTGTTTCCACCACAGTTTGGATAACATCTTCCTCCTTTTTCCTCCTTAGAGCATCCAATCGCTCTTGAGCAAGCTTAATGCTCTGTAGTAGCTCCGATTCATTTGCAGACTAGAGGTCAATAGGACTGGTAATGTCAGCCAGTTTGGCTTGACTACCGGTTGCCTTTGGAGTCTCCATCTGAGTGCTCTGTGCCACTTCTTCTTTCTCTTTGGCTTTTTTCTTGTCTTCTTCTGCCTTCTTTTTCTCCTCTTTTTTCTGCTTCTCTTCATCTTCATCCTTTTTGTTCTCATCTTCCTTTCTCTTCTCCTCTTCCTTTTTCTTCTCCTCTTCCTTTCTCTTCTCCTCTTCCTTTTCCACTTCCTTCTTTTTCTTCTCATCCTCTTATTTCTTATTCTCTTCTTCTTTTCTCTTTTCTTCCTCTTTCTTTTTCTTCTCATCCTCTTTCTTCTTTTCCTGTTCTGCATGTTTTGTCTTTTCTATCCCCTGTTTCTTCTTCTCTTCCTCTACCTGTTTTCTCTTGTCTTCCTCCTATTTCTCCTTTTCTTCCTCTACCTATTTTCTCTTGTCTTCCTCCTATTTCTCCTTTTCTTCCTCTACCTATTTTCTCTTGTCTTCCTCCTATTTCTCCTTTTCTTTTGTTTCTACTGGTGCATCCAGAGTAACATTGTCACCGTTTAAGGCATCAACATCAATTGGTTCCATTTGAGTGGTGACCGGTTCTCCTTCACTTTTGTATACTTCATCTAGTTGAGTGATTTCCGATTCTTGCTCTGCTTTCTTGTTGGCTTCAGCCACTTCATGCAGTCTTAAAGCTAATTGAGCAAGGGAGTGGATATCTTTGACCACTTTCAGAACTTTTCCTTCCAATAATAGGAGTCTTCTTCTTCTCATGAAGAAGAGGCCCTTATATCTCTCCACTACTTCATACGATTCTGATCTAGGTACATCAATGAAGTAATGTGAAAATACTTCTTCTCTTATTTCCTGCTCTTTTTCTATGGCAATGCACCATTTGTTATCTAAAGAGTTATATAAAGAATCAGGTGTCTCATACTTAATTTCTGAAGGCTACCGATTATTAATGCATAAATAATGAATAACTTCCTGTTCAACTTTTTCCTTTTCAACATCATTAAAATCATCAAAAAATTCTTTCAAATCACCAAGTACTTTTCTTCTAATATTCTTAATTTTTTTTTGACAATGTGTCAAAGGTTTGTAAGAGGAAATATCAATATTTACCGGTGCAGATGTTGCCGGTTCACTCTTTGTCTTTTTCCTCGTTTGCCTAGTCTTCTTAGGCTGCTCTTTAGAGACAATGTCCTTTGAGTCTGGTGTATTTCTTTTTGTCTTCTGCTTCCTCTCGAAGACTTTGGTAGGTGCCTCTTCCAGTTTCTTCTTTACTGGTGACCGCTTGGTCACTTTGGGACTTGTTGGAGTAACCGGTGCCGATGCTGAAGGCACTGCCTTTCCCTTCTTTACTGAGGGTTCTTGAACTGGTGTAACCCTTTCTAGATAGGTGTCGGTTCTCTTTGCCTTTGGATCAAGAGGCGAGGCAAGTAGGGTAGAGGCATACCCATCCAACATATCATACATTACCTCATATCCCATTGGTTCTACTTCATCCTGTCTAGGCTCAACCACCTGCATTATGTACTCATCAACTTTGATGGTGAAGCAGATGTCCTCCTCATACTTTTTGACTATATCACTGAATATTCTTACCCTTTGGTTCATTTTGCATCCGAACTCATCAAAGTTTTTATTCAACACTTCTAGATAGCCGGTTCCTACCACTTGCAGGCTTTCCTTGATTTGCTTTGTCACCGGTTGGTTAGCAAACCACTAAATATCACCTACTCCTGGAAAATAGCCTTGGAAGTAGAAGAACAACCCAACCAATAGTTGTCCAAACTTAAATTTCAAGGCATTGTCCTGTTTGATAAACTTGAGGTTCAACAAAAGTTGTCTTTGCATACCAGTGCACAGATCAAATGATGCATCTTCCTTGATCATCCTGTAGGCGGCATTTACCACTACAGCAGAGATAGAGTTGATTCTGCTGACATGGAATGTCCGGTATCCTATCACCATACATGCATATTTGACAAGATCTTCTTTGATTGAATTGACAGTCATTCCCCGTGAATCGCTCACAGAATCGGTGAGCTTGGTCATTCCAACTTGTTGATCTTCCTTAGGGCTGGTACTTCACCGACATTGTAGAAACTGGTGATGGCATGAATTGCTTCTGGTGTGATATCATGCGTCCGCTCTAAGTACATCTTATCACCATGCACTCTGCTCAGAATAATTTGAATGTGATCATCCGAAAATTCTTCAAGAAAATAGGCTACGTTGTGAAGTTTCTTCTTCTCCAGAATGCTGAATTCCGGTTTAATCTTCTTATCCTTTCCATAGAATAGACTCAACTGGGAATGGATCATCAGAGATCCTAGGTCTTCAATTTTGCAGTCAATGAAATCTGAAATGCCTTCTTCCACTATGACACCAGCAGGTATTTGAGATAGGGCATTGTATTTTGCCTTCCGTTGAATGAAGTCTATAGAATCAACAGGTGCACTAGAGCTAGCATGTGATGCTGAAGCCATGATAAACATGGAATTTTGAAAAATACCTTTGTAAATCAAAATTTAGGGCTTCACAATTTGAACTTCGCTACACACTCCTTCGGTTGCCGAAATATCGCTTTGCGTTCTACACTTCTCCAACATATGTTTGCTTCAGATTCTTCTTTAGGATTTTGATAAATTCTTTGAATCACAATGTAAATCACTTTTCTTCACTCTGCACTTGAAAAATTCCTTGCTCGAAAAATGATAGTGAAAAATGATTTGAAAATTCCTTTTAAACAGATTCTCCACCTACCATAATAAATTCTCCACTATTAGGGCATAAACCCTAATTTTGCCTTATACTGTTTTCGATCTTTTGCCAATCTGATAGGTATCTCATACTGGTTAAGGTCTTTTACCAATGTCAACTGGGGGGTTCGAGATGTTTCACCATTTTCTCCCCCTAAGCTTTTCTGATGCTTCATTTGTCGGTTCAACGACTTCCACACTGGGTGCAGAAACCGGTTCTTCTTGAATCACTTCTTCTGGCTTCTTCTTCCAGGTTTTCTTCATATCTACTTGAACAATTTCAACATCAATTTTTCCTTCTAGAGTGACTGGTATATCATTCGATATACTCTTTCTTGCTCTGCAGAATGTGGCTATATGACCCAGTTTGTTGTAGTGATAGCAAACCATTCCAGGTGCTCTCCAAGGTCCATCATTCATGTTTCCATTCTTCCTTCTGCATGTTGCAGCAGTGTGACCATGACCATGGCAAATCATACAGATTGCTCTCCATCCGGTTGCCACTTGATAGCCACCGTTACCTGACTGATGACTATAGGTATTAAATCGGTTTGAGTTCTGGTTCCCAGAGGTTTCAGGAAAAACTCCTTGATTCCTTTGAGGATACCTTCTAGTATTGTGCATGATAGACCTACATTCAAATGCTCTATGCCCAAACTTGTTGCATGCATAACAATTACCATTTAATCTATTGGATCTAGGCTTATCATTTAGAAAATAAGGAAAATTATTGTAAGCCTTACTTCTACATACATTAGCAGTGTGTCCTTCCTTGAGACAGTTAAAGCAAACAAGTTTGAACTTTTGCTTACCTTTATCCTTTGATGCCGGTTGTTTCTTTGATGCTCTATCTTTTGTTCTAGAGGTCTCACCTTCCTCATAATTAGAGAAACCAAGTCCATTGGTATTCTTTACCGGTTTTGCTGATTCAAGCTTCTGCTCTAGCTTGACAGAGCTCTTATTGAATTTGGCAAGTATTTCCTTTGACTCAGTGAGTTCTTTAGAAATGGCAGCATTGGATTCCTTAAAGGTTGCATTCTCAGAGATAGCCATGTTTAGTTCACCTTGCACTTCTTCTTTTTCCATTTTTCTTTCATGAAGACGAGCGGTAAGTGCACTGATCTCTTGCTTCAACTTGGAGATCTCATGATCTTTGTCTTTTACTAGATCATCAGCTTTCCTCCAGTTCTCAAGCTCTTGACACATTCTGATAGTTAGTCCTTCAAGTTCCCTTCTTAGGTTGGCATTGGACTCATTCAATTTTTCAACTTCTTGAATTAGGGCTTCCATGTTCGCTTCATCTGAAGAACTGTTTTCAGTTAGCTCCATCAGTTTTTCAACATGCTCTCTTCTTTTTGCCTGAGAGGCCTTATATTTGACCTTAAGTTCATCATAGGCTTTCTCAGTCTGAGTGAGCCGATGAGTAAGTTCCCTCACATAGTATTACCCCATATCTCTTTCCAAGTGGTTAGACTTATAGAAAGGTTGGCTTTGATACCAATTGATGAATACTAAGAGAGGGGGGGGTGAATTAGTATACCAAAAATTACTGTACTTAAACATTTTAATAGTCTAGCAGTAAACCAGTAAAACAATTTAGCAAACAAACTGGTTAACACACATGCAAACCAAATAGCAACTAATGCATTCACCCACAAAAGCACAATCACCATAACACGAGATTTTGACGTGGAAACCCAAATGGGAAAAACCACGGTGAGATGAAACTCACAAGTAACTATCTGCAGAATAGTAACTAGACCGGTTAAGGTCATACAATGTTGTTTACTAGAACAAATCTTGTTAGGAATCTCAATCTCTGTTAGGAGATAAGTCCAATTAAAGACTACTTTATGAGAGGATTTCAGATCCACAGATGTGAACCACCTTGTTAGAGGATTTACAAAGGCTTTTCTGGGCCTACCCGGTTAAGGGTTTCTAACTTGTCAAAGATGTGAGTAATCAACAAGTGAATGATCTAGCAAATGGGATAGTCTGCTTGATTAGATCCATTGTAGTTCATAGCTAATGCATTTCAGCATTACTTCAGTCTTCAGTAACTCCTTACTCTGTTACAACTCACAAACTTGATCTTCTCAGTTAAGATCGCACATTCAAAAGGTTTTTCAACCACTACAAAACCTAACAACTATACTCGCATACTCTCTCTCTCTCAAAACCCTAGACATGATGTCCTTAAAAGGAATCTGATTTCATGTCGGTCCAATAGGATTTCATTACAAGTTCCTAGGTTCATTGTATCTAGACACATTTGATAACATGACACAAAAACACTGTCAAAGTGTCGGTGGATGGTAACTCATCACAAAATATATCGGTTGGTAACTCATCACAGAGTATTACCGGTTTATACAACTTTTCGGTTACCCGTTGGTGACTCAGAGTAATACCAATTCAAATAGATTTTCGGTTGACAAAACTTGAAGGCTGTAAAAAGATAACTGCCGCTTGTAGCTCCTTTGCTCTGCTCCGCTTGAGATCCGTAAACCGCTTAATCTCTCTATGCCGCTTGGGTCTTTATACCGCTTGAGATCGGTAATACACTTTCTGCATAACAATAGTAGTCTAAAGACTACAACATGATACCGGTTTGGAACATTTACCGGTTGAGCATAATTCATACATTCTCAAAGTGATCTCATAGCAAGTGTGTGTCCATCAGTGACAATCACAACATAATCATCAAAATGCCAACAACTTGATGTGTTGAAGCTTCTTGAAAAAAAAGGCCTTATTTCCATCATGCAAGGGAGTGTTCTTCCACGAACTAGAGAAAAGATCTAAAAATCCCTTAGCCTTAAACTACATCTTCTCTAACTTGAACGGAAATCTAGTTGGAGCCAAATCATGATGAAGAAGCAAGGTGACCAAATAGTGATCCAACCCGGAGAAAGGAAAGATACATGCCTCAAAAAGCCATGGGAACTTAGCTCAAGGGACAACTAAGAAAAAATGGTTCAACTTCTTATCAATATTTGGAAAAACCTTCCTCTAATTGGTCCATGTATAATCCCCACTCTTGAACACAAGTTCCAATAAGCCATTCTCCAAGACAAAGTTTTGAAAATACCTCTATACTACGACAACCACACTTGAACCACCTTTTTTTAGCAAGGTGCAGAGTATTGTTGAAATCACCCTCAATCACAACCACTTTCTGCTTAAGATATTTCAAAACCTTTGAGATTTGATCCTGAACCTCCTTCTTCTGGTCCATGCCAATAGGACCATAAACATTGACAATGTACAACTCACTACCCAGTGGGAAAGATGCAATCTTTACTAATTTCCAAAATTTGTACTGAGCTATCAGACTAGCTGAAGCTAAAGAAGGGTTCCAAAGACAACCCAAACCACCCAAGGCCCCATCTGCATCCATGAACAAACCATCCCAAAATCTCACAAACCTAAAAAATTAACGAATTCTTCACCTTTTAATATAATTTCCTATAGAAGCACCACATCTGGTCACACTTGATCATAACACTACTTGATCAAGCACCTCTTGCCAAAAGAATTGCATCCCCTGACATTCCATGACAATATTTTAATTGCTCCTAGGGAAATGCATAGGTTTTCCTTGATCTTAGTTTACTTTGTCCTTTGGCACTTCTTGCCAATTCAAGCTTCATTTTGGTGATTTTTGGCCCTCGCCACTTTTTCTGGCCAATCTTCACAAACCCAAGGTCTGATTTTGTCTGTTTAATAGTCCTTTTCTCCAAAATCCCTTCGAAATCCCCTAAGACAAATTCATCTTCTCTATCCACTCTCAGAGAAACCTCTTTCTTCCTAAATTCAGGGGTATCGAAATATTTTGCCTCACTATCTTTCTAAAAAGCAAGCTTTGTTACTAGAGAAATCTAAATGTCCTTCATAGAGGGTTGTCCTTCTCCTCACCATTACCAACCATTCCAAGCTCCACTGAATATTTAACTATCTCTTTAGAGTATGTTACGCGTAGAAACTCCAAATTAGTCATCTTGATGTTCTTATTATCCAGATTCAACCCAAACTATGAATTTGGTACATGTTTATCCATTACAAGGCCATCCATAATCAATAAGTTGCCAGTATTGAGCCCACCATTCAAATGCCCACTAAATGGGAGATCATGTGTGTCATTCTGTCCATTAAGTAAAGGGTCCTCCAGATTCTGATTATCCATTATATTGTCCTCAATAAAATATTTTCCACCATCCATTGTTCTATTTTTGAAGATGCCACCTTCTAGTGACTTCAAAGGGAAAAGATCCTTAATAATAGATACTCCTTGGTTCCCACTAGGAGGGGTTTATGTCTTCTTCCTTATTTCTACTACTGGGCTCAGATTAGAAGTCAAGGGAGGGTACTCCCCCCTTCCAAGATTGGAATGATTAATTCCCAATGAAGAAATTTTTAGGGTTTAGGCAAATCTAGTGCAAATATAAATTAACAATTATATGCAGATTCAAATATACAAAAGATGAATAATCATACACAACACAAATAGTGTAGAGATTTAATGTGGTTCACCCAAGATGGGCTACATCCACAGAACACAATCATCCAATCTTTTCTTATTATCCAGTAATACCATACAACACCATTACAATTCCCTTCAGATTCTAGCCACTTATAACATGCAATTTTTAGGGCAACATACAAAGTCGGCCTCTTTTACGTTTTTTTCCAATGTCAGTTTTTTCAACAAAAAATGAAATTTTTTTTCCTTGAGGGTTGTACCCCTGAACCCCCGCTCGGGGCCCAACCCAACCTTGAACCCCAACAAGGATACATAATGAGTGTACAATACTTGCATGATTAGTCATCACATACCAATAGGACTCCCACTTAGAGACTAATCAGGCTTCACACCAAACAATCTCCCACTGGGAGATTCATCCTTGACGACACTGTTGCACTTGCAACTCCTACTAGATAAAACACCCAAACTCATTTGTCCCTTAATTCTATTATTTTTAGTCAAGAAGACCAATAGAAACTAACGAGGAAATAAACTTCTCTCGTGTGACCACCTTTGTGAACATATCTGTAGGATTGTCACTTATGTGAATCTTTTCAAGCTATAGCTGCCCATCCTTCAAAACAGACCGTATGAAATGGTACCTGAGTTGAATGTGTTTTGTCCTTGAATGGAGAGTAGAATTCTTTGGAAGATGAATGACACTCTATCTATCAGTGTATAATGGGCTATCCTCCTACGTCTTGCCCAATTTCTCTAGAAAATGTTGTAACCAAATCATCTCCTTGCTAGCTTCAGTAGCAACCACATACTCAACTTTAGTGGTTGAAAGTGCAACAACGTTTTGCAATCTAGAAATCCAACTAACTACAATTCCCCCTACAATAAAGACATACCCTTTAATACTCCTTCATGTATCAATATCACCTACTAGATCAAAGTCAACATATCCTCATAGAGAAGAGTTTGATCCTCTAAAACATAATTCCTTTGTAGTAGTACCTCTCAAATACCCAAGAATCCATTTGACAACATTCCAATGTTTCATTCCCAGATTGCTCATATACTTGCTCACAACTCCCACTACATGTGCAATATTTGGTTGTGTGCATACCATCACATACATCAAACTGCCAATAAATAATGAATATGGAAGATTTGATATTTTTTTAACCTCTTCCTAAGTCTTTGGACACATCTCCTTAGTCAATTTGAAATGATTATCCAAAGGTCTACTAACTAGTTTTGCATTCTGCATGTTAAATATTTTCAACAACTTCTTTATATACTCACTTTGGGACAAAGTTAATGTTTCATTTTTCCTATCCCGTGAAATCGTCATGCCAAGGATTTGCTTAGTTGCATCCAAATCATTTATAGCAAATGACTTTGCTAATTTTTGTTTAAGTTCATTTATATGCTGCATTTTAGACCCAACAACAAGCATGTCATCAACATAAAGTAACAAGATAATATAACTAGCATCATCCAATCTCTTAAAATAAGCACAATAATTTGAATGATATCTATGGTAATGTTGTTCAGTCATGAAACTATCAAATTTCAAATACCATTGTCAGGGTGTTTTCTTTAGGCCATACAAACTTTTCTTTAACCTGCACACTAACTCCTCACCTTTGACCTCATATCCATGTGGTTGCTACATGTAGATTTCCTCCTCCAAATCCCAAAAGTGGTTTTAACATCTAGCTGTTCAAGATGCAAGTCTTTTGCAGCCACAAGACTTAGAACAGTTGCAATGGAAGTCATTTTTACAACTGGAGAAAATATTTCATCAAAATCTATACCATTTTTCTGTGCAAAACCTTTTACCATGAGTATGGCCTTATATCTTTTATATCCTCCATCCTCCTCCTTCAGCCTATAAACCTATTTATTTGGCAAGGCTCTTATTCCTATAGGTAATGGGACTAAGTCTCAAGTCTGATTTTGCATCAAGGAATCCATTTCCTCTATCATGCTTAGCTCCCACTCTTGTTTGGCATCCACCTACATTGCTTCTTCATATCCTTCTGGTTCACCAGAATCACTTAATAAAATAGAATACAAAGAAGGAGAAATTTTTTCAAGAGGTCTTCTTAACGTCGTAGAATGTCTAACATTTGTAGGAGTTTGTGGGATATTTTGTTGTTGTTGAGCATCAGGTACCAACAGTATTTTATTTTCAAGAATCTCATCCGACACCACATATTCCTTTTTGACCTATTCATGCTTCGTTTTCTGCATTTGTTCTTTATACATGACCTTCTCATTGAATATAACATCTCTACTTCTAATTATTTATTGATTTTTAAAATCTCATAATCGATAACCAAAGTCATCCATTCCATATCCAACAAAGGTACATTTTGAGATTTAGCATCAAGCTTATTTTTTTTCTTTATCAACATGGACAAAAGCTTCACAACAAAAAGGTTTTTAGAAAATAATAGTTTACCTTTTTACTAGCCCATGCCTCTTATGGAATGTCACCATCCAAAGGATTTGAAGGTCCTCTATTTATCAAATAAACAACAATATATATAACTGTAGACACCTAAAATTAATTAAATTAATATTTAACTAATTTAAGCCTATCAACATAATTAATTAATTTAATTATGTTATCCTTATTCCTCTCATAATCAATTAAATCTAATTTAATTAATTCTATCACTATTGTCCAAATATTAATTTATCAAATAAATTAATTATTCCCCTATTCCTCTAAAGTCATCTCAATAATTATTTCCTCTAAACCCACTCAGTTAATTAACTCTAATTAATTAACCTAGTCATGTGATTCCTACAAATCACTTTTCCTAATCCCACTCAACCTAATTAATCCTTCTTGAATCTCTCATAATCATGCTTATCATTATTCTCTTATTTTTAATTTCCACTCATGTCACGTCAACATTGAATCTCTCAAAGAAATTCAAATTTCTTTGAATCTCTCAATGCATCCTTATTTTGGAATTTTTAATTAAAGAAATTCAAATTTCTTTGAATCTCTCAATGCATCCTTATTTTGGAATTTTTAATTCCTCAAGTTTGAAATTCAAATTTCTCCCCCTTTTTCCAATGGAATTTTACATTCCTGTTTATTTTCCCAAGGCACCCTTGATCCATACCTTCTATCTAAAATCAATCTCAACCCTTCATAATCAAATCAATCTTGGCCCTCCATTGGCCTTCTCCAATCTATAAATTGGAGCCAATCCTCCTCACAGAAGATCCACTTCTCATGCATTGTCATGCTGCTCTATTCTCCTCTCATCTCTCTTCATAATCCTCTACTAAATCCATCCATCCTTAATCCATCATTCAAATCCAATCCTATCAAATCCTTCAATCTATCTTGTTGAGCACAAATGAGAGCATTCCACATCACAAGCAATCAAAATCAAACAAGGAGCAAATCAAGTGGAGCATCATCAAATGGCGCCTTCATTTCATTAAGCTCAATCCGAAGGAGAAGGTAAAATGGTTATTCTTTGATGTTTTTAGCATTTTCATGTTTATTTCATTATGTTTTGATCATTTGACCTTCTAATTCGATTTTCCCTTTTCATTTTGGCACGGTCGGTGGGACCCACATCCCGAATTTAACAAAATTTTGAGTTTTGTGTGAAGGTTTTTTCGCAAGTTCACATATCAGCGCGACTATCTTGGGTTTGGCCCGACCGCAGGAAAATTAAAAAATTCTTGGGCGCCTCACTGTGTTTCAGCATGACCACCTCGGCTTCAACACGTCCGCCTGGTAAATTCTTCTATCTCCTCATTAATTCTTCCTCTTCTATCTTCTTCTATCTCCTCATTTTTGTTTCTTTTCTGTTTTTGCTTCAGCATGACCGCTCTGCAATTAGCGCGAGCGTTTTTATAAAAAAATTGAATTTTAAATTCTGGGTGCGAACTCTAGTTGTATCAGTGCGAGCGCCCGCGCATCAAAGCGAGCGCCTGCTAATCAGCGCGTCTGCATTTGTTTTTTTGTTGTATGTTTAAATATTAATAATCTGTCTATTAGCGCGAGTGCCCGGGCATTAGCACGACTGTTTGCAAATTAGTGCGGTCGCAGGATAAATTTAAAAAAAAAAAAAACAAATTAAAAAAAAAAATTTATTCTATTTTTCAGTCATCTCTTCTTTATCTTAATTCTATTTTCCTCCAAACTCCACTAGATACCTCGCAATTCCATTTTGCACATTTCCTTCCTTGGGGGCCTTATCCCAAAACCCACTTTTTGAAGCCCCAAATCCCACATTCCTCTATTTTTAGGGTTTGCCATAACTCCTTCCACTTTTATCCAATCACTTCCAAATTTTCCCATATTGTCTATCTCCAACTTTTGCTTCTTTGTCCCTCTTGGACAAGTTTTTCCATTCCTTCACCTCTCCTCCAAATTCCCCATTTTATGCTTTCCTATCCCTTGGAAAGTGGCGAGAACCTAGTCAAACCCCATTTACCCATCAAATTTTCCTCCAAATCCAGATTTGTCATTAGTAGAAAAGTTTTTATTCTTGTTTTTCTACTCATTCCCAAAAAATTAATTTTTTTTTTGTCATTCTTTTGTCTTTTGCAGGACACTTGTTGTAGACTTCATTTTCAAACTACTAATCAAGTTGTTTTGTAGGTTGCCTAAGAGACTCAATCAAACATTGTATTGTTCTTAATCTAGGCACCTAGATTTTAATTAGGGGTAAAAGAACTCTTGCTTTTTGTGTTTGAGAAAAGTGTAGAGGTAGGAGAGTATGCTCTTGTCTACATAGACAATCAGAAATCTCGACCCTCAAACCTTTTCTTGTTTGATTGCATGCTTACCCTTAGCGGGCCTGCCCTCCCAACTTGCTCTTTGAGAAGGTAAGAGGGGAATGACCCAAGTGAGTACACCCAAACCTGGGGTTCCCAACTCACTATAATAAATAGGCCATTGACTATGAAAGGGTCAATGGTTGGGGCTATATGAGAGTTCACTCTCACATTGGGTGCTTAGTAGGATCCTAGAGATCTCAATCACACTTGCATGACTACTAAGTTCTTGGTGCTTTGTTGGGCTATAGGCCTCAATTGCGCTTGCGCAACTGCGAAGGGTAGCTCCTAATGAGAAGCCATACTAAACACCTTGTGCATAGTGGCCAAAACCATTCTAGTCATTGGTGCAGGAGGTCGGACCTTCGAAGCCGCCCATATTTTTACGACCCTTAGTAGAGACACATAGTTCTACATGAGGAGTTTTCATGGGAATTGATGCTTGGCTGCCTCAGAGAAGTGAGTGTCGTGGAGGGGAGCTAGTGGGGTCAAGCATCTAAGTGTCCGCTCTGGGTAAGCGTAGCTGGGAAACCAAATGGGATCCATTGACTATTGTCTTTTCTCACCATAGGATATGTTGTGAAGGAGCATGAGTGTCTTTTGAGTCTAACTTCTTCTGACCATTGTGTTTTCTTTACTTGACATCTCTTGCCAAGTCCATCCCCCACAACCAATCAATCCTCCCTCTTTCCAAATTCCATCTCCTCATCATCAAATCTTTAATCCATTTCTATCTATCCAAGAAATCCTCCAATCCCCAATCCACTTTCATGCATTCAAACAATCATCCTTCCTCAACTAATATTCATTATTTCTCTAATCCAATCAAATCTCCAAAATTCCAATCAATCAAATCCATCCATCTTCCTAATCCGGTTATCCAATCCAATCAAATCAAATCAAATCAAATCCAACCTAATCCAATCCAATTCAATCCAATCTAATTCAATCCAATTCAACCCAATCCATTCAATCAATCAACTAATCCAATTCAATCCAATCTAATCCAATTCAACCCAATCCATTCAATCAATCAATCAACCAATCCAATCCAATCCAATCCAATCAAGTCCTAATCCAAGGACCAATCCAATCAAGTGCTAATCCAAGGATCAATCCAAATCCAAATTCAATCAAAATCTAATCAAATCTAATCCATCATCATTCCAAGCCAAGTCCTAATCCATCATCATTCCAAGCCAATTCCTAATCCTCATCTTTATTTAAAATCATCTTCTAATCCTTCACTCTCAATATGAGTACCCATAATTTCAAAGCTTGGTATGAGAAGATGCTCACAAAAATTCATGAGCCTGCCTACCAAGTTAATCCCATAATCTCCCACTCTCCTATCATACCTTCATCCATCCCATCCCAACACATTATACCCAATCCCAATCTATACCATATCTCTTATCCTTCCTCTACCTTTGACAAGGAAAATCAATCTTATTCCACATCCATATCTCCATATTATCCCTCATCCACCTACTCCTCTAATCCAATAAGTATACCTCCATCTCCCCTCCCATCCATATCTCAACCCCCATCCTTTCACAACACATTCATTACCTCTACTCCCCATCCAAATCCTTTACTCCATAGTCCTCCAATCATTAATCCTAATTCCCCAATCCATTATCCTAATCCTCAATCCAATCCCAATCCTCCATCTAATCCTCCATCAAATCCTAATCCCCCATCCAATCCCAATTCTCCATCTAATCCCAATCCTCCAAAATCCATATTGTCTACATCCTCCAAATCCATCATCCATAATATTATCCAGGACATGCTAGCAAAGGAGACAAAATCCTCACCTCAAAGCAAAGTGGCCAAGTCTTCTCAAGTCCTCCATCCACCCCAATCGCCTCCACCTCAAAACAAATCCCAATCCCCCACACTTCATGATACTCCCATTTCCCCATCTACTCACATCAAAGCTTCCATATCTTCCTCCATCACACAATCCCCGCAACTCCAAACATGCCAAAAACTTGTTCCAAAGCATGCTAGCACTAAAACCTCTCCATCTCATGATGAATCTCCCTCCACTCCATCCAATGATCCCATCCCATCCACTTCCTCTCATGATCATATGATTCCTCTATCATCTCATGATCCTCCTCCATCTCATGATCCAAATCACCCCTCTCACTCCATCTCATGATACCCTCCCTAGTCAAGATCAAAGTATCCCTTCATCTCCATGTCATGATCCCAATCCATCTAAAGATCCTAATCTTCCTTCCACATCTCATCCCCCTCAAAATGGACTCGCATCTTGTTCCCGAAATAATAAGGATCCTCAAGATAATGCTCAAAATGTTGGTACATCCTCTATTCCTCCTAAATCAAAATTTCCCTCATACAAATCAAAATCCTATTATCCCTCATCTTCTGCATCCATTTTGGGACCCTATGTTCCAAAGTTAAACCCTTTATTCCTTCCATCTATTTTGGGCCCCTATGTTCTGATGCTCAATCGTCCATCCCTTCCATCCATATTGGGTCCTTACATCCCTCCATCCACCACTCCATCACCTCAAATAATCCCTAAGCAAGATCAACAAAGGCACACAACCTTGGATGCCTCCCAACACTCTCTTTCCACCATCCCATCCATAAAATCCATCAATCCTTCATCCTCATGCACCCATCCCATCGCTATTGGAAGCAATTTGGATGCCCAATCTAAAACGAATAAAGCTCAAAATCCACAAAAATCAAAGGATCAACATGTCCCCTCAAAACGACATGCTCAAAAGAAAAATATGATCCAAAAGAAAGAAAAATCAAAAAGGCCATAAAGGCCCCAAAAGAAAAAATCAAAAACTATGTGGATTCCCAAAGAAGCAATGCATCCCAAAGAAAAAAACAAAATTGGCATCCAAACTTGCTAATCCAAAAGCTCCATCCATTCATATGTCCTCCAATCCTCCATCTAAAACTCCTCCATCTTCAAAATCCATTTT
This sequence comes from Cryptomeria japonica, assembly GCF_030272615.1. Taxonomy (NCBI): domain Eukaryota; kingdom Viridiplantae; phylum Streptophyta; class Pinopsida; order Cupressales; family Cupressaceae; genus Cryptomeria; species Cryptomeria japonica. Next base: position 25,002,578 of record NC_081414.1, read on the forward strand.
GGGTCCTTATGTCCCAAAATCCACCATCCCAACTCCATCATCCCCTTCTTCTATTTTGGGTCCTCATTTCCCATCTAATTCAAAACACTCTCCTCCACTACTCCACCACCCTCCAAGGTGTGTGCCAATGTTGATCTTCCACAAGTTCTTCAAAACCCCATCCATTATCCACCGTCCATTTTTCACAATCCCATTCTATTAGTCCAATCCTTTCAAAATTCTCATCTTCCATCTCCTATCCATTTCATCTCCCCAATTATTGTTACCAACATCTATGAGCATACCTCCACTTCAAAGCAATACTAAGGGATACCATCTATGGAACTAGATGCTTGAGTCCTCCCTTCCTCTTTCATGCATCCACTATCTTCCATATCCACTCATCCTCATCCTTCTCCATCCAAACTATTCCAAAAATTCAAAATTCAAAAAAAAAATTCAAAAATTCAAAGAAAATACAAAAAAAAAATAAAAAATAAAAGAAAAATCATTTCATCCAATGGTGAAAACCATTTATTGTGGTGCCTTGGGTAAGTACCATGATGAAAACTTGGCAAACAAGCATCATGTGTAATCCCCTCATCCCCTTGCACTCTACACTTGGGGGCAAGCTTCATCCACACAATCCTCTCATCCATCTACATCATATCTAAGTCCATTCTCCTTTCATATCTTTGATCTTGACTGTCCTATCCATATCCTCCATCTCATATCCCTCATCCTATCAAAATAAATCCTCCATTCCTATCTTTCATCTTGATCATATAAGAGGCAAAATAATGTATATGCATGCATGCTTTGGCGCATTCAAGCCTTGAATTCACTACCATCCATATCCATTACACATTATCCTTCAAACTCATACATCTTTATCCACCATCCTTACATCCTTAATTCCACTACCTCTAGTGTGGGGCATTGCACTCCTTTGTAGCATAGTCCTTGGGTCTCCATCACCTTACCCTCCAGTCCTCCATATCCTATACATATCCATCCACTCCATCCATATTTCTCCTATCTAAACAATAAGTCCCTTCTTCCATTCATCCATCCTCTTACCGAGCCATTGGTTCTCCCTTGTCATTGGTTCCATTCAATAAAATCCTATCCACCAATCCACCCCATCCTATCTAATTTCTAACCCAATCCTATCTTATCCAATCGTATTCTCCATCTCTTCCAATTTAATCAACAATCCCATCCCCAATCCAATCCTATTCAATCATCCATCCCCCTTTTTTCATCTTATCTAATCATTTATCCTTCTTCTAATCCTATCCAATCCATCAAAATGAGCTTTCCCCATCTACCGGAGCTTGCACTGATTTGTGCCTAATCCAAGCACCCATCCATACTCGAGTAATCAAATCCAAGCAACAATCTTCTCATCTGCAGATCTTGCACATCCAACTTGTCTTTTGTCATCCATCAATCCATCACTTGCCCATCGGGATGTATCCTTCCCTATTCTGACAGTTTATCCAAATCCATGTCCTACTCTTGGAAAGAGATGTAAGTTGGTCATGTGCATATTGTTTGCATTCTTGCGCTTTTCACTTAGTTTTCATCTTGTGTCCCAGGACTATACTTGTTTAGGATTGCCTTGATCATCCTATATCTTGGTATGTCTTGGCTTGTGTATAATGGGGCATAGTTTTCATGGCATGGTGTGTTTGAAGGTCTTCCTTGTATGAACCGACAACCCTGCATTAGTGTTTATCAACACTTGCATGATTGTGTGTAAGGCATTCCTGTTTGACTGAGCATCAGTCCACGCCTCGGATCTTCATATCGTCTTGGTTCTTATAATCAGTGGTGTAGACTATCCATGGAAATATCAAATCTAGGTTTTCTCTCTATACTTCCTCAACAAGAAATCCAATCCATTTATCATTTCTTTGTCTCATTTCATTCACAACACTCCAACTCATCCTACTTCCCTCTTTCCTTTCATCACTTATTCTTCTAATTCCTTTTCGAGAGCACACCCGTGTTCTTCAAACCCGCATGTTCTCTCGAGGGGGCATACCACTGTTTCCTCATCATCCTTCCTCCTCATCATTATTCCTCATCTCATGACTGGGGCATCATGCTACTAGTCCTTATCCTTTTCTTCACCTCATTACTAGGGCATCATGCTACTAGTCCTTATCCTTTTCTTCATCTCATGACTGGGGCATCATGCTACTAGTCCTTATCCTTTTCCTCCACTATTTTTTATTCTTCTTTGATATAACATCATTTCACGATGCTATATCAAAGAGGGGCAAAATGTAGACACCTAAAATTAATTAAATTAATATTTAACTAATTTAAGCTTGTAGGATTTTGCCAAGATCAAGAGACAATGTAAAACACAAATAAGAGAGACAACATAATGACAAGAACAAAACTGTATTCTCATCAATATGCAAAATGATCAACTGGATTCACCAATACAATGAATATAGGCCTGCTTATATAGGCAAGGCCATATGGAGGTATGAGCACACAAATATGACATGTGGCTCAATGAGAAACAAGGGTAGGTAAGAAATACTAGGGGTAGGTAGGAGAAATAATATAATATTCCACAAGAGGTGGATGACCCACCGAATGTGGAGTATAACAGCAAAATAAGACCACAAAAGGTGGAATTTCTCCTACAAGCTCTATCCCTATGTGCACACTTCCCTAAGTGTCTCAAATCCAAACTACGAAGAGATGCATTATCCTAAGTTAACTTAAGTAAAGTGTAATAATATCCAAAATGAATATTTATTTACACCAACAAAGCCTATCAACATAATTAATTAATTTAATTATGTTATCCTTTTTCCTCTCATAATCAATTAAATCTAATTTAATTAATCCTGTCACTATTGTCCAAATATTAATTTATCAAATAAATAAATTATTCCCCTATTCCTCTAAAGTCATCTCAATAATTATTTCCTCTAAACCCACTCAGTTAATTAATTCTAATTAATTAACCTAGTCATGTGATTCCTACAAATCACTTTTCCTAATCCCACTCAACCTAATTAATCCTTCTTGAATCTCTCATAATCATGCTTATCATTATTCTCATATTTCTCATTCCCACTCATGTCACATCAACATTGAATCTCTCAAAGAAATTCAAATTTCTTTGAATCTCTCAATGCATCTTTATTTTGGAATTTTTAATTCCTCAAGTTTGAAATTCAAATTTCTCCCCCTTTTTCCAAAGGAATTTTATATTCCTGTTTATTTTCCCAAGGCACCCTTGATCTATGCCTTCTATCTAAAATCAATCTCAACCCTTCATAATCAAATCAATCTTGGCCCTCCATTGGCCTTCTCCAATCTATAAATTGGAGCCAATCCTCCTCACAAAAGATCCACTTCTCATGCATTGTCATGCTGCTCTATTCTCCTCTCATCTCTCTTCATAATCCTCTACTAAATCCATCCATCCTTAATCCATCATTCAAATCCAATCCTATCAAATCCTTCAATCTATCTTGTTGAGCACAAATGAGAGCATTCCACATCACAAGCAATCATAATCAAGCAAGAAGCAAATTAAGTGGAGCATCATCAAAGGGCGCCTTCACTTCATCAAGCTCAATCCGAAGGAGAAGGTAAAATAGCAAGGTAAAATGGTTATTCTTTGATGTTTTTAGCATTTTCATGTTTATTTCATTATGTTTTGATCATTTGACCTTCTAATCCATTTTCCCCTCTTCAATAACATCTGCCCAAAAAAATAGGGGTAGTCCAACAAGCAATCTCATGCTCCTTGCATGCTCCATGATGGTCTTATTCATTCTCTCAGACACACCATTTTCTTGTGGGGTTTCTGGAACCGTCTTCTACCTTCAGATTCCATTGAAAGAATAGTAATATTCAAATGCTTTGTTGTAATACTCCCCTCTATTATCAGATCTAAGACACTTTAACTTTTTTTCTGCCTCATTCTCAACCAAAGCTTTCCATTTCTTAAAAGTTCAAAAACATGTAACATCTATTTTAGGAAATACACCCATGTTATCCTAGTTGCATCATCTATAAAAATAACATAATAAGAATCTAACCACCAAGAGATGATACCTGAGCTGGTCCCCATACATCTAAATGCACAAGTTTTAACTTGTCACTCTTCTTCTTTTTCCCAACCTTGAGAAATCTAACTCTTTTTTGTTTACCATAAACACAGTTTCCATAGAACTCTAAATCAATCTGTTGAAATGTGGCGACTGATCAGCAAAGTACTGTGGGTATTTTTTTTTTGTTGATGAAAACCGACATTGTAATAAAACCCTAAAAAGGCTGACTTTGTTTTTTTCCCTAAAAATGCATGTTATAAGCGGCTGGGATGCTTAAGGCATTGTAAGGTTGATGTACTATTTTTGTTGGATAATAAGAAAGATTGGATGACTGTGTATGGTGGATGTAACCCATTTTGGGTGAACCACGTTAAATCTCTGTGTTATCTATGTCTTGTTTTATTTCTTTATCTTTTGTATTTAAATCTGCATATAATTGTTAGTTTATATTTGCTTCGGATCTGCTTGAAACCCTAACAATTGGTATCAGAGCGAGGTTTTTTGTAAATTGGTAGGACTCTCAGATTTGAGTGGGAGCAATGGAGGATTCCAAATTCAAGGTCGAAAAGTTTAATGGCCAGAACTATCAGTTATGGAAAATGCAGATGGAGGATTACCTGTATCAAAAGGATTTGTGGCGGCCATTGGAAGGAAAGGCAAAGAAAGTGACCACAATGTTAGATGAAGAGTGGGACATTTTAGATAGAAAGGCACTAGGATCCATTCGATTATGCCTTGCACCATCTATAGCATTTAATATAACAGAAGCAAAAATGACTATTGATTTGATGGTGACATTGGCAAAGTTGTATGAGAAACCCTTGGCTTCGAATAAGGTATTTCTTATGAAGCGTTTGTTTAATTTGAAAATGAGTGAGGGAGGATCTATAGTAGAGCACTTAAATGAATTTAATACAATTACCAGTCAACTGTCTTTGGTAAAAATTACCTTTGCAGAAGAGGTTAGGGCTCTCTTGATTTTATGTTCTTTGCCAGAAAGCTGGAATAGCTTGGTTATGGCTGTAAGTAACTCTGTCTCTGGTAAAAATAATTTGGTATTTGATGATATTGTTGGTGTTATCCTAAGTGAGAAAATGCGAAGAAAAACCACAGGCGAGACTCCAACATCATTGGGTAGTGTTTTGAATGTGGAGAACAAAGGAAGATCAAAGGAAAGAGGAAAAGGCCCTGGGAATGAGAAGTCACGAGGGAAGTCAAAGAAAGGACACTCTCAATCTAGAGGAAAGAAAGATTGTTGTTACTGTGGAAAGCCTGGTCATTTAAAGAAAGACTCTTGGTCTCGGAAAAATAAAGAAGGAGACAAAAATGAAAATGACAGTAAGGAAGCTAATATTGCAAGTAATACTTTACAAGATGCTTTAATCTTATGTTTGGATAATGTTAATGATTCCTTGGTAATAGATTCTGGGGCTTCATTTCATGCTACACCCCATAGAAAATATTTTCTAGATTATGTTCAAGGTGATTTTGGACAGGTATATTTGGGTGATGATGAGCCTTGTCAAATTGTTGGAAAGGAAAGATAAAGATCAAGTTGCAGAATGGAAATGACTGGTTTCTGCAGGAGGTAAGACATGTTCCTAATTTAAGAAGAAATTTAATTTCTGCAGGGCAACTAGGTAGTGAAGGTTGCATAGTTACCTTCTCAAATAATAAGTGGAAGGTCACTAAAGGATCATTAGTAGTAGCTAAAGGTGCAAAGGTAGGCACATTATATTTGTGTACTGGTAACACTTACTCTACCCTAGCTGCTACAGATAAAGTTACGACAGGGACAACAACAATAGATGTTGCAAGAACAGATTCAATAATGTGGCACCATAGGCTTGGGCACATGAGTGAGAAAGGGATGAAAATCCTTCACTCCAAAAATCTATTGCCAGGACTAAAGAAGATTGATTTAAAGTTATGTGAAAATCGTGTTTATGGTAAAAAGAAAAGAGTCAGATTTCTCAAGGTTGGGAAAGAGAAGAAGAGTGAGAAGTTAGAGCTTGTGCATTCAGATGTATGGGGATCAGCTCAGGTATCATCTCTTGGTGGCTCTTGTTATTATGCTATTTTTATTAATGAGTCAACCAGAAAAAACATGGGTATATTTCCTAAAACAAAAATTAGATATTTTTGAAACTTTTAAGAAATGGAAATCTTTGGTTGAGAATGAGACAGGAAAAAAGTTGAAGTGTCTCAGATCGGATAATGGAGGTGAGTATTGCAGCAAAGAATTTGAAGATTACTGCTCCTTAAATGGGATTCAAAAGTAGAATATAGTTCCAGGAACTCCACAGGAAAATGGTGTGTCAGAGAGAATGAATAGGACTATCATGGAACATGCGAGGAGCATGAGATTGCATGCTGGATTGCCCTTACATTTTTGGGCAGATGCTGTACATACTGCTATCTATTTGATAAATAGAGGACCTTCAACCCCTTTGGATGGTGGTATTCCAAAGGAGGCATGGACTGGTAAAAAGGTAAATTTTTTTTTTTTGAAAACCTTTGGTTGTGAAGCTTTTGTCCATATTGATAAAGAAAACAGAACCAAGCTTGATGCTAAATCTCAGAAATGTACTTTCATTGGATATGGGATAGATGAATATGGCTATCGGTTATGGGATTTTGAAAATAAGAAAATAATTAGAAGTAGAGATGTTATATTCAATGAGAAGGTCATGTATAAAGAACAGATGCAAGAAAAGAAGCATGAACAGGACAAACAAGAATTTGTGGTGTTGGATGAGATTCCTAAAAATGAAATGCCATAGGTACCTGATGCTTAGCAAAAATATATTGTCCCACAAACTCCTACAAGTGTTAGACATTCTACGAGGTCAAGTAGACCCCCTAAAATATTTTCTCCTTCCTTGTATTCTATTTTATTAACTGATTCTGGTGAACCCGAAGAATATGAAGAAGCAATGCAGGTGGATGCCAAACAACATTGGGAGCTAGGCATGAAAGAGGAGATGGACTCCTTGTCTTGATGAAAAATAAGACTTGGGACTTAGTCCCTTTACTTGCAGAAAAAAGAGCTTTTCCTAACAAATGGATTTATAGGCTGAAGGAGGAGGAAGGAGGTCAGAAAAGATATAAGGCCAGACTTGTGGTAAAAGGTTTTGCATAGAAAAAGGGTATAGATTATGATGAAATATTTTCTCCAGTTGTAAAAATGACTTCAATTAGAACTGTACTTGGTCTTGTCACTGTAGATGATTTACATCTTGAACAATTAGATGTCAAAATAGCTTTTCTCCATGGAGATTTGGAGGAAGAAATTTACATGTTGCAACCACAGGGATATGAGGTCAAAAGGTAAAGAGAACTTGGTGTGTAGGTTGAAGAAAAGTTTGTATGGCCTAAAGCAAGCACCCCGACAATGGTATTTAAAATTTGATAGTTTTATGGCTGAACATGGCTATCATAGATGTCATTCTGATCATTGTGTATATTTTAAGAGATTGGATAATGATAGTTATATTATCCTGTTGCTTTATGTTGATGACATGCTTGTTGCTGGGTCGAACATGCAACATATAAATGATCTTAAATAGAATTTAGCCAGGTCATTTGCTATGAAGGATTTGGGTGCAGCTAAGCAAATTCTCGGTATGAGGATTACACGGGATAGGAAAAATAGAACCTTGAGTTTGTCCCAAAGTGAGTATATAAACAAGGTGTTGAAAAGATTTAACATGCAGGATGCAAAAGCAGTTAGTACACCTTTGGCTAGTCATTTCAAATTGACTAAGGAGATGTGCCCAAAGGCACAGGAAGAGGTTAATAAAATGTCTAACATCCCGTATTCATCAACTATTGGCAGTCTGATGTATGTGTTAGTGAACAAATTTGTCCTAAAAAAATGAATATGCAAATTAACTCCCAATGCCCATAATGAAAAAGAAAAAGCACTAACAGTTGGATCGATTATCATGAGATTGATAATCTTCCTTTGAATTTTACAGGGTATAGCTCCCCGGTCAGATATTCCATAAATTAATTGGTTTTAAACCACACATTTTCTTTTAACTGGAAATCAACTAAAGGCACTAACACCTACTCATAACCATGAAGTAAATGTGAAGATGACTGAATACTAAATAAAGTGAATGTAGGAAAAAGAAAACATAGTTCATATTCCCAACACCCATAGAAGATAACTAAAGAGGTAGATGTATATATCCTTCCCAAGAGGTAACTTAATTTGAAAACAAAATTCCAGAATTAATCACATCTACAATTTGTCATGACAAGAATGGTACTGAAAAATAATATTAATGAGACAAAGCTCAATAAAATCTGAAGACAATAATAAAGAATTCAAAGATTCTTGAATGCCTTCTTCATTCCTTCAATATCAAAAATGAGTTCCAAGACTCAAGTTCTGTACGTTACAATTGTAGGAAAAGAAAACATGCCCCCTACTATAATTAAAAACTCAAAAATTATTGCCCTTTCCTGTAGCACACAGACTGCCAGAAAAAGAATCTGCTTGAGCTGAATGAACTCGACTAAACTGAATGAACCCGACTGAACTAAATGAACCTACTTGAACTGAATGAACCCAATTGAAATGGATGAACTTGATTGAACTGGTTCAAGAGGGTTCAATGGTTTAGAAAGTTTTAAAGAAATTCTTTTTCACTTAATTGGAACTTAACATAGAACTTTAAAGGGAAAAAGTCCATGGAGACATGATACACAACTAGAGGGGCCCGACTTAAAAATTTTCAATTGGGCGGACCACAAGTGGGCCAACAGTATGCAATGGTATGCACAAGGCTAGATATTGCACATGCAATGGGAGTTGTGAGTAGGTTTATGAGTAATCCAGGTATGGAACATTGGAATGCTGTGAAATGGATCCTTTGGTATTTAAAATGAACCACTATGAAGGAATTATGTTTCAAAGGATCTAATGCTGCTCTGAGTGGATTTGTTGACTCTGATCTGGTAGGTGATATTGATTCATAGAGGAGTACTACAGGGTATGTTTTTACTATAGGGGGAACTGCAGTCAGTTGGATTTCTAGGCTGCAAAAGGTTGTTGCACTTTCAACCACTGAAGCTGAGAATGTTGCTACTACAGAAGCCAACAAGGAGATGATTTGGTTACAATGTTTTCTGGAGGAATTGGGTCAGACACAGGAGGATCGCCCATTGTATATTGACAGCCAGAGTGCCATTCATCTTGCGAAGAACTCTTCTTTTCATTTAAGGACAAAGCACATTCAGCTCAGGTACCACTTCATCCGGACTATTTTGGAGGAGGGTCAATTACGATTTGAGAAGATTCACACAAGTGAGAATCCTGCTGATATGTTCACGAAGGTAGTTCCATAGAAGAAGTGAATTTCTTCATCAGTTTTTGTTGGTTTTCTTGATTGATAATTGTGGAATTTATACCAGTCGAGTCCTAGTGTTTTATTCAACGGATGTTGCATGTACAGTGGTGTTGTGTAGTATCAATCTCCAAGTGATAGATTTTTTGATGTGGAGCTTGATCAGTCTCCAAGTGGGAGATTGTTCGGTGTGGAGCTTGATCAGTCTCCGAGTGGGAGATTATTGAAATGTGGTGACTAATCAGCAAAGTACTGTACACTCAACATGTATCCTTGTCAAGGTTCAGGGGCGGGAGCCCCCGAGAAATTTTTTTTTTGGGTATTTTTTTTTTGTTGATGAAAACTGACATTGTAATAAAACCCTAAAAAGGCCGACTTTGTTTTTTCCCTAAAAACACATGTTATAAGCGGCTGGGATGCTCAAGGCATTGTAAGGTTGATGTACTATTTTTGTTGGATAATAAGAAAGATTGGACGACTGTGTATGGTGGACGTAACCCATTCTGGGTGAACCACATTAAATCTCTGTGTTATCTGTGTCCTATTTTATTTGTTTATCTTTTGTATTTAAATCTGCATATAATTGTTAGTTTATATTTGCTTCAGATATGCTTGAAACCCTAACACTCTAAATCAATCTGCTTCAGTCCCAACAACAAATTTTTAGAGTGAAGGATTTTCATCCCTTTCTCACTCATGTGCCTAAGTCTAT